>NC_091981.1:128310555-128610555 GCF_044704955.1 Pristiophorus japonicus | reverse complement strand
CACCCTCTCGATGACCAATTACATGCTGCAGACTCAAGATGGCAGAACGTACGCTCCACAGCATTATGTGACCAATATAAGATGTGCCAGACTAATGGAGGACCAGACTTTACACCTCCTGCAAGTACAGGGAGAAGCAGTCTTACCTCGACTGCCTGACACCATCTGCCTTCGGAGACTGCGCTTCCACAAAGAGGTCATCACTGAGGTATGCCAGCTCATAAGGAGAGATCTGCAGCCTGCCAGCACCATCAGTACTGCACTGTCCGTCGAGGTCAAGGTCACCGCGGCACTGTCGTTCTACGCCTCGGGTTCTTTTCAGGCCACAACTGGCGACATTTGCGGTCTGTCTCAGCATGCCACACACTGCTGCATTAGACAGGTCACTGAAGGCCTGTACGCACGCAGCATTGGACTTGATCAGCTTCCCTTTAACCAGGGAGGCACAGACTGAGGGGGCTCTAGGATTCTCCAGAATTGCAAGCTTCCCCAAGGTGCAGGGAGCAATAGACAGTATGCACATCGCGATGCAGGCACCTTTTCGGGATGCAGAGGTTTTCAGGAACCGCAAGGGATCCCACTCCCTGAATGTGCAACTCGTTGTCGACCACCAGCAAATTATTATGGCAGTGAATGCTAAATTTCCGGGCAGCATCCATGATGCTCACATCCTGCGTGAGAGCACTGTATCTGACTTGTTTACCAATCAGCCACAAGGTCAATGCTGGATGCTTGATGACAAAGGATATGGCCTTGCCACCTGGCTGATGACCCCCCTGCGTGACACCCACACCGAAGCCGAGAGGAGATACAACAAGGGCCACAGAGCCACTCGCAATATCAAGGAGAAAACCACTGGAGTGCTCAGGAGGAGAGCTTAATATTGCCCTGAGCAGGTAGCTCAATTCGTGGTGGTGTGCTCCATGCTGCACAACTTGGCTATCAGGAGGGGACAAGAATTGTCTGACAAGTCATGGCTGAACATGCAAATTCAGTACCCCCTTCCTGCTTTCTCGCCATACCCCTTGATCCCCCTAGTAGTAAGGAGACGGACAAAAAGCAGGCATCTATAGACCAGTTCCACCAATCCCACAGAATACTAACCCTTAGTAAAACACACACTACAACGGTGCAGGCTAGAAGGGCCGAATGGCCTACTCCTGCACCTATTTTCTATGTTTCTATCATCTTGGTGACAGTTAAAGTTTAAGTTGATTGAAGTTAAGTGTAATTATACCCTTTGATGTTAAGGAATCACCAGTGTGTAATGGTGCATCTATCTGAGCCAATGCGCAACAAGGTTTTGTTAATTAAAAAACATTTAAGCCGAACATTTGTCTAGAATCATAAATATTTCTGTAAAAACCAACCTCACCCCCCCCATCTGACTCCAAGCCGCCTGGCTGAGGAGCTCCTCAGCCGATGCTTCATTGGGGTGTGGGGGGGCAGGGGGAAGGGGAGATGACAGCCGAACCAGCCAATGTTGCTCCAGGTTCTCATGTGTGGTTGGCAATAGGGGTGCGGCACCTTGGGGTGCAGTGTGGCGCTCCGGGACCACTGGGAGCTCTCTGCCACCAGTGTTCCTGGCTACCAACTCCAGGGCCTCCTCCATCCCTTCCATGTTATATATTATTTGTTGGACAAAAACTCGGTGCCAACTATGTTTTTGGTGCTTTGTGGGCTTTTTGCTGCTGGTGAATCTCCCCCGTGCCTCCCACAACAGTCAAACACACGCCACAGCCAAACATGCCTTCAGTCCCTCTCAGCTCCCTCTCTCTCCTCTTCTGCACATGTCATGATGACCCTTGACCTCCTGAATTGCAGGAATTGAGCGTTGCCACGCCGTTGCTAAGGACGGTGACACTTTACAGCAGAGATTTAACGCTAACGCCCATTTCATATTGCTCACGGTAACGCCCAATTTAAAAAATGGAGACTAGGTGCTTTTGAAAATGGGTGAGAAGCCGGCGATCTGAAAACCCATTTTTACTGCCCAAGCTGGAAATAACGCCTATTTTTGGGCGATCTGCGCAAAAGTGTAAAATCTAGCCCTTTGTGTTCCATGCACAAGTACCCCCAGGTCCCTCTGTACTGCAGCACTTTGCAATTTTTCTCCATTTAAATAATAACTTGCTCTTTGATTTTTTTCTGCCAAAGTATATGACCTCACACTTTCCAACATTATACTCCATCTGTCAAATTTTTGCTCACTCACTTAGCCTGTATGTCCTTTTGAAGATTTTTTGTGTCCTCCTCACACATTGCTTTTCCTCCCATCTTTGTATCAGCAGCAAACTTGGCTACGTTACACTCAGTCCTTTCTTACAAATCATTAATACAGATTGTAAATAGTTGGACTCCCAGCACTGATCCCTGCGGCACCCTACTAGTTACTGATTGCCAATCCGAGAATAGCCAATCCTCTATCCATGCTATTACCCCCAACCCCATGAACTTTTATCTTGTGCAGTAACCTTTTATGTGGCACCTTGTCAAATGCCTTCTAGAAATCCAAATACACCACAACCACTGGTTCCCCTTTATCCACCCTGTTCGTTACATCCTCAAAGAATTCCAGCAAATTTGTCAAACATGACTTCCCCTTCATAAATCCATGCTGACTCTGCCTGACTGAATTATGTTTTTCCAAATGTCCTGCTACTGCTTCTTTGATAATGGACTCCAACATTTTCCCAACCACAGATGTTGGGCTAACTGGTCTATAGATGCCTGCTTTTTGTCTGCCTCCTTTTTTAAATAGGGGCGTTACATTTACAGTTTTACAATCTGCTGGGACCTCCCCAGAATCCAGGGAAATTACAACCAGTGCATCCACTATCCCTGCCGCTACTTCTCTTAAGACCCTAGGATGCAAGCCATCAGGTCCAGGGGATTTATCCGCCTTTAGTCCCATTATCTTACTAAGTACCACCTCCTTAGTGATTGTGTTAAGTCCCCCCCCCACCCCCCCCCAAATATCCACTGTTGGGATATTGTTTGAGTCCTCTACCATAAAGACTGATACAAAATATTTGTTCAGAGTACCTGCCATCTCCATGTTCCATTACTAATTCCCCGGTCTCGTCCTCTAAGGGACCAACATTTACTTTAGCCACTCTTTTCCTTTTTATATACCTATAGAAACTCTTGCTATCTGTTTTTATATTTCATGCTGGTTTACTTTCATAGTCTATCTTCCCTTTCTTAATCATTTTTTTTAGTCATTCTTTGCTGGCTTTTAAAAGCTTCCCAATCTTCTGTCCTCCCAGTAGTCTAACAAAGAATGGAAACCAGAGGTTCTCTTCAAATCCTGACCCCATCAATCTGTCAATCTTTACCCACCCACAAGAACAGCAAGGATCTAGCAACAAAAAGTTGTACAGTCTGGAGAAGGACCTGAATTTAGCTAAATATATCCCACGTAGACGAAGCCCTCTTCTTATTAACAATGCAGAACTCCCAAGAATATGAAATTGATCAGGACAGGGAAAAACCTCAAGTCCAAAATATGACTTTCCCCCAAAAAATTCCTAAGAAAATGTATCACTACTTCAAAAGAACCAATGAAATACCAATGCTTGTCTGTATCAGCAAGTCCAAAGGGTGAATGGGGACAAAGTCCTAGGTCACCAGATAACTGAGGCGAAACAGAGTTAGATCTTCAACTCCAAATGCAGTAAAATGCTAAACCAAACAACCAACAAAAACATTGCAAGATACTGCACCCTACATGAATGCTACCCCCATCCCCCAAAAAGTTATCAGTGCAGGCAAGAGGATTTACAGCTTCACATTTTGGTCATAATCTTAAGCTGAACTATACTGGCTATGTCCCAAGAGGCCACAAAAACTGTGACCAGCTCTGTAGCTCTCCCTCTCCAGGTGTTGTGCTCTCACTAAACTGCAGTACTGGTATATACTCTGCCATCACTGAAAAGTGCAGTACTGGTTATATGCTGTTCTCCGAGTAGTAGTTGCAGTGCTCTTACAACAAATATGGAGAAAATATCCACTGAACTATGCCAATCGGAATAGAGATGACAGATCACACAGGGTAGAAGAAATACCAGTGATTCAAACCACATTCTTGGAGACTAACCTACCACCGCCTACGCTTAAAAAAAAAAGTTAAAATACTGAAAGACTGAAAAGGGCAGCAATTCAATTCAGCAAATCTGCACCCTTCAGGCTACAGCCAAAATGCCATGATCTCAAATCCTGTCCAGAAACAGATACACCAACTGAATACATGTTCTGCCACATAAGTGAAATTGCAAAATAACAAAATTTGGGTAGCGAAAAGAACATGTAGACATGGCAGTAGATTGAGAACATGCAAGCTAATAGAATATTGTACAAAGCCAATACAAGATACACAAGTTGTGATCAAACTGTACAGTGCCCACGTCACACCACATCTTAAACACTATCTAGTTCTGGTCGTTGAGGGACAAGAGGGGTATTTCAAGCACCAGTTACAATGGCCTAAAATTTGCTGTCAGCAGTGAAGCAAAGGTGCTCGCCAATGGCCCCAACCTAAGCTTTGCACAAAAATCTCGCAATCTCCATCGAGAATTTCAGGTTTTACGGCACGTCGTTAAAATCAACGTGGGAATTCCTTTGTGCGAACTGCTGTGATGTCAACAAGCTGTCTGGCAGCCAATGAAAACAGAGAATTCTCAGTGAGCTAGGAAGTGGGCAAGTTCTTAAAATTCTAACTTTTCTAAATGTTAGAGAGCAAACCAAATATTGTGTCTCACATGGGGAAAGACAAAGCTGAAGTAAAGATGAACAAACTTTTAAAGATTCTTAAAAATTAAAATTTTTCTTAAAATGGATAAATTTGACACTGCACAAAAATTAAAATTAGGTTTTCAGGACCATAACCTTTGTTTAGCAGTCAATACACTGTTAAAACCCCAGTTACACCTAATCCAAGAGGGTCTAACTTTTAATGCTGTATTTAACAGCGATATTACTGCGGAAGAGCCAAGGTTTTGTCAGTTCCATGATTTGAGAGATGTCACCGATTGTCTGCTCTGGGGGAGAGGGGTCACAGCGCAGCCAGTGTTGGAGCAGTCAATGACTGACAGCAACTTCTGGATTTCTGCATTACGCTAAATCCTGAAGTTGCTGTCAGTTTTGAGGCAGAATGACACAGAAAGCTGCCAATTTGCCATCAGGAATACAAATTCCAGGCCAATAGAGAAGAGCCATGAAGCTGATTCCTAGTGTTGAAGATCTGAGTTATGAGAAAACTTTGGAGAAACTTTATCTCTAACTTCGAAGTCAGAAGATCATGGGTTCAAGTTTTAAAGTGAAGAAGTGGAGACTGTTAGAAATGTTGCAAAGCACTTCATATATAAGTGCGGCCATTTTACATAGCAAGATGCTACAAACAGCAAGATAATGAATTATAATTTCTTTTTGTGGTGGTGGTTAAAAGCAGAATATTTGCTATAATAAAAAGAAAATTGCATTCTTCTGTACAATGGTGGAGTATTTGCCTAGATGATAAAGTCATAGCATAAAGCAACAAACTACAAATGCTGGAAATCTGAAACATTTAGCATCATCAGAGAACACAGATGTGTTAAATCTTCAGGTATAGAAACGTCATCAGAACTGGAAAAAATTAGACAAACAGCATTTAAAAAGAAACAGGGTGGAAGGAAGAGGGCGGAAAGGAGACATAAAAAAGTAAATTAAATTACCTGTAAATTGCACAGGTGGAAAACAGGAGGTGGTTAAATTACAGATAAATGAGGCAATAGGAGGCACAGAGAAATAAATAAAACATTACAAGACACAGAATATATCTGAGATTGGGGGGCAGATGTAAAATAGGCAGAAGAGGATCCAGTAGCCAAGATGGAATAAGAAAGTCAACACAAAAGATGCAGACAACCCACCAGTGTTCTTATGTATAAGATTATGAGGGGGCTTGACATAACAGAGAGGATGTTTCCACTGATAGGAAAGACTAGAACTAGGGGGCATAATCTTACAAGGGGTCGCCCATTTAAAACTGAGATGAGGAGGAATTTCTTCTCTCAGAGGATTGTAAATCTGTGGAATTCGCTGCCTCAGAGTTGTGGAAGTTGGGTCATGGAATAAATTTAAGACAGAGATAGACAGTTTCTTAACCGATAAGGGAGTAAAGGGTTATGGGGAGTGGGTAGGGAAGTGGAGCTGAGTCCATGATCGGATCAGCCATGATCTTATTAAATGACGGAGCAGGCTCGAGGGGCCGTATGGCCTTCTCCTGCTCCTATTTCTTATGTTGTGTTCTGATGGAGGGTCCCCAACTCCAGAACCTCACCCGCCGCTCCTGTGCCCCTCTCCCCTGCCTGAAAACAAATACACCCATCCCATACTACCACTACTTCCTGAAGAGAAAGTGGGAGCTATAGTGAAGACCCATTAGTCAATATTAAGTAACTAGTAGGAAGAAAAGATGCCGTTCCTCGAGTTACATTGAAATAGTGCAGAAAGCAAAAAACAGGTCAAAGTGGGAACTTTGATTAAAATGGCAACCAGCAGGGAGCTCAGGTATAACAACAACTTTTTTTTATATAGCACCTTTAACGTAGTAAAACATCCCAAGGTGCTTCACAGCAGTGTTATAATCAAAGATGGAATGGTCAACTGTGTCAAAGGCTGCAGGCAGGTCCAGGAGGATGAGGAGGGATAGTTTACTTTTGTCACAGTCACAAAGAATGTCATTGTGACTTTGATGAGAATTGTTTCGGTACTGTGGTTGGGGCAGAAACCAGATTGAAGGGATTCAAACATGGAGTTCCGGGAAAGATGGGCATGGATTTGGGAGGCGACAACATGTTCAAAGACTTTGGAGAGGAAAGGGAGGTTGGAGATGGGGCGGTAGCTAGCAAGCACAGCGGGGTCAACGGTTGTTTTTTTTGAGGAGGAGTGATGATGGCAGATTTGAAAGAGGGGGGGGACAGTACCTGAGGAGAACCATTAACAATGTGGCTAACATGGGAGTCAGAAAAGGAAGTTGGGTGGTTAGCAGTTTTGTGGGAATAGGGTCAAGGGAGCAAGAAGTGCGTCTCATGGACAAGATGAGCGTGGAGAGGCCAAGAGGGGAGATCAAAGAGAAACTAGAAAAAGATGCGAGTTTAGGGCTGAAGCATGGGGAAGCCTCAGCGAAAGTTTGACCCAGTGGGCTAGGAGAAGGAAGGGAAGTGGCAGAGGCAGCTGAACGGATTGTCTCAATCTTTGAGATCATCCGAAGTCCATGAGCTCCTCACACTTGTTGGTGGTGGTGAGTGTGGTGGAGACAGGGGAGAGGGGTTTAAGACGACTATTGGCAGTAGAGAACAGTAGCCAGGTGTTATCTTTGCATTCCAGAATGATCCTGGAATAGTGAGCAGTTTTTACAGACAAGAATCGGACCCGATAATGCTTTGTGGTTGAGCCAGATCTAGCGGTGAATGGCTAAATCAGTTGTCCGCCACATGGACTTGAGGGAGTGAAGATGAGGGTTGTACCAGGGGGAACGGCCAGGATGACAGAGAATAATGGTTTTAATAGGGACTAGGGCATCAAAGGTGGTGGTGAGGGTGTGGTTGAGCAGATCAGTGGCTGCAGAAATGTCATGGTGAAAGGAAGGCCAAAGGCTGGACAGTTTGGAGATGATAAGTGCAGTTGTAAGAGAGTTTGGAGAGTTTTTTTTTTCCCCCAGAGCTGGATGCAGAAGCAAGTAGGTTTGGATTGGGGAAGGGGATGTGGGTGGAGAGCGATACAAGGAAATGGCTAAAGAGATGGCCTCATCTGTAATTGACACAGTAGGCAGAGCAAGGCCACGAGAGATAGCAAGGTCAAGGGGATGGCCTTGAATATGGGTTGAAGGAGAGATTAAGGCAGGACAGGAATGTAGTGAACTCAGAGGGGAGAGCATGATGAATTGAGATGGAGGTTGAAATCACCGAGGATGAGAAGTCGCTCAGTGCGGAGGCTGAGGGAGGAAAGCAGTGAGGATATCTCCGTGATAACATTTTTATCATACTTGGGTGGGCCACAGAGAATGAGAATTTTAAATGAGGTGAGAGGGGTGGAATAAGGTGAGATGTTTAAAGGAGGAGAAAGTGCCGGAGGAGTAGGGGTACAGACCAAGGTGTGATTTGGTAAAGAATAGCAGCATTCAGCAAAGGTGTCACTTAACCTACGCTTGGTCTCCCTAATATAGGGAAAGACGACACCAAATCAGGCTTTATAATATGAATTACAATGCTATCTTGTAATGAATTAATTTTGTTTTACCGGGTTGAATTGTCTCCATACAAAACTTAAGTACATTCGGCCAGATATAAAATGTTACATAGTAGTTCTTTTTTTGCACTTCAGTAGCATTATAAAAACAAAGTCTGAGGACATACCCAACAGCATAAATGAAGTATGCAGTTGGTCAGTCCCACATCAAAGTGGATCAAGAATTACTTTGTTTGACCTACACTGCCCTCATTTTCATTGTATGTTAGTTATTCCCATTCACTGGGCCCAAGTTTCGAGCCGCGCAGCCCCGACCTGGACGCCTGTTTTACGCGCCACAAAGTGCGCCTAAAAAAACCCTCCAGATTCTCCACCTCCCTGCAGGTCCTCTGGCCCTCAGCGCAGCGCAGCAGGAGCTGTAGGGGGCGGAGCCAGGTCCCTGCGCTGAAAACAGTGCCGGGACCTCTGCACATGCGCGCTACAGTGGGCGCGCAAGTGCAGTAGCTCCAGGCACCCGAAACTGTGTGGGAGGGACCGAAGCACGCAGCCCCTAGCCCTGGCCGAATGGCCTCACTGGGGTTGCGTGAATAAGGCTCCTCCCACGACCAGCTCCTGCTTCCTCCCGACCCGACTCGACTCCCGCTTCCCCCCCCCCCCCCCCCACCACCTCCGGACCCGACTCCCGCTTCCCCACCTCGCCCCCTCCGGACCGGACCCGACTCCCCCTTCCCCCACCCCCCCCCCCCCCGGGACTGGATCCGACCTGACCTCCCTCTCCCCGACCCGAACCAAACCAACCTCCCTCCCACCACCCCACCCCGATCCGACCCAACGCCACCTACCTGTAAATCTGGTGCTGGGGACGGGCCCTGCCCGAAGTCTCGGGCCCGGCCCGTTCAGCCTCCCTCCCCCTTCTCCTTTCCCCCCACCTCCATCTCCTTCTCTCCCCTCCCCCCCCATCTTCTTTCTTCCCCCCCCCATCTCCTTTCTCCCCTTTCTCCCCCTTCTCCCCCATTCCTCACTCTCTCTACCCCCCTCGCTGTCAGAAACACAGACACTGACAGACAGAGAATGAGAGACAGACAGACAGAGAGATAGAGACACTGACAGAGACACACTGAGGGGGGCATCCCAGCACGCTGTTGGAGGGCTCCCGTTGCTGCAGTCGGTAAGTAGAAAATGTTTTATTTATTATTAATTTTTTTTGATTGATTTATTGGTTGATTTATTGATGTATTTATCATTTATTATTGATGATGGCTCTTTATTTGTAAAACTGAAGTGTTTAATGTTTGTAAACTTCCCTTTAAACCCCCCCTCCCCCCATTCCCTACGCCCGATTTGTAACCTACTCCTGATTTTCTAAAGTGTAGACAAGGTTTTTTCAAGCGTACAAAAATCTTCACTTACTCCATTCTAAGTTAGTTTGGAGTAAGTTTTCACTGACGAAACTTTGAAAACAGACGTAAGTAGCCGGACACGCCCCCTTTTGAAAAAAAAAATTCTGTTCCAAAGTGAAACTGTTCTAACTGACCAGAACTGGAGCAAACTAAATGACGAGAATTCCGATTTCTAAGATACTCCGTTCGACACCAGTTGCTCCTAAAAATCAGGAGCAAATCATGTGGAAACTTGGGGCCCCTGTTTCTTCAATTTGTCCGCTGGTTCTTCAGCCTTCCTGGTTATTGCTATATATTTTCCTGCTCTTTTCTTCATGACTACTTTTTAAAACATACTGCATTGGCTGTAAAGTGCTTCGGAAGTCTAGAGATCGTGAAAGGTGCTGTATAAATGCAAGTTCTTTCTTTAATGTCAAGAAATTAATTATTTACAATCCATTTTAGGTCCATGTCCAGATTTGGCCAGTTTTACTTCTCAATCTGTGGCTGCAGCATTATTCACTCCCCACAATTTACTCCAATTCCTTCAACAACAATCTCTGTTCCATTGCATCCAATATTCCTCCCTTCCCCCATTCCAGAATACCTTTACTTTTCTTGCAGACAAGGATTCTCAAAAATAAAGGACTCCGTAGTTGGCATAAGAATTGGGATGGTGAGGTGGGGCAGGAAAACAAAGGCCATGGGATCCACGGTCCACTGTGGCTGGCAACCTTCAGACATTTCTCTAGTAATGTCATAGAATAGATTTGTTTGTTCCACTTGCTTCAACCAGGAACATTTGTATCCAGTGTGGAAAGCAACATCAACTTACACTTATATAGCACCTGTAACATTTAACAAACATAAAATCAGGGACGCTCAAAAGGGCAGAATTGGAGGAATGCAGATATCACGGAAGGTTATAGAGTTGGCAGCGGATACAGGGCGCGGGAGGAGGATACAAGGCGTGGGAGGAGGATACAGGGCGCGGGAGGAGGATACAGGGCGCGGGAGGAGGATAGACACACCGGGAGGGGAAAGTGGTCATGGAAGGATTTGAAAACAAGGATGAGAAATTTTAAAATTGAGGTGTTGCCAGATTGGGAGCCAATCTAGGTCAACAAGCAGAGGTGATGGGTGAATGGGACTTAGTGCTAGTTAGAATACAGGCAGCAGAGTTTTGGGATGAGCTTGAGTTTATGTAGGGTGGAAGATCAGCCAGGAGAGCGTTGAAATAGTCAGGTCTGGAGGTAACAAAAGCATGGATGAGGATTTCAGCAGATGAGCTGAGACAGGGGTCTGGCAAAACTGCAATTCCTACTTCCAACTATCTCCCCTTCCAAGCACTTGTCTTTACGTGCAGTGTCTAGATTTTAATGCATTGCATACAATGATTAGGATCTCCACCTCGACCTAAGCAGTTGAGTTGGGTTGGGACATATTCCCAATGCAAATAGAATTGGTCCCAAGGCCATCATTAGTTTCAAGAGTGACAGTGGGACTATTTTGAAACAACTTGCACTTAAATAGTGCCTTTAAATGTAGCAAAATGTCCTAAGGCACTTACCAGGAGCGCAAATCAGACAACAATTGACACGGAGGTGAAGAAAGAGGCACAGGGCAATTTTTTAAAAATTTATTGTGTTGAGTGTGTGTTTTGGGGGGTATTCTCATCGATAGAATTGGGAGCTCGTACAAATGGAGCTCCCATTATTATCAATGAGAATACTCCATGTTCATTGGTGGTCCAGGCCCACGTGATCCCAGGTTGCGCTTATATTCCTGGGATGCGTGAGCCCATATGCTGCACAGCGAATGGAGGCCTCGGACCGCAAGTATACGTTCCTCCAGGACCATCAGGTATTTTGTAAACAAAAATTCAGTAGGAAGCGTCCAACCGCAATTTTTGGGCCATTATGTTTCATTTATTCGGATACCAGTAGCATCCCCATTATCAACAGTAGAAAGGAAACAGAATGTATTGTCGAGGTAGCATGGTTACACACAGATAAATAGTGGGAAGATTAAAGTCACAAATCAAATCCTCGGTGACTGTGACAGTCGTAAACTATCCCTTCTCGACCCATCTGCAGCCTTTTGACACGGTTGACTACGCCATCTTCCTTCAACACCTCTCCACTGTCATCCAGCTGGGTGGGACTGCACTCACCTGGTTCCATTCTTACCTATCTAAATGCCGCCTCTTCACCCTCCCTCCCTTCCCCGCCCTCATCTCTCATACATGCTGCCCGCCCCCCACCCCGACGATATCATCTGAAAACACAGCGTCAATTTAGACATGTACGCCGACGACACCATTCTTGATCCCTCCACCGTCTCTAAATTGTCAGACTGCTTGTCCAACATCCATACTGGATGAACAGAAATTTCCTCCAACTAAATATTGGGAAGACCAAAGCTATTGTCTTCATTCATGCCATCGACTCTGTTCCTCTCCGTAGTATCGGTCGGAAACTGAACCAGATTGTTCACAACCTTGGTGTCATATCTGACCCTGAAATGAGCTTCAGACCACATATCCACAGCATAATTAAGCCTGCCCATTTCCACCTCTATCATTGCCCGATTCCGCCCCTGCCCCAGCTCATCTCTGCCATGGTTACCTCTAGCGATTTGTAAACACCTCAAATTGCAAGAGAAATACCAACAATGTCTCCGCAAGATCCTGCAAATCCCCTGGGAGGACTGACGCACCAACGTCAGTGTTCTCGATCAGGCCAACATCCCCAGCATTGAAGCAGTGACCACACTCGACCAGCTCCATTGGGTGGGCCACATTGTTCGCATGCCAGACACAAGACTCCCGAAGCAAGCGCTCTACTCGGAACTCCTACACAGCAAGCGAGGCTTTGGAGATCCCCACCATCACAGAAACCAATTTGATTCACTCTACACGATATCAAGAAATGCTGAGTACATTGAATACAGCAAAGGCTATGGGCCCTGACAAAATTCCGCCTGTCATGCTCCAGAACCAGCCGCGCCTCGAGCCAGGCTGTTGCAATACAGCTACAACACTGACATCTGCGCGACAAAGTGGAAAACAACCCAGGTTATGTCCTGCGCACAAAAAGAATCACAAATTCAATTCGTCCAATTACCACCCCATCAGTCTTAGAAACATAGACATGGAAACATAGAAAATAGGTGCAGGAGTAGGCCATTCGGCCCTTCTAGCCTGCACCGCCATTCAATGAGTTCATGGCTGAACATTCAACTTCAGTACCCCATTCCTGCTTTCTCGCAATACCCCTTGATCCCCCTAGTAGTAAGGACCTCATCTAACTCCTTTTTGAATATATTTAGTGAATTGGCCTCAACAACTTTCTGTGGTAGAGAATTCCACAGGTTCACCACTCTCTGGGTGAAGAAGTTCCTCCGCATCTCGGTCCTAAATGGCTTACCCCTTATCCTTAGACGGTGACCTCTGGTTCTGGACTTCCCCAACATTGGGAACATTCTTCCTGCATCTAACCTGTCTAACCCCGTCAGAATTTTAAATGTTTCTATGAGGTCCCCTCTCATTCTTCTGAACTCCAGTGAATACAAGCCCAGTTGATCCAGTCTTTCTTGATAGGTCAGTCCCGCCATCCCGGGAATCAGTCTGGTGAACCTTCGCTGCACTCCCTCAATAGCAAGAATGTCCTTCCTCAGGTTAGGAGACCAAAACTGTACACAATACTCCAGGTGTGGCCTCACCAATGCCCTGTACAACTGTAGCAACACCTCCCTGCCCCTGTACTCAAATCCCCTTGCTATGAAGGCCAACATGCCATTTGCTTTCTTAACCGCCTGCTGCACCTGCATGCCAACCTTCAATGACTGATGTACCATGACACCCAGGTCTCGTTGCACCTCCCCTTTTCCTAATCTGTCACCATTCAGATAATAGTCTGTCTCTCTGTTTTTACCACCAAAGTGGATAACCTCACATTTATCCACATTATACTTCATCTGCCATGCATTTGCCCACTCACCTAACCTATCCAAGTCGTTCTGCAGCCTCACAGCATCCTCCTCGCAGCTCACACTGCCACCCAACTTAGTGTCATCCGCAAATTTGGAGATACTACATTTAATCCCCTCGTCTAAATCATTAATGTACAGTGTAAACAGCTGGGGTCCCAGCACAGAACCTTGCGGTACCCCACTAGTCACTGCCTGCCATTCTGAAAAGTACCCATTTACTCCTACTCTTTGCTTCCTGTCTGACAACCAGTTCTCAATCCATGTCAGTACACTACCCCCAATCCCATGTGCTCTAACTTTGCACATCAATCTCTTGTGTGGGACCTTGTCGAACGCCTTCTGAAAGTCCAAATATACCACATCAACTGGTTCTCCCTTGTCCACTCTACTGGAAACATCCTCAAAAAATTCCAGAAGATTTGTCAAGCATGATTTCCCTTTCACAAATCCATGCTGACTTGGACCTATCATGTCACCTCTTTCCAAATGCACTGCTATGACATCCTTAATAATTGATTCCATCATTTTACCCACTACCGATGTCAGGCTGACCGGTCTATAATTCCCTGTTTTCTCTCTCCCTCCTTTTTTAAAAAGTGGGGTTACATTGGCTACCTTCCACTCTATAGGAACTGATCCAGAGTCAATGGAATGTTGGAAAATGACTGTCAACGCATCCACTATTTCCAAGGCCACCTCCTTAAATACTCTGGGATGCAGTCCATCAGGCCCTGGGGATTTATCGGCCTTCAATCCCATCAATTTCCCCAACAAAATTTCCCGGCTAATAAGGATTTCCCTCAGTTCCTCCTCCTTACTAGACCCCCCGACCCCTTTTATAACCGGAAGGTTGTTCGTGTCCTCCTTCGTGAATATCGAACCAAAGTACTTGTTCAATTGGTCCGCCATTTCTTTGTTCCCCGTTATGACTTCCCCTGATTCTGACTGCAGGGGACCTACGTTTGTCTTTACTAACCTTTTTCTCTTTACATATCTATGGAAACTTTTGCAATCCGTCTTAATGTTCCCTGCAAGCTTCTTCTCATACTCCATTTTCCCTGCCCTAATCAAACCCTTTGTCCTCCTCTGCTGAGTTCTAAATTTCTCCCAGTCCCCAGGTTCGCTGCTATTTCTGGCCAATTTGTATGCCACTTCCTTGGCTTTAATACTATCCCTGATTTCCCTTGATAGCCATGGTTGAGCCACCTTCCCTTTTTTATTTTTATGCCAGACAGGAATGTACAATTGTTGTAGTTCGTCCATGCGGGCTCTAAATGTCTGCCATTGGCCATCCACAGTCAACCCCTTAAGTATCATTCGCCAATCCATCCCAGCCAATTCACGCCTCATACCTTCAAAGTTAGCCTTCTTTAAGTTCTGGACCATGGTCTCTGAATTAACTGTTTCATTCTCCATCCCAATGCAGAATTCCACCATATTATGGTCACTCTTCCCCAAGGGGCCTCGCACAATGAGATTGCTAATTAGTCCTCTCTCATTACACAACACTCAGTCTAAGATGGCCTCCCCCCTAGTTGGTTCCTCGACATATTGGTCTAAAAAACCATCCCTTATGCACTCCAGGAAATCCTCCTCCACCGTATTGCTTCCAGTTTGGTTAGCCCAATCTATGTGCATATTAAAGTCACCCATTATAACTGCTGCACCTTTATTGCACGCAACCCTAATTTCCTGTTTGATGCCCTCCCCAACATCACTTCTCTCAAACATCAGCAAAGTCATGGAAGGTGTCGTCGACAGTGCTATCAAGCAGCACTTACGCACTAATAACCTGCTCAGTGATCCTCAGTTTGGGTTCCGCCAATTCGGCTCCAGACCTCATTGTAGCCTTGGTCCAAACATGCACAAAAGAGATGAATTTCAGGAGGGGTGAGGCGGGGGCGAAGGGAGAGAGACAGAGCACGAGAGACAGAGACAGGGCGGGGGCAGGCGAGGGCCGAAAGAGCGAGCGAGCCCACGCAAGGGCCAACAGAGAGCACGAGCTTGCGCCCGCGAGAGAAAGCGAGAGAGAGCGCGAGCCCGCAAGAGCACACGGGCGGAGCAGGTGTGAGTGAGAGCGCGCGCGTGAGCGGGGGCCGAGAGGGAGAGGGAGAGCGGGCGAGCGAGCGGGGACCGAGAGCGAGAGAGGGCCGAGGGGGCGAGAGCGAGCGGGGGCCGAGAGCGAAAGAGCGGGCGCACGAGCGGGGGCCGAGAGCAAGAGAGCGGGCGCGCGACCGGGGGCCGAGGGGGCGAGAGCGAGAGAGCGGGCGCGCGAGCGGGGGCCGAGAGTGAGAGAGCGCGCGCGAGCGAGGGCCGAGAGGGTGAGAGAGAGTGAGAGAGAGTGAGAGAGAGTGAGAGAGTGAGAGAGAGTGAGAGAGAGTGAGAGAGAGTGAGAGAGAGCGCACGCGCGAGCAATCGAGCGAGGGCCGAGAGGGTGAGAGAGAGAGAGCGCACGCGAGCGAGGGCCGAGGGGGTGAGAGAGAGAACGCGCGCGAGCGAGGGCCGAGGGGGTGAGAGAGAGAGCGCGCGCGAGCGAGGGCCGAGAGGGTGAGAGAGAGCGCGCGCTTGCGAGCGAGCGAGGGCCCAGAGGGTGAGAGAGAGCGCGCGCACGCGAGCGAGCGCCGAGAGGGTGAGATGGTGAGAGAGAGCGCGCGCACGCGAGCGAGCGAGCTAGGGCCCAGAGGGTGAGAGAGAGCGCGCGCACGCGAGCGAGCGAGGGCCCAGAGGGTGAGAGAGAGCGCGCGCACGCGAGCGAGCGAGGGCCCAGAGGGTGAGAGAGAGCGCGCGCACGCGAGGGCCCAAAGGGTGAGAGAGAGCGCGCGCACGCGCGAGCGAGGGCAGAGAGGGTGAGGGAGAGCGCGAGCGAGCGAGGGCCGAGAGGGTGAGAGAGAGCGCGAGAGAGCGAGGGCCGAGAGGGTGAGAGAGAGCGAGGGCCGAGAGGGTGAGAGAGAGCGCGAGCGAGCGAGGGCCGAGAGGGTGAGAGAGAGAGAGAGAGGGGGTGAGAGAGAGCCCGCGCGCGAGCGAGCGAGGGCCGAGAGGGTGAGAGAGAGAGAGAGGGGGCGAGAGAGAGCGCGCGCACGCGCGAGCGAGGGCAGAGAGGGCGAGAGAGAGCGCGCGCACGCGAGCGAGCGAGGGCCGTGAGGGCGAGAGAGAGCGCGCGCACGCGAGCGAGCGAGGGCCGTGAGGGCGAGAGAGAGCGCGCGCACGCGAGCGAGGGCCGAGAGAGAGCGCGCGCACGCGAGCGAGCGAGGGCCGAGCGAGCGAGAGAGAGCGCGCGCACGCGAGCAAGGGCCGAGAGAGAGCGCGAGCACGCGAGCGAGCGAGCGAGGGCCGTGAGGGCGAGAGAGAGCGCGCGCACGCGAGCGAGGGCTGTGAGGGCGAGTGAGAGCGCTCGCATTCGAGCGAGCGAGTGAGGGCCGTGAGGGCGAGAGAGAGAGCGAGCGAGCGAGGGCCGTGAGGGCGAGAGAGAGATAGCGAGAGAGAGCGCGAGCGAGCAAGGGCCATGAGGGCAAGACAGAGCTCGCACACGCGAGCGAGCGAGGGCCGTGAGGGCGAGAGAGAGAGCGCGCACGCGAGCGAGCGAGGGCCTTGAGAGAGCGCGCGCACGCGAGCGAGCGAGCGAGGGCCGTGAGGGCGAGAGAGCGCGCGCGCACGCGAGCGAGCGAGGGCCGTGAGGGCGAGAGAGAGCGCGCGCACGCGAGCGAGCGAGGGCCGTGAGGGCGAGAGAGAGCGCGCGCACGCGAGCGAGGGCCGTGAGGGCGAGAGAGAGCGCGCGCACGCGTGCGAGCGAGTGAGGGCCGTGAAGGCGAGAGAGAGCGCGGGCACGCTAGCGAGCGAGCGAGGGTCCAGAGGGCGAGAGAGAGCGCGCACGCGAGCGAGGGCCCAGAGGGCGAGAGAGAGAGCGCGCGCGCACGCGAGCGAGGGCCCAGAGGTCGAGAGAGCGCGCACGCGAGCGAGCGAGCGAGGGCCGAGAGGGCGCGCGCACACGTGCGAGCGAGGGCCGTGAGGGCGAGTGAGAGCGCTCGCATGCGAGCGAGCGAGCAAGGGCCGTGAGGGCGAGAAAGAGAGCGAGAGAGAGCACGAGCGAGCGAGGGCCGTGAGGGCGAGAGAGAGAGCGAGAGAGAGCGCGAGCGAGCGAGGGCCGTGAGGGCGAGAGAGAGCGCGCGCACGCGAGCGAGTGAGCGAGGGCCGTGAGGGCGAGAGAGAGAGAGAGCGCGCACGCGAGCGAGTGAGCGAGGGCCGTGAGGGCGAGAGAGAGAGAGCGCGCACGCGAGCGAGCGAGGGCCGTGAGAGAGCGCGCGCACGCGAGCGAGCGAGGGCCGTGAGGGCGAGAGAGAGCGCGCGCACGCGAGCGAGCGAGGGCGAGAGAGAGCGCGCGCGCGAGCGAGGGCCGTGAGGGCGAGAGAGAGCGCGCGCACGCGAGCGAGCGAGCGAGTGAGGGACGTGAGGGCGAGAGAGAGCGCGGGCACGAGAGCGCGCACGCGAGCGAGGGCCCAGAGGGCGAGAGAGAGAGCGCGCTCGCACGCGAGCGAGGGCCCAGAGGGCGAGAGAGAGAGCGCGCGCGCACGCGAGCGAGGGCCCAGAGGGCGAGAGAGAGAGCGCGCGCGCACGCGAGCGAGGGCCCAGAGGGCGAGAGAGAGAGCGCGCGCGCACGCGAGCGAGGGCCCAGAGGGCGAGAGAGAGAGCGCGCGCGCACGCGAGCGAGGGCCCAGAGGGCGAGAGAGAGAGCGCGCGTGCACGCGAGCGAGGGCCCAGAGGGCGAGAGAGAGAGAGAGCGCGCGCACGCGAGCGAGGGAGCGAGGGCCGAGAGGGTGAGAGAGAGAGAGCGCGCGCACGCGAGCGAGGGCCGAGAGGGTGAGAGAGAGAGAGCGCGCGCACGCGAGCGAGGGCCGAGAGGGTGAGAGAGAGAGAGCGCGCACACGAGCGAGGGAGCGAGGGCCGAGAGGGTGAGAGAGAGCGCGCGCACGCGAGCGAGGGCCGAGAGGGTGAGAGAGAGAGAGCGCGCGCACGCGAGCGAGGGCCGAGAGGGTGAGAGAGCGCGCGCACGCGAGCGAGCGAGCGAGGGCCGAGAGGGTGAGAGAGAGAGCGCGCGCACGCGAGCGCGCGAGCGAGGGCCGAGAGGGTGAGAGAGAGAGAGCGCGCGCACGCGAGCGAGCGAGCGAGGGCCGAGAGGGTGAGAGAGAGCGCGCGCACGCGAGCGAGCGAGCGAGGGCCGAGAGGGTGAGAGGGTGAGAGAGAGAGAGCGCGCGCACGCGAGCGAGCGAGCGAGGGCCGAGAGGGTGAGAGAGAGAGCGCGCGCACGCGAGCGAGGGCCGAGAGAGAGAGAGAGAGAGAGAGAGAGAGAGAGAGCGCGCGCACGCGCGCGAGCGCCGAGAGGGTGAGAGAGAGAGCGCGCGCACGCGAGCGAGCGAGGGCCGAGAGGGTGAGAGAGCGCGCGCACGCGAGCGAGCGAGGGCTGAGAGGGTGAGAGAGAGCGCGCGCACGCGAGCGAGTGAGTGCCGAGAGGGTGAGAGAGCGCGCGCACGCGAGCGAGCGAGCGAGCGAGCGAGGGCCGAGAGGGTGAGAGAGAGCGCGCGCCCGCGAGCCAGCGAGGGCCGAGCGAGCGAGAGCGAGCGCGCGCACGCGAGCAAGGGCCGAGAGAGAGCGCGAGCACGCGAGCGAGGGCCGTGAGGGCGAGAGAGAGCGCGCGCACGCGAGCGAGGGCTGTGAGGGCGAGTGAGAGCGCTCGCATTCGAGCGAGCGAGCGAGGGCCGTGAGGGCGAGAGAGAGAGCGAGCGAGCGAGGGCCGTGAGGGCGAGAGAGAGATAGCGAGAGAGAGCGCGAGCGAGCAAGGGCCATGAGGGCAAGATAGAGCTCGCACACGCGAGCGAGCGAGCGAGGGCCGTGAGGGCGAGAGAGAGAGCGCGCACGCGAGCGAGCGAGGGCCGTGAGAGAGCGCGCGCACGCGAGCGAGCGAGCGAGGGCCGTGAGGGCGAGAGAGAGCGCGCGCACGCGAGCGAGCGAGCGAGGGCCGTGAGGGCGAGAGAGAGCGCGCGCACGCGAGCGAGCGAGCGAGCGAGGGCCGTGAGGGCGAGAGAGAGCGCGCGCACGCGAGCGAGCGAGCGAGGGCCGTGAGGGCGAGAGAGAGCGCGCGCACGCGAGCGAGCGAGCGAGGGCCGTGAAGGCGAGAGAGAGCGCGGGCACGCGAGCGAGCGAGCGAGGGGCCCAGAGGGCGAGAGAGAGAGCGCGCGCACGCGAGCGAGGGCCCAGAGGTCGAGAGAGAGAGCGCGCGCGCGCACGCGAGCGAGGGCCCAGCGGTCGAGAGAGAGAGCGCGCACGCGAGCGAGCGAGCGAGGGCCGAGAGGGCGCGCGCACACGTGCGAGCGAGGGCCGTGAGGGCGAGTGAGAGCGCTCGCATGTGAGCGAGCGAGCAAGGGCCGTGAGGGCGAGAGAGAGAGCGAGAGAGAGCGCGAGCGAGCGAGGGCCGTGAGGGCGAGAGAGAGAGCGAGAGAGAGCGCGAGCGAGCGAGGGGCGTGAGGGCGAGAGAGAGAGCGAGAGAGAGCGCGAGCGAGCGAGGGCCGTGAGGGCGAGAGAGAGCGCGCGCACGCGAGCGAGCGAGCGAGGGCCGTGAGGGCGAGAGAGAGAGCGCGCACGCGAGCGAGCGAGGGCCGTGAGAGAGCGCGAGCGAGCGAGCGAGGGCCGTGAGGGCGAGAGAGAGCGCGCGCACGCGAGCGAGCGAGGGCGAGAGAGAGCGCGCGCGCGAGCGAGGGCCGTGAGGGCGAGAGAGAGCGCGCGCACGCGAGCGAGCGAGTGAGGGACGTGAGGGCGAGAGAGAGCGCGGGCACGCGAGTGAGCGAGCGAGGGCCCAGAGGGCGAGAGAGAGAGCGCGCGCGCACGCGAGCGAGGGCCCAGAGGGCGAGAGAGAGAGCGCGCGCGCACGCGAGCGAGGGCCCAGAGGGCGAGAGAGAGAGCGCGCGCGCACGCGAGCGAGGGCCCAGAGGGCGAGAGAGAGAGCGCGCGCGCACGCGAGCGAGGGCCCAGAGGGCGAGAGAGAGAGAGCGCGCGCACGCGAGCGAGGGCCGAGAGGGTGAGAGAGAGAGAGCGCGCGCACGCGAGCGAGGGCCGAGAGGGTGAGAGAGAGAGAGCGCGCGCACGCGAGCGAGGGCCGAGAGGGTGAGAGAGAGAGAGAGCGCGCGCACGCGAGCGAGGGAGCGAGGGCCGAGAGGGTGAGAGAGAGAGAGCGCGCGCACGCGAGCGAGGGCCGAGAGGGTGAGAGAGAGAGAGCGCGCGCACGCGAGCGAGGGCCGAGAGGGTGAGAGAGAGAGAGCGCGCGCACGCGAGCGAGCGAGCGAGGGCCGAGAGGGTGAGAGAGAGAGAGCGCGCGCACGCGAGCGAGCGAGCGCCGAGAGGGTGAGAGCGCGCGCACGCGAGCGAGCGAGCGAGGGCCGAGAGGGTGAGAGGGAGAGAGCGCGCGCACGCGAGCGAGCGAGCGAGGGCCGAGAGGGTGAGAGAGAGAGCGCGCGCACGCGAGCGAGGGCCGAGAGGGTGAGAGAGAGAGAGAGAGAGAGTGAGAGAGAGAGCGCGCGCACGCGAGCGAGCGAGGGCCGAGAGGGTGAGAGCGCGCGCGCACGCGAGCGAGCGAGGGCTGAGAGGGTGAGAGAGAGCGCGCGCACGCGAGCGAGCGAGTGCCGAGAGGGTGAGAGAGCGCGCGCACGCGAGCGAGCGAGGGCCGAGAGGGTGAGAGAGCGCGCGCGCCCGCGAGCCAGCGAGGGCCGAGAGGGTGAGAGAGAGCGCGCGCACGCGAGCCAGCGAGGGTCAAGAGGGAGAGAGAGAGCGCGCGCACGCGAGCCAGCAAGGGCCCAGAGGGCAAGAGAGAGAGCGCGCGCGCACGCGAGCGAGGGCCCAGAGGGCGAGAGAGAGAGCGCGCGCACGCGAGCGAGCGAGGGCCGAGAGGGCGAGAGAGGAGCGCGCGCACGCGAGCGAGCGAGGGCCGAGAGGGCGAGAGGGCGAGAGAGAGCGCGCGCACGCGCGCGAGCGATCGAAGGCCGAGAGAGCGCGCGCGAGCAAGCGAGCGAGGGCCGAGAGGGCGAGAGAGAGAGCGCGCGGACGCGAGCGAGCGAGGGCCGAGAGGGCGAGAGAGAGCGCGCGCCCGCGAGCCAGCGAGGGCCGAGAGGGTGAGAGAGCGCGCGCGCACGCGAGCCAGCGAGGGCCAAGAGGGAGAGAGAGAGCGCGCGCGCACGCGAGCCAGCGAGGGCAGAGAGGGCGAGAGAGAGAGCGCGCGCGCACGCGAGCGAGGGCCCAGAGGGCGAGAGAGAGAGCGCGCGCGCACGCGAGCGAGGGCCCAGAGGGCGAGAGAGAGAGCGCGCGCACGCGAGCGAGCGAGGGCCGAGAGGGCGAGAGAGGAGCGCGCGCACGCGAGCGAGCGAGGGCCGAGAGGGCGAGAGGGCGAGAGGGCGAGAGGGCGAGAGGGCGAGAGGGCGAGAGAGAGCGCGCGCACGCGCGCGAGCGATCGAAGGCCGAGAGGGCGCGAGAGAGAGCGCGCGCACGCGAGCGAGCGAGGGCCGAGAGGGCGAGAGAGAGAGCGCGCGGACGCGAGCGAGCGAGGGCCGAGAGGGCGAGAGAGAGCGCGAGCGAGCGAGCTAGGGCCGAGAGGGCGAGAGAGAGTGCGCGCACTCGAGCGAGCGAGCGAGAGCCAAGAGGGCGAGAGAGAGAGCGCGCGAACTCGAGCGAGCGAGGGCAGAGAGAGAGCGCGCACGCGAGCGAGCGAGGGCCGTGAGGGCGAGAGAGAGCGCGCGCACGCGAGCGAGCGAGGGAGGGCCGTGAGGGCGAGAGAGAGAGCGCGCGCACGCGAGCGAGCTTGCGAGGGAGGGCCGTGAGGGCGAGAGAGAGCGCGCGCACGCGAGCGAGCGAGGGCCGTGAGGGCGAGAGAGTGCGCTCGCACGCGAGCGAGCGAGGGCCGTGAGGGCGAGAGAGAGCGCGCGCACGCGAGCGAGCGAGGGCCGTGAGGGCGAGAGAGAGCGCGGGCACGCGAGCGAGCGAGGACCCAGAGGGCGAGAGAGAGGGCGAGAGAGAGCGCGGGCACGCGAGCGAGCGAGCGAGCGAGGACCCAGAGGGCGAGAGAGAGCGCGCGCACACGTGCGAGCGAGGGCCGAGAGGGCGAGAGAGAGCGCGCGCAAGCGAGCGAGGGCCGAGAGGGCGAGAGAGAGCGCGCGCACGCGAGCGAGCGAGCGAGGGCCGAGAGGGCGCTCGCACACGTGCGAGCGAGGGCCGTGAGGGCGAGAGAGAGCGCGCGCACGCGAGCGAGGGCCGTGAGGGCGAGTGAGAGCGCTCGCATGCGAGCGAGCGAGCGAGGGAGGGCCATGAGGGCGAGAGAGAGCGCGAGCGAGCGAGGGCCGTGAGGGCGAGAGAGCGCGCACGCGAGCGAGCGAGGGCCGTGAGGGCGAGAGAGAGCGCGCGCACGCGAGCGAGCGAGGGCCGTGAGGGCGAGAGAGAGCGCGCGCACGCGAGCGAGCGAGCGAGGGCCGTGAGGGCGAGAGAGAGCGCGCGCGCGAGCGAGGGCCGTGAGGGCGAGAGAGAGCGCGCGAGCGAGCGAGTGAGGGCCGTGAGGGCGAGAGAGAGCGCGGGCACGCGAGCGAGCGAGCGAGGGCCCAGAGGGCGAGAGAGAGCGCGCACGCGAGCGAGGGCCCAGAGGGCGAGAGAGAGAGCGCGCGCGCACGCGAGCGAGGGCCCAGAGGGCGAGAGAGAGAGCGCGCGCGCACGCGAGCGAGGGCCCAGAGGGCGAGAGAGAGAGCGCGCGCGCACGCGAGCGAGGGCCCAGAGGGCGAGAGAGAGAGCGCGCGCGCACGCGAGCGAGGGCCCAGAGGGCGAGAGAGAGAGCGCGCGCGCACGCGAGCGAGGGCCCAGAGGGCGAGAGAGAGAGCGCGCGCGCACGCGAGCGAGGGCCCAGAGGGCGAGAGAGAGAGCGCGCGCGCACGCGAGCGAGGGCCCAGAGGGCGAGAGAGAGAGCGCGCGCGCACGCGAGCGAGGGCCCAGAGGGCGAGAGAGAGAGCGCGCGCGCACGCGAGCGAGCGAGCGAGCGCCGAGAGGGTGAGAGAGAGAGAGCGCGAGCACGCGAGCGAGCGAGCGAGGGCCGAGAGGGTGAGAGAGAGAGAGCGCGCGCACGCGAGCGAGCGAGCGAGGGCCGAGAGGGTGAGAGAGAGAGAGCGCGCGCACGCGAGCGAGCGAGGGCTGAGAGGGTGAGAGAGAGCGCGCGCACGCGAGCGAGGGCCGAGAGGGTGAGAGAGAGCGCGCGCACGCGAGCCAGCGAGGGCCGAGAGGGCGAGAGAGAGAGCGCGCGCGCACGCGAGCGATGGCCCAGAGGGCGAGAGAGAGAGCGCGCGCGCACGCGAGCGAGGGCCCAGAGGGAGAGAGAGAGAGAGAGCGCGCGCGCACGCGAGCGAGGGCCCAGAGGGAGAGAGAGAGAGCGCGCGCGCACGCGAGCGAGGGCCCAGAGGGAGAGAGAGAGAGCGCGCGCGCAAGCGAGCGAGGGCCCAGAGGGCGAGCGAGCGAGCGAGGGCCGTGAGGGCGAGAGAGAGCGCGGGCACGCGAGCGAGGACCCAGAGGGCGAGAGAGAGAGGGCGAGAGAGAGCGCGCGCACGCGAGCGAGGACCCAGAGGGCGAGAGAGAGAGGGCGAGAGAGAGCGCGGGCACGCGAGCAAGCGAGCGAGGACCCAGAGGGCGAGAGAGAGCGCGCGCACACGTGCGAGCGAGGGCCGAGAGGGCGAGAGAGAGCGCGCGCAAGCGAGCGAGGGCCGAGAGGGCGAGAGAGAGCGCGCGCACACGAGCGAGCAAGCGAGGGCCGAGAGGGCGCGCGCACACGTGCGAGCGAGGGCCGAGAGGGCGAGAGAGCGCGCGCGCACGCGAGCGAGCGCCGAGAGGGCGAGAGAGAGCGCGCGCACGCGAGCGAGCGAGGGCCGAGAGGGCGAGAGAGAGAGAGAGCGCGCGCACGCGAGCGAGGGCCCAGAGGGCGAGAGAGAGAGCGCGCGCGCACGCGAGCGAGGGCCCAGAGGGCGAGAGAGAGAGAGCGCGCGCGCACGCGAGGAGGGCCCAGAGGGCGAGAGAGAGAGAGCACGCGCGCACGCGAGCGAGGGCCCAGAGGGCGAGAGAGAGAGCGCGCGCGCGCACGCGAGCGAGGACCCAGAGGGCGAGAGAGAGAGCGCGCGCGCGCGCGCGAGCGAGGGCCCAGAGGGCGAGAGAGAGAGCGCGCGCGCGCACGCGAGCGAGGGCCCAGAGGGCGAGAGAGAGAGAGCGCGCGCGCCCGCGAGCGAGGACCCAGAGGGCGAGAGAGAGAGCGCGCGCACGCGAGCGAGCGAGGGCCGAGAGGGCGAGAGAGGAGCGCGCGCACGCGAGCGAGCGAGTGCCGAGAGGGCGAGAGAGAGCACGCGCACGCGAGCGAGCGAGTGCCGAGAGGGCGAGAGAGAGCGCGCGCACGCGAGCGAGCGATCGAGGGCCGAGAGGGCGCGAGAGAGAGCACGCGCACGCGAGCGAGCGAGCGAGCGAGGGCCGAGAGAGAGAGCGCGCGGACGCGGGCCGAGAGAGAGCGCGAGCGTGCGAGCTAGGGCCGAGAGGGCGAGAGAGAGTGCGCGCACTCGAGCGAGCGAGCGAGGGCCAAGAGGGCGAGAGAGAGAGCGCGCGCACTCGAGCGAGCGAGCGAGGGCCGAGAGAGAGCGCGCACGCGACGGAGCGAGGGCCGAGAGGGCGAGAGAGAGCGCGCGCACACGCGAGCGAGGGCCCAGAGGGCGAGAGAGAGAGAGCGCGCGCGCACGCGAGCGAGGTCCCAGAGGGCGAGAGAGAGAGAGCGCGCGCGCACGCGAGCGAGGGCCCAGAGGGCGAGAGAGAGAGAGCGCGCGCGCACGCGAGCGAGGTCCCAGAGGGCGAGAGAGAGAGAGCGCGCGCGCACGCGAGCGAGGTCCCAGAGGGCGAGAGAGAGCGCGCGCGCACGCGAGCGAGGTCCCAGAGGGCGAGAGAGAGAGAGCGCGCGCGCACGCGAGCGAGGGCCCAGAGGGCGAGAGAGAGAGAGCGCGCGCGCACGCGAGCGAGGGCCCAGAGGGCGAGAGAGAGAGAGCGCGCGCGCACGCGAGCGAGGTCCCAGAGGGCGAGAGAGAGAGAGCGCGCGCGCACGCGAGCGAGCGAGCGAGGGCCGAGAGGGCGAGAGAGAGAGAGAGCGCGCGCACGCGAGCGAGCGAGGGCCGAGAGGGTGAGAGAGAGCGAGAGCGCGCGCACGCGAGCGAGGGCCGAGAGGGTGAGAGAGAGAGAGCGCGCGCACGCGAGCGAGCGAGCGAGGGCCGAGAGGGTGAGAGAGAGCGCGCGCACGCGAGCGAGCGAGCGGCGAGAGGGTGAGAGAGAGAGAGCGCGTGCACGCGAGCGAGCGAGCGAGGGCCGAGAGGGTGAGAGAGAGAGAGAGCGCGCGCACGCGAGCGAGCGAGCGAGCGAGGGCCGAGAGGGTGAGAGAGAGAGCGCGCGCACGCGAGCGAGCGAGCGAGGGCCGAGAGGGTGAGAGAGAGAGCGCGCGCACACGCGAGCGAGGGCCGAGAGGGTGAGAGAGAGAGAGAGCACGCGCACGCAAGCGAGCGAGCGCCGAGAGGGTGAGAGAGAGAGCGCGCGCACGCGAGCGAGCGAGGGCCGAGAGGGTGAGAGAGAGTGCGCGCGCACGTGAGCGAGCGAGCGAGGGCAGAGAGGGTGAGAGAGCAAGGGCCGAGAGAGAGAGCGCGCGCACGTGAGCGAGCGAGCGAGCGAGGGCCCAGAGGGTGAGAGAGCGCGCGCGCACGCGAGCGAGCGAGGGTCGAGAGGGTGAGAGAGCGCGCGCACGCGAGTGAGCGAGCGAGGGCCGAGAGGGTGAGAGCCGTTGACATCAAGGCAGCAGTTGACAGCGTGGCATCAAACAAGCCAGAGTAAAACTGAAGTGTATGGGAATCCGGGAAAAACTCTCCACTGGCTGGAGTCATACCTAACGCAAATTAGGAGAGAGAGCGTGCGAGGTCCGAGAGAGAGCGAGCGGTTGAGAGCGAGAGCGCGGGGGTCGAGAGAGAAAGAGAGAGAGCAAGCAAGCAGGGGCCGAGCAAGAGAGAGAGAGAGAGAGAGAGAGAGAGAGAGAGAGAGAGAGAGAGGGCTGAGAGAGCGAGCGCGCACCATTGACATCAAGGCAGCAGTTGACAGCGTGGCATCAAACAAGCCAGAGTAAAACTGAAGTCAATGGGAATCTGGGAAAAACTCTCCACTGGCTGGAGTCATATCTAATGCAAATGAAGGCATGTGTCAGGAGCATGATGGAATACTCTCCACTTGCCTGGATTAGTGCAGCTCCAACAACATTCGAAGCTGGACACCATCTTCGCCAAAGCAGAGTGATTCATTGGCATCCCATGCACCACCTTAAACATTCACTCCCTCCTCCATCTGTGCACTGTGGCTGCAGTGTGCATCATTCACAAAATGCACTGCAGCCACTCGCCAAAGTTTCTTTATCAGCAGCTCCCAAACCCATGACCTCTACCACCTAGAAGAAGGGCAGCAGGCGCAAGGGAACACCATCACCTGCAAGTACCCCTCTCAGTTAATCATCTTCACTTGGAAATATATCACCTTTCCCTCATTGTGGTCGTGTCAAAAATTCTGGAACTTCATCCCCAATAGCACAATGGAAGTACCTTCACCACAGACTACAATGGTTCAAGGCGGTGGCTCACCACCACCTTCTAAAGAGCAATTAGGGGTAGGCAATAAATGCTGGCCTTGCCAGTGACGCCCACATCCCAGGAACTAATTTTTTCTTTTTAAAACCCTGCCCTTTTACCACACTCTTGTAAACTTTTCTATTTTTCAAACTATTTATCCATTTCCCTTTTATAATCCATTCTGTATTCTACTTCCACCAATATTTCTGGTAGGACATTCCATGTTCTCGTAAGTCTCTTCATAAGATTCTCTCAGCATCTCTGAATATTGAGCGCTCAATGAAGACCTTAAAATTATGATCTCTGGTTACCAACTCGACCAGTGTAAATAGTTCTGACCAATATACTTTTTATCAAAACCCCAGTTTTGAAAACCAGATCACCAACTTTTTTTTTTAAATAAACTTTCTCTTGACCAAAACCCACTCACCCAGAATATAATAATTTCAGTGAATCTCTTCTGCATTCTCTCAATGGCCTGGACATCCAAAACTGGGCATAATATTCTAACTGCAGCATATCTAAAATTTATGTAGATCTAAAATGACCTCTTTGCTTTGCCACAGCCTATTTATAAAATTCAAGATCATACATGCTTTTTTTAATGTTTTTTTTAAAAAACATGTGTGCTCAAACAGAAATAGCAAATGCTGGAAAGACTCAGCAGGCATTCATGGAGGGGAAAAAAAAAAAGAGTCCTCGGCAAAATCGTTTCTCTCTCCACGGATGCTGCCTGGCCTGCTGCGTGTATCCAGCATTTTCTTTATGTTTTGGATTTCAGCATCCACAGTATTTTGCTATTGATCTTTGTACTAGTCCCATTTTTAAAAGATTCATGTATCTGAATCCTCAAGTCTCTCTGCTCTAGTACTATTTTAAGACATTTTTACAAGTGTATACATATCCTACCTTTATTCTTCTTCCCAAAATATATCCCTACCACTTCTCCGCATTAAATTTCTTCAGGCATCTGCCCCATCTAACCTGCCTATGCCTCACTGAAGATTAAATGTGTATTCAATACACATACTCCGAGCAGAAAGCTATTCCGGGTTTGAGCCAAAGGACTATAATGCTTTGAAATTAGACTCTTTGAACAGTATAAATTGTTTGAACATATTTGCGTGTTAAACTTCTCAAACACCTTTGTGAAAATAGTGAATGAAGGAATTCCATTGAGTGCTCAATATTCAGAGAAACTAAAAGTCTTCAATGGATTTGTGAAGAGCACCATGGAGAAAGGGAAAAATGTGTTTCTTTCCCTTTCCACGTGTATTCTGTGCATAATAGAAAGGGGTGTTGCAAAGATGGCAAGGAGATTTTTGATCTTTAAAGTAGATCCTCAAGCACAGTCTACTAAATATTATTTAAATCAACATAATTACAGTAGCTGTTGGAATTAAATCTACAGGTTGTTTGACATGGAAATCAAACAACTTTAAAGACAAGTTTAAAATGTCATTTACTTTTTGAATATGGTGCTAATATTTATGTTATCCTGAACTTTTAAAAAATAACTTCATTATGGACATTCAGCCAAACACATCGAATTCCAATTGTTGCCTGCTATAGATTCGGAGTTTTTCTAATGGAGATCTCAAATCAGACAGGCCAAAATTATACAAGTTTTGGAAACAAGACTCATTTTAGTACTTAATTTTGTAAATAGGACATGTGAAGTTGGTCAATTTGATCAAATTAAATTCAAAAGGCATATTTTCTTCCTACTTGCCTCCTTCTCACAGGTTTGCCAATGGCCGAGTGCAGATCTTAGTTCAAATTGTTGTTCTCCTCTCTCTCTCTCTCTCTCTCTCTCTCCCCCTACCCCCACCCACAGGCTTCAACAATGCACTTTTCTTTAACTAATCTCAAAAAGTGACTTAAGTTATTAATGATCAGTACAAGTATTTCCAAATGTGAATTAAACCAATTCAAAAGCATCAGATTACAACTGGAGAATTTAATGAACTTATAGCAATTTATTGACCGCAACATTTTATATTTACAATATAGGTGCCATAAAAATACATCAAAAAATTCCTGATTACAATATTTTTAATGCTATTATCTGCAAGTTCATAAACCTAAATCTGTCAATGTAAAGTTTCAAATCTACACCAAAATCCAATTATAAAAAAGATTTCAAATTTACACATTGAAAATTGCAGAACAGAAATCAATCTACTATTTGTTCGGAACCACTTTGCATCGCGACTTTTCCTTGTGTAATCACATTCAATCTGAAGATAAAGGATCATACACTGCAAATTTGTGTCAAATTTTACAGTCAAGACCATCGATTTGTTACACATTAGAGTGATTACTACCAATATGCCAGGCAAGCCTATACTTGGAAAGCACAAAAGAGAAGTTACAGATTGCTTGAAAAAAAATTACTCATTGCTGATTTGCTTTTAAGTTTAAAACTCTGTCTTGATATTCGATTAGACATATTTGCTAGTGCCAATCCATCATACTGTACCACAAAATTCTAAATTTTCTTCAAAGAACATCTTCTGCAGGCCAAATGTAATGTTAAAGAAAAGTTTAAATTTTCTAAGTAGGATGTGGTATGAAATGTCTGCAAGATTCAACTATAGAAGAGGCTAATAAAGAATAAATGCCATTTGTTTGGATATGTACCTGCAACATAATACTAACCATCTCAGCAAGTTGGCAATTCATACAGACCAATAAAGGTCCCAGCTCACCAAGTGAGGTGCTACAGTTGGCATCGGTGTACCTGGGTTAGAGAGCGCAAGCGGAGGTGAAAAAGCCAGGATTCTCACTATGGATTGCTATACCAATGTAGACAATCACCAAAAATATAAGACTGCTATACCATAGTAAAATGTCCCAAAGCAGAGAGAGCAGTAACAAGGCAAAGGGATTTCAGGAGAGAGATCGAGCGTAGAACAAAGACTGCTGCAAGCACTGCCACTTTTGCTTCAGTGAAGGGAGGATGGGATGCACAAGAGACCATGGTCATAAGAACAGGAGCAAGTCACTCTCGTCCCTTGAGCCTGTTCCATTATTCAGATTAGATTCTGGCTGATTTGTACTTTAACTCCATTTAAGTGCAATTCGTCCATATCCCTGGTTACCCATACTTTAATTAAAATCCATCGGTCTTAAAAATTACAATTGATATACCATTCACAGCCTTGGGTGGTGGTTGAGAAAGAGCACGCAAGAGAGATATTTCTACTATCCAATGTGTGAAAAAGTGCTTCCTGATTTCACTTCTAAAATAGCCTAGTTCAAATTTTAAAAAGATTATGCCCTCATGTTGTAGATTCCTCGGACAGAGGAAATAGTTTCACTATCATCTGCCACTGAAGTCTAGAGGGAACAAAGGCATGGATCTGGGTTTAACTTTTCCAAAGCACTCCTGGCCGGACTCCCATCTTCCACCCTCCATAAACTTGCACTTGTCCAAAACTCTGCAGCCCATGTCCTAAATCGCACCAAGTCCCGTGCACTCATCACCTGTGCTCGCTGGCTTACATTGACTCCTGGTCTGCCAACGCCTCAACTTCAAAATTCTCATCCTGATTTTCAAATCCCTTCATGACCTCGGTCCTCCCTATCTATGTAACCTCCTCCAGCTCTACAAGCCTTCGAGATCTCTGTGCTCCTCCAATTCTGGCATCTTGAGCATCCCCGATTTTAAATCGCTCCACCATTGCCAGTTATGCCTTGGCCCTAAAATCCTTTGCTAAACCTCTCCATCTCTCCTCCTTTAAGATAGAAACATAGAAAATAGGTGCAGGAGTAGGTCATTCGGCCCTTCGAGCCTGCACCGCCATTCAATAAGATCATGGCTGATCATTCCCTCAGTACCTCTTTCCTGTTTACTCTCCATACCCCTTGATCCCCTTAGCTGTAAGGGCCATATCTAACTCCCTCTTGAATATATCCAATGAACTGACATCAACAACTCTGTGGTAGGGAATTCCACAGGTTAACAACGCTCTGAGTGAAGAAGTTTCTCCTCAGTCCTAAATGGCCTACCCCTTATCCTAAGACTATGTCCCCTGGTTCTGGACTTCCCCATCAGGAACATTCTTCCCGCATCTAACCTGTCCAGCCCAGTCAGAATCTTACACGTTTCTATGAGATCCCCTCTCATCCTTCTAAACTCGTGATTAAAGGCCCAGTTGATCCAGTCTCTCATGATAGTCCAGCCATTCCTGGAATCAGTCTGGTGAACCTTCGCTGCACTCCCTCAATAGCAACATCCTTCCTCAGATTAGGAGACCAAAACTGAACACAATATTCTAGGTGAGGCCTCACAAAGGCCCTGTACAACTGCAGTAAGACCTCCCTGCTCCTGTATTCAAATCCCCTAGCTATGAAAGCCAACATACCATTTGCCTTCTTCACCGCCTGCTGTACCTGCATGCCCACTTTCAGTGACTGATGAACCATGACACCTAGGTCTCATTGCACCTCCCCTTTTCCTAATCTGCCACCATTCAGATAATATTCTGCTGCCTTGTTTTTGCTCCCAAAGTGGATAACCTCACATTTATCCACATTATACTGCATCTGCCATGTATTTGCCCACTTGTCTAACCTGTCCAAGTCACCCTGTAGCCTCTTAGCATCCTCCTCACAGCTCACACCGCCACCCAGTTTAGTGTCATCTGCAAACTTGGAGGTATTACATTCAATTCAATCATCTAAATCATTAATATATATTGTAAAGAGCTGGGGTCCCAGCACTGAGCCCTGCAGCACTAGTCACTGCCTGCCATTTTGAAAAGCACCCGTTTATCCCGACTCTCTGCTTCCTGTCTGCCAACCAGTTCTCTATTCACGTCAGTACATTACCTCCAATACCATGTGCTTTAATTTTGCACACTAATCTCTTGTGGGACCTTGTCAAAAGCCTTTTGAAAGTCCAAATACACCACATCCACTGATTCTCCCTTGTCCACTCTACTAGTTACATCCTCAAAAAATTCCAGAAGATTTGTCAAGCATGATTTCCCTTTCATAAATCCATGCTGACTTGGACCTATCCTATCACTGCTTTCCAAATGCGCTGCTATTTCATCCTTAATAATTGATTCCAACATTTTCCCCACTACTGATGTCAGGCTAACTGGTCTATAATTACCCGTTTTCTCTCTCCCTCTTTTTTTAAAAAAAAAGTGCTGTTACATTAGCAACCCTCCAGTCCATAAGAACTAATCCAGAGTCAATAGACTGCTGGAGAATTACCAATGCATCCACTATTTCTAGGGCCACTTCCTTAAGTACTCTAGGATACAGACTATCAGGCCCTGGGGACTTATCGGCCTTCAATCCCGTCAATTTCCTTAACACAATTTCCCACCTAATAAGGATATCCTTCAGTTCCTCCTTCTCAGTAGGCCCTCAGTCCCCTAATACATCCGAAAGGTTAATGGTGTCCTCCTTGGTGAAGACAGAACCGAAGTACTTGTTCAATTGGTCTGCCATTTCTTTGTACCCCATTATAAATTCACCCGAATCCAACTGCAAGGGACCTACGTTTGTCTTCACTAATCTTTTTCTCTTCACATATCTATAGAAGCTTTTGCAGTCAGTTTTTATGTTTACGGCAAGCTTCCTCTTGTACTCTATTTTCCCCCTCCTAATTAAACCCTTTGTCCTCCTCTGCTGAAGTCTAATTTTCTCCCAGTCCTCTGGTTTGCTGCTTTTTCTGGCTAATTTGTATGCCTCTTCCTTGGATTTAACACTATCCTTAATTTCCCTTGTTAGCCACGGTTGAGCCACCTTCCCCGTTTTATTTTTACTCCAGACGCTCCTTAAAACCTACCTCTTTGATCAAGCCTGTCCTGATACCTCCTTCTGTGGCTTGGTGTCAAATTTTGTTTTATAACATTTCTGTGAAACACCTTGGGACGTTTTACTACATTAAAAGGCGCTATATAAATACAAGTTGTTATTGAATCACTTATCATTTTAAAGACCTCTATTAAGCCACCCCTCAACCTATTAAACTGAAGAAAATACAAATTAAGTTAATGCAACCTGTCCTCAATTTAAACCTTGAACCTCATTCTGGAGAATCTGCACCAAGACCAATGTCTATTTCCTGAGGTTCGGTGCCCAAAACTGAACACAGTACTCCTAATGGTGTCTGACCAATGTATAACCTTATCACTTCCTCCTCTTTGTATTCCAAACCAAGATAAAGTCCATCATTCTATTAGCCTCTGATGATTTATTTTTGTACCTGTTCACTAGCTTTTAGTGGTGATTTGTGTACATGGAGTATGGGCTGGAGGGATTGCAAAGCTCAGGGTAAGGATATACAAGGGATTTTTGAATTATGATTATGTGGAGGATGATGGAGTAGTTGACCATGTCAAGCACTGCCAAGATGTCAAGGAAAAATAATTGATCACAACTATAGGCATAAAAGGATGTCGTCAATAGGCAGAAATTAGACGAAGGAGGAAACATTAAGGTTTCATTTCTAGGTTACATTTTGTCAAAGTTTATTTGATAGCACTGTGAAATACCTTAGGACATTTTACTATGTTAAAGGTGCTAATTAAATGCAACTTGTTGCTGTTGCATGTAGGTTTCAGTTACGTGGAGCTGGATGGCAATTACACAAGGGCAGGTGAACTATATCCCCACCCATTGTAGAATAGCCTGCAATTCTAATTCTAAGGTCTCAAGTGAATAATGCCCAATTAAGCAAGTTACTAAAGGGCAACAAGCACCAATGAAATCTTGCCCCAACAAGTAGCAAATGGGTTTGGAAGAGGGCAGAAAATTGGGAAGAACAAAAATACTCCAAGACTAAAATGGGCCACAATTATGGAGGAGTCATTGTGTGCTATTTAACACTAACTTTTCAGCCTATTTTAATATCAAACCACACATTTGTAATGCAATTTGAAGTTTAAAAGTATACAGTCGAGAAGAGAATCAACCGCCAACTTTTGGCTAACCCACATGCAACAACTTTCATTTAGATAGCATATTTACCAGAGTAAAATGTCTCAAGGAGCTTCCCAGGAGCATTATCAAACAACATTTGACAAAATGTAACCTAGAAATAAAACCTTAATGCTATGTTTCACACTATTTTATACAAAGTTCAGAAAAATGCAAACTTTTAGCAAATTTATTGCTAAATTTCATATTCACATCTGTAGTTTATTCATGTTAGACAAACATAAACTTAATATCCTTTACACAATAGGCTTAAATAAATTTCATAATTTTATAAATCTTACAAAAGATTTAAGGGGTGCGATATATACTTTTTTCTGCAAAGAACTCTGTAATTAGCACACAATAACTTTTACCCAAATCTCTTACTCCCTGAATTTTCAGGCCACTTTAGCCAAAATGCTTTCAGCCATTTTAATTCAGAAATTTCAAAGTAATTTCAATTTGGGAAGTTCTAACTAAAATTAATTTACACAAATTTCATCAACTTTTAAACCGGAGAGAGAGATACTTTTCAACAAATTCATTTTAACAGTTAAAAATGGAACAAATGTTAAAGTAAACATTTAAAATACATGCAGTCAGTAACCCCACCCAACCAAATGTTTATAAAAGCCTGGGATACATTCTGTAGCCTGGATTGATTTATCTAATCTTAGTCAGAGCAGCAGTAAAAAGTGTCACAATGGGCCTCAGTGCCCCAGATTTAGGGAGGGGGGAGCCAGTAATCCAGCTCCCAAACGTGATTAGGTGACCCGTGCTAAAAGTGCATGATGGGACAAGATTGCCGCTGTTTCATTTACCTACAAAACTTCTTTACCCTCTTTTCCACCATTACAAGGCAATATACAACTCAAGTCACGAACAGGCAATGTTGCTATGTGCACCTCATAATTAAACATTTGATCAAAGCTCTCGTAATTTCATTTTGAATGATGCAAAGGTAGATAATGAAAACATTTACATTGGACAACTCTGTCTGTACAGAGTATAACATTTAAAAAAAGAATCCTTCAATATAATAATTTTCTAAAACGAATAGCCTAAATGGAAGGCAATAAAATAGTTACTAATAAGTGACTGATAAGTTAAATTGCACTTTTCAAATATTCTTGCTATAAAGAAAAACTTCAATGGATATGACTATTTCAAAAATAGATACTTTATGAACCAAGTTGTTTTGGATATAGAATTATTCATTTTAATGCAACATTGTATACAAAAAGTGGAGATTTACAAATGGAATACAAATAATTTTATATACAATTGTAACACTAGGATAAATGTTTAAATCTTATCATTTTTTTTAAAATTCAACATTATACAAAATATAGGACTGAGCAATTTGTAGACCAACATATGCATTTCCATACAGTATAAATTAATGCAAATTTAAATATTGATAAATTGACCATCTTTTGATTGCATATTAAAAATCATAAATCAGTTATTTCCTCTCACTTACAATTGGACTGGAGAGATGACCAGTTTCCTTGTGGTTTTATTATTTACTGCCTATACCTCCAGTTCTGTATTTTTTTTTAATTACCATTTGACCAATTATTAACCAACCCATAAAGATTTTTTGTCATCCTACAGAAAGTACAATAATTAAATTGTACATGCACATTCCCAGAATTTGTGACTCTTGCTGGTAGCAGTCAGTAAATAAAGTAAATGTGTTATTTAGAGACTGAAAACTTCATCAATTCAGTATGGTTTTAAAAGGGAAGAAAAATTAAATTTCTGAACGTGCATAACTGTCAAATGAAAATACACATCATGATTCAGCCTTTTGTTTAAAAAAAATGCATTTGGCGTACAGGAATCGCGACCATGCATGATGAATGCCATTTAACTATGCTTCATATTCATATGAGCACGAAGTTTAAAATAGTAAATGTGACCAGTCATATCAAAAATGCTCTATATTTGCATCTCTAATTTTCAATGTCTAGGGCAGGGCAACCAAGGAAATCTTGCAATTTAAGATGTAACATCTCATTTCAATTTTAGTAAACACCAAACACACTACCACCTTACAAGTTAACCAGGTCCACATCTTTATATATGCAGTATTCGTGCAAAAATCTAAAAAAAAGAGGAAAGGCAGGTCAAAAAAAAGAGCCAGACAATTCTCAATAATGTGGCTATGTTCAGAATAACTCAACCTTGAGATTGTTATAAAAATGAATGGAAGCACAAATTACAACTTTTGCCATGTACTGGCTACTGGCTTTCAGCTTTTGTCACATTGCAATGAACAGTTGCAAAATTTTCTGCAGTGCACCATGAAATTTCAGATCGTTATAGAATTTACTCCATTAGAATAATACACCCAATATATGCTTTAATTGTCAAATGTCACAGCAGATATGGTTTATCAGTTCAATCTGAATTAAATGCCCAATACACAGCTGTATAATGAACATTTCTAAATCAGATTTTGATGCTAGTTCAATACTGATGCATTTAATATTAAATCACGATGAATCAAAATGTAAGCTCTATTGCTATTTGTCAAGTGATCAGTTCCACATATCCTGTATCCCACAACCTTTGTTCTAAATAGTTACAAAACATTTTCTTTATTACCAACAGAGTCATTTTCAGAAATGCTACAACAGCTATGTGTGGGCAAATACACAAAAACAACGAGATATTTCAGAGGATTCAAGCCTTTACCAGAATGCAAACATTAATTTGGCTATTTTTTATAGTTTCTAAAATTAAAGTGAAATTGATTGCACTACATTAAACAACTAATCTATAAGAATTTATTGGCTTGATTTATACATTTTTTAAAAACCTTATTTTGTTGGACATCTAGGAAAGACAGGATCATGATTCAGGTGAAGTGTACTTAGTCAAAATCTCTAAAGAAGAATAGCCACTAAGTTTGATGCTGTAGACCATTAATATATCATTCCACACCATTTATTAGTAAGCAAAATTTTCACTGATGAAAACTATTTTAATTGCAGTCATTTGCTCATTCCTATAATGCCAATATGACTACTGCGGGTACATTGTAAAGTTCAAGTTGCCCTGCAAAGATAATATACATCTGCTTTTGCGGCTTTCTGGTAGAAAGAAATTGATGGCACCACAAAGATCTCCTCAATGTACGAAATATCTTTACTGTTCCCTCCTAACCCAAGAAAGAAAAAAAATAGCCCAAGAAAAAGTGATTTACTAAGTTGCTTAAAATCGCTGTACGCAAACCTTCCTGAGTGAACCCAAATAAAATTTAGAATCTAGGAGTTATTACATATTTTATTTAAAAGTTAAAAAACAATACTAGGACATTTGACCAAGTGTGTTGAGGTGGTTCAAAAACCAAAACTTAGACCACACATGAGCAACTCTCCACAGAATGTTATTGCAGTCAGACTGGATCCAGGAAACGGATCCCATTTCTATGGCCCTATCCCTAAAAATAATTTTGATCAATTAGATCCAAGACATGTTTAAATGTACAAGTGAGTGTATAATATTGAAACTTATGATACACACTTTTAAAACTTGTGTCTGAAATAGGTTTCATTGTTTCCTTACCAGTTAAGAATTCAAAGACAACACTAAAGTTAACTGTAGGAAATTTGTAACGGAAATGAGCCAGATTGAAAATAAAGTACATACAAGGTGAACAATGAAACCAGTCTTAAAATACAATGAAGAGCTGTTAAGCAATTTGAGTCACTATACTGAACAAACTTGTCAGATTATACTAGCCATTCTCTCTGCATTTAGCAAATTCCTGCTCTAAGGCTATACCATAGTGCAGATGCTTCTACCAGACTCAAGTCTTCACAAACTTACAGGTCATGTTATTTTTAATTTATAAGTCCATAAACAGCATTAATAGTGATATAGCACACAAAAAAGCTATTTCCACAATTTTGGCCTCAGAATACCTTCAAAATAACAAAAAAAAGCTAATGGCTGTCAGAAGCCACAACTGCCATCCTGTGCAATGCTACAAAACAATCAAAAGCAGTCAGGCTGCCTAGTGTGCAATGGCTTCCCCTTTTACTGATTGTAGTCAGAGGTCGAGGAGGAAGTAACCCTAGACAGAAGAACACCCACTTCACAGCCATTTTTCATTACCTTCCAGGCACAGCAAATCAATTTGAGCCTCAAGCTTCACTCACCAAGATGCATACGAAGGAAGCGCCTTTTTTTAAAAAAATATATATATTTTTAAGTGTTTGTTTTAAAGAGAATACTTTGTTCACTTACAGTTGTAAAAGAATGCCATCAAATTCTAACCCCAGGTGGCAAGTGTCAGATCTGCACCCATCCCCCAAACTAAACTGCCCATTGCACAACAAATGACAACAGCAGGCTGTTTGCATAATCAGATTGTGAGCATGTACATTGCCCACTGGACACCAGCTGCTGTGATATCACAGCAAAGAATACTGAACTCCACTACAAACATCAAACGAGAGAGAGAGAGAGAGAGAGAGAGAGATTGAATGATAGGAGAAGCAGGACTAGAATCTCAGTCACAATCAGTTGGGAATTTGTTAAAATTAAATGATTGTAGAATCATGTGAATATAGTTGATCATTCAGTTTACTCCCATTAACAGATTGACCTGATTGAAAAGAAACGTGTACTGCTGACATATGTATAGTTTGGTTGTGCATTTTGAAAATTTAAAAGGCATATATTCAAACACGAGACCTAAAGTCATCTTAAAGGCCATTACATATCCCCACCCAAGTAAGCTCTGACCATGCCCCCTCCAATAGCAGTGTGCAGTCTTTCATCCTTTTAATGCTTCACTAAGTGCTCTATGGCACCATATTCCCAACCTGCCTTTCACAGCAGGTACAAAGGTCGCTTTTGCAATGGTGGGCGTACCCACGTCAGTTCTGAACGTTCCAACGCGAGCTGGAATGCAGTGACTGCTTGGCCCAAGAATTTCACTTTGAATAACAAATTAAGCACACTTTGCCCCGATTGGTCCTCTGGCCTCAACACAACTTTTATGGCAACCCTAACTGACACCACCTCTTGACCTTTCTTTACGTGGTGAGGATGTGGATTAGCAGTACCCCACTCATTTGCCTCCAAGCCTCAAGGCAAAGTGAGCAGAACGAGGGAAGCTACTTGCTGCTCAACTATGCACATCTCAAGTCACGAGAAAAAAAAACTGTAGATAATTCAAACTGAATTTCCCAGCTTGAAAAATGAAAATATGCAGGACTCTGGCATTTGGATAAATATCCACATTGTGCATTGATGAAAACTGAGCAGGAAGACAGAGTGTAACAGTTGCATATATCATTTGTTGGTCTATTAGTAAGGCAATTTTTTTCCCCTATTTGGAATTGCTGTATATATAAACCCTCACAAAAGTAAGGTTTAAAAAAAGTGTACAAGGTTTTTTTTCAAAAAAATGCACAAAAAGAGAATGCAAATACCAAAAGGTACGTTCACTAAATCCAGTCCTTCAGACCAAAGTGAATATTTGTGTAGGAAAGACTTTAAGTACAGCTCACAGAATTCACATACCAGCAAACTGGGTGGGCTTCTGTACTGGTACATATGCAAGATTCCAAATACTGTAGAAGCAAGTTACTGAATAAAGCTAAATAACTGATCAATCTTTTTCCAAACAACCTAATGCTCAATTGATTTACATATGAAATCAATCGGGCACAATGGACATGAGGAAATGACAAACACATTTAACTCATTTTTATTAAAGACAGTATTTTGCAGCATACCTAGACTATTTCAAATCAACAATGATTAAACTCCCCCAAATACACATAATAACTTTCAACATGTACATCATCAACTTGCATTTATATAGCACCTTCAACATAGCAAAACTTCCAAGGCCCTGACCTTTATGTATAAAAAATATTCTATATTCAATCAAAAACTGAAATGCTACCAAACCAAGGTCAATTTTGCACTTAGAAAGTGGTAGTATTTAAAAATCTGAATGCATCCAGTATGACAAACATTTTAAATAGACTTGGCCAAGTAAGACAAGTCTCCTTGCCATCCCTCATCTCCAAAAAGGGGATTCTTACACAACTCAATCATCATTTATTTTAAGTTTAAAAAGTCTTCATTGTTAGATGTACAGAATAGCCAGATGTTTACACATATAGGTAGAAATGAAGTTCAGAATAAGACACGGTTTGCATTATGCAAGGCACAAACAGCCAGTGAGTGGCTTTTATCCTTTCCATGCCCAGCACAAATTTAGCTGCAGGCATAATTGCTTGGGCCAAGAACTTCTTCATTACAACAGTGACTCCACTCCAAAAGTACTTCATTGGTTGTAAAGCGCATTGAGATGTCCGGTGTTTGTGAAAGGCCCTATATAAATGCAAGTCTTTCTTTCATACCCATCATCTTGCCTTTCTTTCATACTCATCATCTTACACAGTCAACAAATGGCAATAATTTTACTCGAGACAGGACTGATGCTGTTAACCCCACCCCCTCAGATAAAGTGGCCCTCTACAGCTACAAAGAGGGCAACTGAAATTCATACATTGACCTCAACCAAACTCATCAAGACTGGTATTTGACCTTGAGGCCTCCAAAGATACTAGAGTTTTAGTCCTCAAGTTACTGGGCTAGTATTTTTTTTTTAATATAAAAATGAATTTTTGTAAACCAAGCAAAATGCAGTAAGAATTTCAAGTAATAAATGTAACCAACATCTCACTCCAGTCACCACATAATAATTTTGTTACAATGTTTTAATTTCAACAACATTGGGACCATTAAGGATGATATTTAGATTCAATTGTGATTATGTTGTACTACAAAATTGATACACCAGTTGTAGAATGCAAAATGTGGCCAGACCCAAGTTGTTCTGCAATCTGCAAATTGTATGCTACCTGCCAATAGATCACTGTACATGTACATGTTTACATACATGTGAAGCATCACTTCTCCTACTAAAGTTTCCATTAGGGCAGAGCATATATTAGTGTCTGCTTTCGGAAAAGAAATCCGTAATACTAAGTTCACAAAGTGCTAGGAGATCCAATGGTCAGCAAGAGCACTTTTTAAAACCCAGCTTCACAAGATTCAAGGTACACTATCCCAGCGTAAACTCAAGATGGCCTCAGAGGAGACCACACACTGCATCCTTTTAGTATGCACAGGAGTCAGATTGGTGCTCAATACTTCCACCTCCATATCTGCGTAAAGTTGTTCCAACTGCACATTGGCACAAAAAGGGCAGAAAACCACCTAAAATAAGACTTGAGAATATACCACATTATAATTGTGTTTTACATTTCAGAATATATTTACTCCCATTAAGTTCATAAATACCATTGTTCATTTAAATCTCAAAACACAATGTGGCTTTTTAAAAGTACATCAAAACAGAAATGGGCACAAATTTAAACAGGTGTTGCAAGGGCAAGAAACAAAAACTCAAAATTACAAGGATGGACAACAGTTGGTACTACTTATCCAGATTTTTTAAATCTTGCAAATGTAGGACAGAGCATTGCACATTTGATAATTAGTACTGCTTTTTACCATTATAACAGTCATGTACCCTTACAAAGTTTCAAGAATAGAACCAACATTTGCTGAAGATTTGAAAGGAAAATCTCAAATGTGAAATACAACTGAAAAATTAATTTGAACCACAACTATTCAATCTTTGCATACGGAAGTTTAAATGTTTAAATCAAGTACTGTAACACAAACATTAGTAAAATGATTTGTATAGTTGTACAGTTCCTACTTTTCATGTTAGGAAAACAAGCGTCACAATAACTCAAATACATGGAAAATATTACTATAAGCAATTTTTTTAGAGCTAGATGGAAATTATTTTAAAAACATCAAATGATTCATTAAACAAATCAGTCTCCTTTTACATCCAGATTTAAATGGCTTGTTCATGAAGTTACATTTGTTGCATTATTTTTAGATTTAAAATCTTCATGCTCAATATTAAAGTTCAATTAAGACAGAAGTACAGTGATAATTGATAACTAGTGCATTATTAACTACGGAGGTCATGGAACTTGGGCAGTCTAGATTGAGTTTTAACAATTTTGATGGGAAGGGGTGAAGGAAAGAAAGAGTCAACACAGGAAGCTACCTAAAGTACCTCCCACAATAAATGTTGGCCATTCTACCATTTATGCATCTTAAAAAGTGTAGCATTTTCAGCTACCTTGAGAAGCGACCACCTGTTAACACTCTACATAAATGCTCAACTTATATGAAGATTGTTCAAAAAGTCGACATTTATTTTGGAGGACTGGACATGCACTCTCAAGTTTGCTCTCTTTCTACTGAGAAACTTTTTTTTAAAAAGTCAGTGGAAAACATCATACTCTGCTCGTCAAAATATAAAACCAGTAACTTGGTACGAGTATCCCATCACAAACAATTAAACTTGTAGAAATCCATATAACACCTTTAAACCAAGACACCAATAGTGAACTTTATTTTCAAAATTTTGCAAGTTAACATTACTTTCCAAAGCTATTACCTACTCTAACTGTTGGTTTTAAGATGGTCAAAACGGTCTCAAGGGCTAAGAAAAATTAATGTTTAACTCTAGAAAAAGATATAATACCCTAGAGGCAGCCATCGTTTATATATTTGGGCAACAGCATTTCTGAATAATCCTAGTAGCATTTCATTTTAACAAACTCAATGAATAATCGATTGCACGTTAATATTTATGTAAACCGCCTCTGAATACATTTACACGTTTGCATTCCCACATGGAATCGTTTCAGCTGTACTCGTGTACAATAAAAGGAACATTTGATTGTGATTTTCGTAGTTTCTCGCTCTTAATTGCGAACTCCTCACGTGTTTGTCGGTTAATATAATGCAAAGCATCTCAGATCATTTCCTGCTGACGCCCAAACTTTTCAAAAACACTGCATCAGGTCCTATAGCTTTAGTTAGTTACTTTAATTTCTCGAGCCAAATACATCGTTTTATGAAACAGTAATTTAATGAAAGATTATAAACAAAATAAACGCCTAAAAGTAGCAAATTCAAACGGTAATTAGATACTAAATTAAAAACAGACTCGTCCGATTTAGATAACATTTAATTACAAATAGACATTCACTAATTTTTTGAGTTTAATTCTACCTGATCGGATAGAATTCTACCTTAAATGATTTAAGCCTTTTACCTTTGCCGTTTAGGAACGGAGTGCTCCACTTCTATGGATTTTCCATGCAGCTCCACTTTACCTGAGGAAATACAAAAAATACCAGAGAGAAGGTTTGTTAAACTATTGTGATTTAAACATTTAAAAACGTTCAAAATTGACCGTTCGGCAAAGATTGTTTTAAGTGTATTGATGCTGAACGTTCAGTTTGTAGATCTGATCAACAACTTGCTAGGCACCAATGTCACAAATCTCAATCGGGTTAAAAAAAGACAGTGTAAATGTAAGGAATCAACTGAACTCCTAATACTGATGTAAACAAGTACATTAAAAAAATAAAGTCGTGGACTCAATTGTTCGGTGCTGTAAATTTCAGCCATGTTTCTAGTGGACGAATCCTAAAGGACACTTGGGAGTCAGTATGGCGACGAGTAACGCATTCGCGCTGTCAGACGGAATGAACGAAAATAAACTTGATATTGGTAACAGTTTTTGGACAGTGGGCTTTCGATTGTGTCCTTTTTCAAAAAAAAATTGTTATAAGAGCTGGAGTGTGCGTTCCCTTACTGGGCGCGCATTGGTTTGAATGTTGGCTCCAAGCTGCCGCCTGGATTGTTAAAGGCCTACAATCAGCGAGAAGGTGCAGCACTGCGGGCGGCACTCACCGTTAATACGGATATCTTACTAACCTCAGTTAGTTTAATCAGGAGCAAGCAAATCATAAAGCATTCGGTGTAGAATGTATCTTCGTTTAGTTACTGTCAAGCCATTATAGCGCTGTAAACATTTTACAAACAAATGGGGGGGGGAGGCGGGCGAAGACCGCGTGCAGCTGCTGAAGGATGGAACGGATTCCACCAAAGAGTTTTAAATTAATGATTAAAACGAAAGTTACTCATTTCTCCTGTGAACGCCTTTAGATAGTGCGGTTTACGCGCGTATCCTAGAAATGGTTATTTTTGAAGTACTCGCTCGATAGGAAACAACCCCCCACCCCCATAGGCAGTTTGTGCTAAACTAGTACGCAAGGAGCTGTTTTAGGCCTTTCACCAAACAAGGTTTACGGCTGGTTGCCTTAAAACAGATCATATCCGAGTATATTGGATTAAATTGCTTACCTGACAGGGTATCTATAGCCTTCATAGCACAGTTATCATCTGGGCAATCGACAAACGCATAACCAGTTTTCACAAGAAACTGTCCAGTGAAGGGAATCTTCCATTCCTTGAACAGACTTTCCAAGTCCACAGTGGTTACGTTTTCGGTAAGATTCCCAATATAGAGCTTGTTCATGTTGCTAAAACTGCAAAAAGCAAAGATCTTTCCCTCTTTATCTTCCCCTTTGGAGAAATAATCGTTCGAATTAAACACAAAGATGGAGGAAAAAGGTTCTCTCAAAAAAAAAATACGATGATAAAATAAATTCCTCGAACAAGGAGTAGTATTAACAGTCTAGGATGGCGGGCTGCAAAGAGAGAGAGCGAAAAAAACTATTTTTTTGTCTTTCCCCCAAAACCCCTTTCGCAAACAGGCTGTGAAAATGTCACACTACGTTACTAATAGCACCGCCTCTGAATAAAATACAGCTCCAAAAATCACTGAATATTCCGGCTGAATGAGCCACGTGGTCAAACTATACATCAACTTCTCACGTGAGGAATCCCAGCTATTCAATTATACTCGTAAAGGGAGGGGTGGGCGAAAAGCTTCGTTCTAAGAATCGCATAAACATACTGACTGTGGAATAACATTTGTTGGATCGCTATCCGGTTTTTTTTCTTTTCTCTTTTGCGCCTTCTCATTCGTACACAGTCTGACTCTTGGATCCTATCAAGCGTCTTCAGCCTCGCTACCATTGACTAAGTTTTTTTCTGCCCGCAGATTTCATTCATTGGTTTAAGTCAATCTGCCATGTACAAGGGCGATGGCGCGAAAATTCTCCTGCCTGCTGCAGTTCCCAATTTGGTGGTTGTGCTAGAAATTCGTATCATTGAGTGCCACGAGGGGGGTTTTCATGGTTGGGGAGGGATGGGGAAGGGGAGTGTATTTTCCCAGTGATCTATGCATCCTGTGCCTCCCCTCCAAGTTGAAGCTGAATAATATTGCCCAGGGTTGAAACGCCTTGAAAGGACACCACGTTCAGGGGATGTATAACGCGTCGCAACCAAAACTGAAACGTTGCAATGGCTGCTCCTTAATAAAGGAGACGTAAATACGTTTATTTTAAAACCTTTAAAATACATTTTTATGCGCGTGTTTTTATCCCCCGATTCTGGTTGGTGGTGGGACCCACCAAGAGGTTAATTACATTATCGCATCGAAATGTTGGTCGAAAAAGATCTTTTGAAAGTTAGAGCAGTTTCGCAGCATTCTTATTCTATTCAAACCAAAGAACCACTGTTCTCACACAAGACTTTGCCGTTTTAAAATATTGGAACTAAAGGTCTTTGTCTTTTGAAGGTTGTTGGTTTTAACATTTGCCCACCGATATGTTGCAATAGGTTTGTAAAAATAAAAGTTAATCAAATCTGTTTGTAACAACTCGTGCTGAACCGTTGCTTACGAAGATTTTTGTTTTAAACGGAGCGTCTTCGTTTTTACGAAGTGAGCAAAAATAGTTAATTAAATTCACATTGCGCAACTTTATTGGCGGAAGTGTTCAGAATGAACGAACAGAAGAAAACCTACATCCGAGATTCCAGCCAGTTTGGTTTTTGTTGGCAGGCACGTATGTAAGAAACTCGGTATTGCCGATTTAAAATTGTTTAAAGCTAAGTCGCCCCTTTGTGACAAAGATAACGATCCCCGGATATGGGGAAGGAAGCTTTCCTGTAGAAAGAAAATGATCGTTAATTGATGATTGTGTACTTACAATCTCTACATAAATATAGATGTCTGTTTTAATAGACCAGCTAATATGTAACGCTCTAGCGTGATGTATTTAAAATTGAATTAAAACGTGCAATTAAAGTACATTTCGTTTACATTAGAAGCTAACTCTTTTGTTTCGATTGTATATTCCGTTTGCCTATTCGTAATATTTCCCTGGAAAATTATAACAATCTTAAAGTTAAAGATGTGTCGATTTGTAGTAAATTACGTGTATTTTTGATCTAAACTGTCTGAAAGTGTGATCTTTTCTGGTAATTAACTTACAAAAGGCCTTTTAATTGTAATTGTCTGAACACTTCATGTGTTTAAGAATTGAAGTAGCCAAGAGTAATTATTGTTAATCTGGTGATTCAATGGAATATTAATTTATGTAATTACTATACTTGTGTGAATACTTAACTCCATACAAGATCAGTGGTGGAAATGACTGCTGTGGTGTCAGTAAATAAAACTTTCATATGCTTCAAGAAGCTCACAAAAATATGAAAACTTCGACTTAATTTGGTTAACATGTTAACTGATCAATTCAAGCATCAATGCTCCACTTTAAATAAAGAAAAATCCAAGATGGGGGGAGGGGGTCTGGAAAGTATAACCTTAAAAGAGCTGTATTTTTTTTTAAATTGTTACCAGAAAATTGCCTGGCACAGGGAAAATAAAGTATGAACAGATCACAACATCCAAAATGTGACTCTCTGTCGAAGGTTACTTTATGGCAGAAGAGAAAAACTATCTTCATATGTTTCAGTGCAATCGTGGTATCTATTTAAATCTTTGTTCTACCAGTAATCAGTTTAAACTTTCCACAATTCCTCCTAAGTTTTTTTTTCTATATTCCCCATAATCAACTCCACTTTTTAATCAGTTTTATATACTACAAGTGTCAATGTAGTTCATTTTGAAATTATCAAAAAACTGATACCAAATCTACACTCTGAACAACGTACTGCCATTTTAATGGTGGTGATTTTTTTTTTGCAAATGAAAATGTAAATTATTGACTTGCTTTTGCAGCAAAAAGTCTTTATTTTCAACTTTTATATATATATATTGAAAACTAATTCCTGTATATCGTAATGTTTTAATGTTGTACAACATAAAACATACATTAAAATAGTAAAATACCTTTGACTAAACAAGTTGCAATCTTGTTTTTAAAGACAACATTTAGAAGTGGTGCAGCTGTCCTCTGAGAGTTAAGACAATGTAAATCAACAGCTTTTAGCTTTATACAAAACTTCTGAAAATCTTGGGGTTTGAATTTTCTTCCATAATCTTTTAAAATAGATTTTTTTAAATGTTGAATTCATAAGCCTGTTTTTCACTAGAACATATCTAAATTTGTGTTTTATGCATTACACATTTTCAGTACTTGAGTAGATATTGCAGTCTCTGCTAACAATAAAAGTACAATTATTTGAAATGCTGAATTGTTTCAAAAGTTGAGTAAATCCAGCATTCCACAAGGACAAATGAAGTGGAGGTTAATACACCTGACCAAAAAAAATATTTACACATTGTAAACAGTTAAACCATATATACTTACTTTTAATCATAAGACTCTTTAATTTATTGTAGTCAAGGTAATTTTGATAGTGCATTTAACTGATTAATTGATGTATATTAAAGTGTGACTTTCTACTTATTTTCCATGTTCACATATCCAAAATACATGAAAATAATTAATGTTATCATTTTAAGGTATTTTAAATATTGTACACTGTGCAGCACATATGTTTTGACCACTGCATTTCACTGGGAAAAAAGTGATATATTACATGTATTTAGTGCATGGTAAATAAAATAGATTATTGAAACTATTCATCAAAGTCCCAATTGTCTTTTTAACATTAAACATTAGGGAAGGTTCCTAGAATTTTTGATCAATGAGTAACAATTAATTTGAGAATTATTGTGAGCCGCCTTCATCAAAATAAACATCAGATTGTGTCCTTTCTGTTGTGGTAATAAATCTAATATAGAAAAATGAAAGACCTTTTCCATTTTAATGAAATATGCAAATAGATATTATGGAAACATGCTAATATTTGTAATACAAAATTCTGCTGTATTGTCTGGGCATGCAAACACAACACAATTGGTACATTATAAACAATATAAACTGTTTAAGGTCTAGATAGTTTCAAACTAGTTTTGGTTAGACTAACTCAATTTTAGTTTTAATTTTAGACATTTGGAAATGGATAAAATTAAGAGAACCATGTGCTTATGTGCAAGAGTCATCAGAAATAGGCATTTTTATTGGCTTGAGACTGTTTTATTCATATTATCTAAAATTGGTACTTATTTTGTTGTCCAGTGGCACTTTTGATTTCCTCACCATAGTCTTTAATCGTGAATTATGAAGTTAACAATACTGATTTTATAATTGTTTCAACAACTAATAAAATTATAGAATTGTGCACTGTAAAACAGATTATAAATGTTTCTAATATAATGTTTAGCAACTAGAAAGATTGAGATTGTATGTGCTCTGAGCCATGTGAGCTTTGAGATCAAAATGGATAGTATATTGTGTAATAATCAATGCCTTATCTACCTCTTGTATTTTACACCAAAAGAGAGTAAGTTTATGATTTGAAGTAAGACAAATGTGAAATCAATGTCTTTAATCATTCAAAATACATTAAAATGATAGGGTCCAAAACTAAAATCTCATTAATATTGCAGGATAAGCTATTCTGCTTTTCATAAAATATGAAGTTTCAATTTTTGCTGAATAAGAAATGGTTATTATCCAGTCATTCTATATGCTGTTGCTACTATTGTATCTATTCCTCATTTCCACATTGAATTTTATAATTCTTGATATAAAATGTTAACTACTAAACAAATCCCACTAAAACCTTACTCTTTTTCGTAATATTGCCTGCAGTTATGCCATTACTTAAAATGTTCCATCTTTTTGTAAATGAATGAATGATGTAATTGTAAAAAGTTCTAGATTGGTAATTCCCAAGATTGAACAATCCTATTTGTGATATAATATCTTGATGAATATTACAAGATTGTGACTAGTTTGTTAACTTCCCAGGAAAAATAAAATCATAGGAATATAAACCTGTATACATTGTCTCACAATTATAATATTCTTGTCGTGGAAACTAAATCTTTTACTTGACATTAATGGGTGGTGAAGGAAAATTGATTTAATTTTTTTTAATCAACTTTTGAAATAAGTCCAAAATATGTAATCTTCAGTCTTTGTGTCTTTCAAAACTACAATTTACTATGTCTTCATTTTTGAATTGTCAATTTTTAAATGTTTTTTTAATTCCATTCATTGATTTCTAAGTATATTTATGCATAAACTCCTTTTTGCAACTTTCCCCATTTTCTTTCTTTTAATACTTAATTTATTGGTGCTTTTTCCCTGTTTCTGTTTGGGTTATTTTTCCTCTCGTTTTTGTTAATTTCTCTCTTTCTTTATACTTTGTTTTGTTCCTTTTCTTATAATGTAATCACTTTTTCCATATTGGAATTTATGTTCTTTCTCCATTGTCTTACTTGTTTCCATTCCTCAATTTTTTTTTTGTTTGCAAAACCTAAAATAACTTACCACTAATATGCATCTATCTGCATAATTATGTCTATTGTCTCATAATACAACTAAAAAGCAGATAAGTTTTCTTAAATATATCTTAATGCAAGACAAAATATTAATTTAGGTGGTCTTTGATTCCTTTTATCATTCAAATAAAGAAAGTTGAAGATTTACTGGATATAAAATAGTAGGAGCAGCTGTTGTAATGCCACAATAGTGGTGTCAATGTCTATGTATTTATATTGGTAAGCCTAGTGATGTAGAAGGGCTTTCCTGGGAGATCAAATAGGCACAGGTAGACAGTAGAGATAATAAATGGAATCTATCTATTAAAAAGTATATGTACAAAGAGAGGAAATAATGGTAAAAATATTAGGTTAGAAGAAGAGGGGTAGCACAGGAGGACAAAACAAAGGAAATCTGACTGCAGGGAAGAGAATAAAAGAAAGAGGAAACTGAAGATAATTGCTGGATAGCCCAGAAATGGTAACACTCAGTCAAGGAAGGGCAGACAGCAAATTAATCAAATATCTATAATGCCTTCCTATAAATCTTATAATTATTAATGATTACTAACTTTGAAAAAATAAAAGCTTCCATAGAGGTCAGAGCAATGGAAATAGGCTTCTCTATTAATTGTCAAGAATTCTGTTTGTTTAATTTAAATTATTGATGAATAACTTGCATTTTGCACATTAAGATCCAATGTGTTAGGTGATGGTAAATTTCCACTGTATATTTGTTTAATGTTTAAGGTAGTTGTCAACTCTTTTTCCTCGACCCTATTTCCAGCTACATCTGAAATGCTGTGTGTGTGACTGGGTTCTAGCGTTTTACCAAAGGTCTTCTGAAGCCAGCTGCCAAAACTACAAACAACTTCCCTTTTGATATTCTTCTTCTCTTCTGTGGGGAAGTGTTTAGTTTCTACTCCATACCTTCTCACAACAACATAACTTCAAGGAACAGGGATCAAATCTGCGCCCCCCCCGCCCCGGTGCTGTTTTTTATGCTTCAATAATATATATTCTTCTCGGGATAGATTATTGCTTTGAGGGGAAAGTCTAATTGTACAGACTGATGACAAAATACTTAGTTTTTCAAAAGGAGACAGAGTTCGATGACACAAAAGTTTTCTATGTGTCTAATAAAAACAATCATACTGGCTATTGTTAAGCTAAGGCAAGTAAAAAACATGTGCATGAACAGAATGAAGTGCCTTGAATGTATCCCCTAACTGCTGTATTGTTTGGTTGAGGTTAAGAATTACCTAGTCTTTCAACTTTCTGCAGAATTTTCACTTTTAAGTTAATTATTTATATTCATAATGATTAAATAGAATCATACAGGAAGCCATTCAGCCCATCATGCCTTTGCCAGCTCTTTGAAAGAGCTATCCAATTAGTCCACTCCCCTGCTCCATTTCCATTTCCATTTCCCTTTTGAAAGTTACCATTGAATCTGCTTACACAACCCTTTCAGGTAGTGCATTACAAATTATAACAACTTGCTGTGTAAAATATTTCCCTTCAATACAAGCAAATACATGCTGAAATAGGAGTTGAATTGTAGCTTACAATCTTAATTCAAAGATGAGTTCCATTGTTCAAGTGGTTTCCTAGAACTTTCTGAAATATTTGATTATGTAAAAATAAAGCTGCAATAATAAGTGTTTTTAAATGTGGTTTTATATTTTTGCAAATGTTTAGGTTGAACGGGAAAGTATTGAAATACTTTTAAAAAATATATAGTGTTGAGAAAATCCATTTAATTGTATAAAATTAAGTTTAGCTATTTTGTAAGTTATTCAGAAAACAAAGATTGTAAAATTAATGGAAAGTTTTGGTTCAATAATCTGTTGGGAATATTATTCCTAAAGTTGACCTCGTAACTGAAAATGTTGAATATTAAAAAATAGTGTAAATAGCTTAAGTCAAACACTTGAAATTTAGATATATTCTCAGAAATGAAATAATTCTTTATGGATTTGAGGCAATACAAGTAGTTTACTAAATGTTTCCATAAGATCATTTCTCATAGTGTTCATTGAGATTTATTTGACAACATTTCATTTATAATTAACTATTTTTGTACCCACTTACTGCTGTTACCAGAAATTGAATAGATTTTTTTTTAAGGATTTGGTGTAGTAATATCATCTGTTTCTTTAGAAATGAAGTATTTGTGCACATAAGTATCTATTATAAGCTTATCTACTAACTGCCTTGGTTGGCTGTTTTATAGAACATTTATTTATATCAGTAATATAGTTAAACACATGAAAGAATGACAATTGAATCTTGATGCAGATAAAAAAGAAAATTTCACAAATAGCATTAATTACAATTAATTAATCTAATACAGTGAATTGCATAGAAATCACAACATGGAAACAGGCCATTCAGCCCAAACAGTCCATGTTGGTGTTTATCCTCTAAGAGCAGTAGTCCTAATTCCATGTACTCTCCATATCCTTTTATTCCCCTTTGCTTCAACCATCTATCTATTATCTATTCTTAAATGTTGAAGTCACTTTGGTTTCATAGTCAAACATGGGAATGCTTTTCACATAGCAAGATCACAAATACATCAATAAGATGAATAAGTAGTTCATCTATTTTTGGTGGTGCTGGCTGGGGAAGAGACCACTGGCTGTTCAAATAGTGCTATGGGATCTTTAAATATTCACCGATGACTGGAGGAGACAGCTGGAGCATTGGTTTATTGTAACTATAAAATAATTATCTGTATATTAAATAACCACTCCACCAATTTTGTAGAATGCTAACAATTTTTTTTAATCAATGAATTTTACAATGAATGCTACCTCTAGCAATGCAGGACTCCAGGACTGAATTAGGGTGTTCCCTTAAATTAAGAACTGAAGTCCTGGGGAGGTGCTTAAACCCACAACTTATGGATGAGATCGACACTTCCTGCAAGCTATTGTGCATTACACCTAAAACATTAAATGTATACACAATGGATTGGTATCCATCATCAAAGCTGGGAAAAGGAAAGCATAGATGTGATTATTAACCATTCATTGAAATTTCACTCAATATATGGCTGTCAGTGGGGCTAATAAATTACAGGTGTGCACTCAAAGGTTTTAAATTAAATGGGTTATTTCAGTTAAGCATGACTCATAACATTGTTAAAATCACATTTGGAATAGTACAAGCAATTTTGGGTGCCTTACATTCAAAATGACAATGCATCGAAAAAGATTCATGGAACCATCATAAGGATGATTCTGTACTTAGAATTTATTTATGTGAAGAGAAATAATTACACTTGTTAGCTCTGGAGAAAAGATTGAGGGGGGGGAACAGGATAGCAAATTCAGTAAGCAAATTGTTTACTTTAAACAGTGATTACAGAATAAGAGCATGAGTACAAAATTAATAAACTACAAAGAATGGAGTTTAGAAGAATGAGAGGTGATCTTATTTAAACGTAGAAGATTCTGAGGGAGCTTGACAAGGTAGATGCAGAGAGAATGTTTCCCCTTATGGGGCAATCTAGAACTAGGGGACATAGTTTCAGAATAAGGGGTCGCCCATTTAAAACAGAAATGAGGAGGAATTTCTTCTCTCAGAGGGTTGTGAATCTTTTGGAATTCTCTACCCCAGAGAGCAGTGGAAGTTGGGTCTTTGAATATATTTAAGTGGAGATACACAGATTTTTGAGCGATTAAGGGAGTCGAGGGTTATGGGGAGTGGTCAGGGAAATGGAGTTGAGGCCATGATCTTATTGAATGGCAGAGCAGGCTCGAGGGGCCAAATGGCCTACTCCTGCTCCTATTTCTTAAGTTCTTATGTAAATAAAACTAGGGATTAGAAGACTGTATTTTTCCTTACACAAGTTGATGTGTGGAATAAACTCTCATCAAAATCAATTAATTTTATGATGTTTAACTCATTCAAAATCATTCAGATGACTTTCCAGTTAAGAATGAGACTGAAGGCTATAAGTAATGTGTGAATATAAATGATCGAAAATATAATGGAACACAATGTTTCCAGTGCTTCTGGCACCATGGAAATGCCAGCTGGGAATATAACTACTCAGATTGGAATAGATTGATGTTTGTGAAATTTTCCCCTGACCTCCAAAGTCAGTGGGGTAGAAAGTGGTATGCATTGCTTGTTTTAGGGGTATAAAATGGGGGGCCAACAGTGATAAATGTAGCAGTGGGGTGGCCCACGCCTGTTTTAGGGACCCCTCTGGGAAAATGGTTTGCAATGAGCAGAGCTGGGCGTGCTCCACTCAGGTTTCTTAAGCGGTCACTGCAACCATCACCAAAAGGTAAGTTTTAAAAATAATTTTAAATGAAAAATCGTTACTGTGGAATCAGGAGGAGCAAGAATGCTCCTCTGACTTCAGTCTTCATGATCGCTCCCCCGTTGCCACGCCAAGCCCACGTGGCTGGATGTTATTGCCGTCAATAGTGCAAGTTACCTGTAGAGGTGCAAATAATGTTAATAAGGCTTGAGGCCCAATTACAGGCCAGCCTCTGACCTCTCATACGCTGTCGCCATGCTGTTGGTTATGCGCACGTGAATGGTCTGCTGTTTAACACTGCATTATAACCATGGATACATTATGGTCCAGTGTTGCAAAAACACCAACAGCTTTTCAAATTGCAAGCTTAAAATAGATACAAATGCTGTATTTTGTCTAGAAGTCGAATACCACCAATCCCAGAATTACCTGAAACTTAAACTTATATTTCAGTTTGGCAACATTTCTGTTCTCTGACAGGCTACAAGATATACTGACGAAAGGTAGGCCAATTCCAATATGGCCAATTACCACACCATTAGTCTATTCTCAATCATTAGTAAAGTGATGGAGAGCATCATCAGCAGTGCTATCAAGTGGCACTTACTCATCAAGAAGCTGCTCCCCAGTTAAGTGGACTCAGTTTGGGTTCCACCAGGACCACTCAGCTCCCGCCCTCATTACAGCCTTGGTCCAAACATGGAAAAAAGAGCTGAATTCCAGAGGTGAGGTGAGAGTGAATGCTTTGACATCAAGGCAACATTTGACTGAGTTTAGAATCAAGGAGCGCTTGTAAAATTGAAGTCAATCAGAGTCAGGTGAAAAACTCTCCCATGTCTGGAGTCATACCTAACCTGTGGTGGTTGGAGGCCAATCATCTCAGCCCAAGGACATCGCTGCAGGAATTCCTCGGGGCACTGTCCTACGCCCAACCATATTCAGCTGCTTCATTAATGACCTTCCCTCCTCCATAACGTCAAAAGTGGTGATGTTCGTTGATGATTGCACAGTGCTCAATTCCATTTGCAACTCAGATAATGAAGCAGTCGGTGCCCGTTTACAACAAGATCTGGACGACATTCAGACTTGAGCTGACAAGTAGCAAGACATATTCACGCCACACATGTGCCACCTCCCCTTGATGTTCAACAGCATTACCATCACCAAACCTCCCACCATCAGCATCCTGGGAGTCACCATCGACCAGAAACTTAACTGGACCAGCCACATAAATACTGTGGCTACAAGAACAGGTCAGAAGTTGGGTATTCTGCGGTGAGTATTTCACCACCTGACTCCCCAAAGTCTTTCCACCATCTACAAGGTACAAGCCAGGAGTGTGATTGAATACTTTCCACTTGCCTGGATGAGTGCAGCTTCAACAGCACTCGAGAAGCTCAACACCATCCAGAACAAAGCAGCCTGCTTGATTGACACCCCATCCACCACCTTAAACATTCACTCCCTCCACCACTGGTGCACCGGGACTGCAGTGTGTACCATCTACAAGATGCACTGCAGCAACTCGCAAAGGCTTCAACAGCACCTCCCAAACCTGCAACCTCTACCACCTAAAAGGTCAAGGGCGCATAGGAACGCCATCACCTCCAAGTTCACCTTGAAGTCCCACACTATCCTGACTTGGAAATATATCATCGTTCCTCATTGTCACTGGGTCAAAATCCTGGAATTCCCTCCTTAACATCACCACACAGACTGCAGTGGTTCAAGAAGGTGACTCACCAGCACCTTCTCAAGGGCTATTAAGGATGGGAAATAAATTCTGGTCCAGCGATGCCCGTATCCCATACATGAATTTTTAAAAAAGTAATCAAAAGAATGTTGAACTATGAAGCCAAATCAGTAGATTACAAGTCAGAGGAAATCCTGATCAAACTAGAGTGCCCTGGTCAGACATTACCTTGAGTACGATGTCCATTTCTGGTCACCGATCAGAAGGGATGCATTCAAGGGACGAATTGGAGGCAACCTAGAGAAGAGCCATGAGAGTTATCCCTTGTGTCAAAGAGTTGAATTATAAGAAAGGACAAGAAAATTTGTGTTTTCTAGTCTGGAAAGGAGGCATCTGAGAAATGATCGTATAGAGGTATATAAGCTAGTTAAAGGAATTGAAAAGGTAGTTACAGAATATTATTTAAAATGAATTATGGCTCTAGGACCTGGGCACATCAGTTGAAACTAGTAAAAAATCAATTTAAGACTGATATCAAAAAGTACTTATTCATTCAAAGTGATAAATACTTGGAATTGATTTCCAGATAATAGGTACAAACTCTGGAATCATCTGAGAAACAATTCAATGCTGAAATGGGGAGCAGAATTATCATCTTTCTGGATGGATAAATTAAGGTGGATTGGACGCCCTTCTTCAACTGTAATAATCTGTTGATTTTGTGAGAGCATAGGTTTGAATCAAAGTGCTCAGCAAAAATATTTGGAACGATGCTTAATGTATATATCAGCTACACCAAGAAATATAAAAAATATTTAACAACTTTTGTTTATAACTAGCCTAGAATTGCTGATTACATAATGAAATTCTTAGTTTTGTTAAACTTGACGAGGATGCAAATGTTATTCTAAACAGATATTTAGTGCCAATTGGTCTGTATCTGTAACCATCATTAAAATTTGAAAATATGTTTAATAGTGAAGTAAACAAAGAAATAACTTGCAATTATATAACAATTTTCACAACCTCAGGACATCCTAAAGCATTCTACAGCCAATGAAGATATTTTGAAGTGTAGTCACTGTTGTAAAGTAGGTGAATGGAGCAGCTGAGAAACTCCCTTTTATACTCTTCTTCAATTAAGAAGCTTAGAAGAGAATCGTGCTGAATGCAGTATCTCCAATCCTACATTGTTGTGGAGATGGGCATAATCAAGTATATCCCAGTGTTGTTACTAAGATTTTCGTAAAGCATTATGGTGGGTACATGAAATGTGTGTACTATGTCTACTTGAACTCTAAAAACATAACGGTACAATTAGTTTTTGAACCAAAACAGTGGAGTTGAGGACTGGTTGTTACTGGTCTGTGGAAAAATGTGCAGTTATCCACTTTGACAGAAAAAATAGAAAAGCAAGTTATAATTTAAATGGAGAAAAATTGCAAAATGCTGCAATACAGAGGGACCTGGGGGTCCTTGTGCATCAAACACAAAAAGTGACTATGCAGGTACAGCAAGTAATCAGGAAGGCAAATAGAATGTTGCCCTTTATTGCAAGGGGGATAGAGTATAAAATCAGAGAAATCCTGCTACAACTGTACAGGGTATTGGTGAGGCCACACCTAGAGTGCTGCATACAGTTTTGGTCTCTGTATTTAAGGAAGAATATACTTGCATTGGAGGCTGCTCAGAGAAGGTTCACTAGGTTGATTCTGGAGATGGGGGATTGACTTATGAAGATAAGTTGGGCCTATACACATTGGAGTTCAAAAGAATGAGAGGTGATCTTATTGAAACATATAAGATAATGAGGGAGTTTGACAAGGTGAATGCAGTTTCCCCTCATAGGGGAAACTAAAACTAAGGGACTAAGGACTAGACTTTCCATTAGTTTTGCATCGCTACCGCCCACTTAACATCCATTTTAATGCTGAGATGAGGTATACAAAAAATTGGAAACTAACGCCCATTTATCGTTCACTTATCGCCCAGCATTACTTTCGGCATTTAGTTGATGCCGAGAATTAATAATACTGCACGCCAATTTTTTCCTGCCGTAAAAGCCAGAAAAATGGAAATTAGCGCCCATAATATCGCCGAGCATTACTTTTGACATCTCGACCACATATCGCCAAAAATATTGCTCGTCAAAACAAACGCTGAGAAAAAGTTGCTCACCTGAACTAAACCCAACAGTATGGATGCCATGTTGTAAATCAGGAGTTTTCATTAAAAAAAGAGGCTGCTTCAACTTCTAGGGAGTCTTGATGTAATCTGGAGTTATTTTAAGGTGATTTGAACATCTGAATAAACATCTTATCATACTGTGGACGATTTGAATTTATTTTATTTGTTTTCGTAGGTAAATTTATTGTTGGTGAACAATAGGTATAATACTGATAGTTATTGTACTGGGGCTTGTAATTTCTCAGCCTGTCTTGATGACTACGCACATGCTGCAGACTAGAGATGGCAGACTGAAGAGGAGGAGGACAAGAACGTACACCTAAAGTACACCTGACTCACTTACCGGGAGAAGCAGTCTTATCTGAGAAAATGTGCAATAATATTATGTAAAATAAAATAAATTTAATATCTGTATTAAGTCAAACTGAGATCTGTACAAAACACCCCACCCCACAACAAAATTAACACATTTAAATCATCTATAACATTTTGTGCACTCACAACATTACTTCAAAAGAACACACATGCAAAAAAAAAAGGTACTCCCCCTTCCCCCAAACCTCCCAACAAAATAGCAACAACATCAAAATACTGTCACCAATAGAATTACTGCGGCCATGCACCTCACTTTCCTTTCCCCCACCCCCTCCCACCGCTTCTCCTCTACCCCTTCCCCTCCCGACTCCAAGCCACCTTACCGAAGTGCCCCTCAGGCACTGCTTCATTGGGGGGGGGGGATGACGGCAGATCCGCTGGTTGGCCGGATACTGGAGAGGATGGCCTCAGAACCAGCTTCCTCCTGGCTCGCATGTGTCGTTGGCAATGGGGGTGCGGCACCTTGGGGTTCAGTGCTGCGTTCCAGGACTACTGGTAGCCCTGTGACACCAGTGATCCTGGCTATCACCTCCAGGGCCTCCGCTATCCGCTGCACGTACGCGGTCATGATGGAGGATCTGCTAACCTATTTCAACACTCATCCTGGACAAACTAACCATGTCCCCGCTTAGATCTGCCGCTCATGGAGCAGTCTTGTTGTGTCGAACCAACCTTCGTGGGGTCAGCACCAGTGCCGGCATGGAGACACTTTGGGTAACCTGCAGCAAAGTGCTTGGGCCCGCTACCTCCACGATGGAGGAGGACATGGCCGCAGGAGCACTAGATGTTATCGGGGTTCTATAGATGATGGAGTTTGTCACTGCAGGCTCCTCAAAGTCCGCACTGTCATGAGTGGAGATGGCATCCTGCAGCTCCACGGGCGAGATTCGAGGCTCCTCACCACCAAGCTGATGATTCCCCGCCACCGGATACGCACCTTGGCTCGGTGGTGTTGCCTGTGACTGTGTTGCTGGCTGAGCTACAAAACATAAATGAGGTTATTAGAGGAGAAGGGGTTGCTAGGGTGACAGGGTGATTCAAACGCTACACACAGCATATGCACGACAAAAGCACTACCGCTATCAAAATGATCACAGGCATCACATTTCATGAACATAACCAAATTCTGTATTACAATGATTTTCATGAGGCCATCATTAATTAGATAACATATTATTGTTCAGATATGAGTGGGTGTGGCATCTAATGACTTTATATCACGCAATGGTTTATACTTTACTCACGTGGCATCACATCAGGTTCTGCTGGTGCTTGCGTGGCCGACCGGGTGTGGATCCTCACTAGTGTCAGCACCCGCTCCTCAAGGTCTGTCAACTCGCTGATGACTGGTGGGCTGCCACCCATGCACCGCTGCTTGGCCCTATATTTCGAAAGTTTCTTCTGCAAAAGGTAACAACAGCACGACATGGCATGAGATCATTGCGGAAGATCATTGCTAGGTACTGTCACAATAACATACAACACATAACCGACAGATGCAATAATAATAATAATTATTATTATGAAACCAAAAGACACACACCGTAAACGTAGGCTTTGAGTAAAAATTCCCGGTCTAAGTGCAATACATCAGATCTGAATTTATTCACTCATTACAGTTACTTATATATTTATATAATTTGAATTGTAACTGTAAATAAATGTAATACTCTGCTGGAGCTGACAAGGTCGTTCCAGCGCTTGTGGCACTGGTTGCCCTCACACACCTCGTGCATCACCGACGAGACCACCTCAGCTATGTTGGCCCAAATTTTCTGGTAAACCTTTGGGGTGGGCTTAATTAACCCCAGCGTGACTCCACCTCCTGCAGGAGGGAGGCATTTGCCTTGTCGGAGAATCTCCTCGGTGGTTTTCGTCCTCCCACTTCAAGTTCCTCTCCTACTTCACTGCTCTCACCAGTCTCCTCCACCTACACATTGTGCTGTCTCGCCTCCATGCCTTCCATGTAAATAATATTTTTTGCCCCAAAATCTCAGTGTAAACAAAATAATTTGTGCTCTTAATTCTTCTCACTGCTCCAAAATCTCTTTCCTACCTCCCACAACAGCAACCAACCAGACAACATACCCACACACGCTTTCACTTCCTTTCTGCTCTCTCTCTCTCTATCCTCTTCTGCACATGTATTGATGACCTATGACCTCCTGAAAAGTGGGAAATGACCATTGCCATGGCGTTGCTATGGACGCCGAAATTTTATGGCAGAAGAAAAAAACCGCTAACGCTCATTTTATAAAGTGGAAAGTTGGGGGTTTGAAAATGGGCGGTAATCCGGCTATCTCAAAACCCATAATGAATGCCAACGCTGGAAATAACGCCCATTTTTGGGCGATCTGCACAATAATGGTAAGTCTAGCCCATAGTCTCAGAATAAGGGACCACCCATTTAAAACTGAGGAGTTTCTTCTCGCAGAGGGTTGTAAATCTATGGAATTCTCTGCCGCAGAGAGCTGTGGAGGCTGGGTTATTGAATATATTTAAGGCGGAGATAAACAGAATTTTGAGCGATTAGGGAATAAAGGGTTATGGGCAGGGAAGTGGAGCTGAGTCCATGATCAGATCAGCCACGATCTTATTAAATGGCGTTGCAGGCTCGAGGGGCCAGGTGGCCTACTCCTGCTCCTATTTCTTATGTTCTTATGTCACTGGTTATGGGGTTGCAGGAGTAATTTGAGTTGATGGTTTAAGAATATCATTCAAAAAGCATATTCGCTCAATATTGAAATGATGGCCATCATTGATAGAGCTATTGACCTGTGATTTTCTCTGGTGTGTTTCTATAGCATGTTTGTACCAGAACGCTAAATAAGCTGTGACAATATTGGTACCCCTGTATACATCACTTAAGAAATAGTTCCAAAAAATGCCTTTTCTGTATCTGCAAAATAATGAAGCTACGGTTGAGGCTACATCTCTCTGAAAGATGGCATTTCTAAAAATGCAGCACTCCCTCAGTACTGCTTTATAAAGAAAGGTAGTATTTCAAAGAGACTATACAGCCTGAGTAAAATAATCCCACTGTAATATCTCAGGTTATTTCATTTGTCCTAATCCGGATAATTAATCATGCAAGAATATGTTTGCATTGTTGTGCAGAAATACCAATTCAGTTAATATGAATAGTGATGCAACATTCTAGTTAACCTTCAAAAGTACCAACTTTAAGCCACAAGATAGTTAAGACAAACTACCTTTTTATCAGCATATTAGTCATAAATTTAATTACATCCATAATATTAATACACAATATTAACTAATGACAGTAATGAGTAGGGTAGTGTTTTACACAAAACTGTTGCATATTGTTCAATATTATAATTTTGAAATAATATACTTAATATTGTAAAAATGTACTTTTATAAATCATTATTAAAAATGTATCAACTTTACTATTTTAAAGGATCAAAACAACTTCTAATTGTTGATTTAGATGCTGGTGGTAGTTAAAAACTGCTGCTGCAAACCTTGAAGTACTTTAATCTGAAACCATCAACTGGAATATGACTTTAAAGGATGACTCCAGACTGGATATTCAAATTTGAGGAGGATTTAACCAACAAATCTGCCAAGATCTCAGTAGGTGTGGTTTCCTCCTAGCTACTGGAAATTACTTTGTGGCACATGAATAGTGGATCAAATCTGCCTTGTGCAAAATAGCTCAGTTGAAATAGATGCTGGATGATTTGCCACTACTATGCTATCACTTTCCATGCCGCTGTTTGGCAAGTAAGAGGTGAAAGGCACTGATGTACCATTTCATGGCTGTTATTAGCGTGATATTTCAGGAAATGCTGATTTATATATAATGCCAAGTACAGAAACCATCTACACATGTTTCTTACAAATTAACCTTCAACAACAAAGGGGAGTCTCGATCTATAGGAGATTTGACAGACCCATTCGTATTATTGGTAGTTGCTGTTAAATTTGACATTCAGTCCAGAGTATTGCTGTAAAAGCGGAAAGGAAAAAAACACACAAAATATGACTGGAAATAGGGTTTAAATTTCGTGAAGCTGTACTTCCTTAATATCTTCAAATTATTGTTTTCTGCCTATAGACAGGATTTGAGCACATAATGTAAGCTGGCAGTTCAATGCAGTATGAGGGAGTGCTATTTTTTCGGAAGTGCCATATTTCAGCGAGACTATTAAACCATAACTCATCTGCCTGATCAACTTTTTTGACTTCTTTGAGAAAGTGATAATCAAATTGAGGAAAGTCCTACACCGTATCCAACTAGGCATTTGACAACTTTCCACACAAAATGCTATTAATTAAACTTAAAGCTGTGGGAATTTAGGACAAATCTTGGGAATAGAAAATAAATTGAATAGCAAACAACAGATACTTACTGAGGAGTTATGCTTTGGTTAGGGGCAGTACCGATTGAGATGCTGCAAGGCTCAGGGTTAGGACTACAGCTGTTTCTAATTAACATCTATTGCTTATTCAGAAATTTAGTGCAAATTAATGACATTTGCAGGTGATACCAAACTAGGATGAGGAAAGGAACAAAGGAGATAGCTTACAGAATGGGTTTGAACAGATTTTGCATCTACCCAGTACATAAGAACACAGGGGCCAAAATTGGTGATGGACAAGGACCGCCCAAGTGCCGCCCAAAGGACCACCAATGGCCGCCGAGATATCTGATGGTACCCTGGGCAGGATTTTCGGCAAATAGGTTGTTGAAGGGGCGGCCGGTGGCAAGAGAGGGCCTTACGCCACCAATCTGGGTGGCAGCGGGCGGGAGCTATCATTCTCGGCGGCAAAGGCGCTTGCTGCCTAAGTGCCATGGAGGATGGAGTCGGGCCCATGGAGGATCAAAGAGCTGCAAATAAAATGCATTAAAAAAAAAACATTGGATGATCTTCAATGGACCCCATCAAGATAAGTCGCTGTAAAGAAAAAATGTTTAAATTGTTTACTAACTTTTTTCAGCTCTTCATATTCACTGTTGGGGACAGACCAGCCTCCTCGCAGCGGCCCACCCCATTCTGGCACCGACTCCCACCCGCATCAAAATGGCATCTTGGCAGGCGGGAGGTCAGTTGCACCACTTGGGTTACATAAGAACATAAGAATTAGGAACAGGAGTAGGCCATCTAGCCCCTCGAGCCTGCTCCGCCATTCAATAAGATCATGGCTGATCTGGTCGTGGACTCAGCTCCACTTACCCGCCCTCTCCCCGTAACCCTTAATTCCCTTATTGGTTAAAAATCTATCTATCTTTGACTTGAAAACATTCAATGAGCTAGCCTCAACTGCTTCCCTGGGCAGAGAATTCCACAGATTCACAACCCTCTGGGAGAAGAAATTCTTTCTCAACTTGGTTTTAAATTGGCTCCTCCATATTTTGAGGCTGTGCCCCCTAGTTCTAGTCTCCCCTACCAATGGAAACAACCTCTCTGCCTCTATCTTGTCTATCCCTTTCATGATTTTAAATGTTTCTATAAGATCACCCCTCATCCTTCTGAACTCCAAGGAGTAAAGACCCAGTCTACTCAATCCATCATCATAAGGTAACCCCCTCATTTCTGGAATCAGCCTAGTGAATCGTCTCTGTACCCCTTCCAAATCTAATATATCCTTCCTTAAGTAAGGTGACCAAAACTGCACGCAGTACTCCAGGTGCGGCCTTACCAATACCCTATACAGTTGCAGCAAGACCTCCCTGCTTTTGTACTCCATCCCTCTCACAATGAAGGCTAACATTCCATTCGTCTTCCTGATTACCTGCTCACCTGCAAACTAACCTTTTGGGATTCATGCACAAGGACCCCCAGGTCCCTCTGCACCACAGCATGTTGTAATTTCTCCCCATTCAAATAATATTCCCTTTTACTGTATTTTTTCCCCAAGGTGGATGACCTCACACTTTCCGACATTGTATTCCATCTGCCAAACCTTAGCCCATTCGCTTAACCTATCCAAATCTCCTTGCAGCCTCTCTGAGTCCTCTACACAACCCGCTTTCCCACTAATCTTAGTGTCATCTGCAAATTTTGTTGCACTACACTCTGTCCCCTCTTCTAGGTCATCTATGTATATTGTAAACAGTTGTGGTCCCAGCACTGATCCCTGTGGCACACCACTAACCACTGATTTCCAACCCAAAAAGGACCCATTTATCCCGACTCTCTGCTTTCTGTTCGCCAGTCAATTCTCTATCCATGCTAATACATTTCCTCTGACTCCGCGTACCTTTATCTTCTGCAGTAACCTTTTGTGTGGCACCTTATCGAATGCCTTTTGGAAATCTAAATACACCACATCCATCTGTACACCTCTATCCACCGTGCTCGTTATATCCTCAAAGAATTCCAGTAAGTTAGTTAAACATGATTTCCCTTTCATGAATCCATGCTGCGTCTGCTTGATTGCACTATTCCTATCTAGATGTCCCGCTATTTCTTCCTTAATGATAATTTCAAGCATTTTCCCCACTACAGATGTTAAACTAACCGGCCTATAGTTACCTGCCTTTTGCCTGCCCCCTTTTTTAAACAGAGGCGTTACATTAGCTGCTTTCCAATCCCCAGAGTCCAGAGAATGTTGGTAGATTATAACGAATGCATCTGCGATAACTTCCGCCATCTCTTTTAATACCCTGGGATGCATTTTATCAGGACCAGGGGACTTGTCTACCTTGAGTCCCATTAGCCTGTCCAGCACTACCCCCCTAGTGATAGTGATTGTCTCAAGGTCCTCCCTTCCCACATTCCTGTGGCCTGCAAATCTTGGCATGGTTTTTGTGTCTTCCACTGTGAAGACGGAAGCAAAATAATTGTTTAAGGTCTCAGCCATTTCCACATTTCCCATTATTAAATCCCCCTTTTCATCTTCTAAGGGACCAACATTTACTTTAGTCACTCTTTTCCGTTTTATATATCTGTAAAAGCTTTTACTATCTGTTTTTATGTTTTGTGCAAGTTTACCTTCGTAATCTATCTTCCCTTTCTTTATTACTTTTTTAGTCATTCTTTGCTATTGCTTAAAATTTTCCCAATCCTCTAGTTTCCCACTAACCTTGGCCACCTTATACGCATTGGTCTTTGATTTGATACTTTCCTTTATTTCCTTGGTTATCCACGGCTGGTTATCCCTTCTCTTGCCGCCCTTCTTTTTCACTGAAATATATTTTTGTTGCGCACTATGAAAGAGCTCCTTAAAAGTCCTCCACTGTTCCTCAATTGTGCCACCGTTTAGTCCTTGTTTCCAGTCTACTTTAGCCAACTCTGCCCTCATCCCACTGTAGTCCCCTTTGTTTAAGCATAGTACGCTCGTTTCTGATACAACTTCCTCATCCTCAATCTGTATTACAAATTCAACCATATTGTGATCACTCATTCCGAGAGGATCTTTTACGAGGAGATCGTATATTTTTCCTGTCTCATTACACAGGACCAGATCTAAGATAGCTTGCTCCCTTGTAGGTTCTGTTACATACTGTTCTAAGAAACAATCCCGTATGCATTCTATGAATTCCTCCTCCAGGCTACCCCGTGCGATTTGATTTGACCAATCGATATGTAGGTTAAAATCCCCCATGACTACTGCCGTTCCTTTTTCACATGCCTCCATTATTCCCTTGATTATTGCCCGCCCCACCGTGAAGTTATTATTTGGGGGCCTATAAACTACGCCCACCAGTGACTTTTTCCCCTTACTATCTCTAATCTCCACCCACAATGATTCAACATTTTGTTCATTGGAGCCAATATCATCCCTCACAACTGCCCTGATATCATCTTTTATTAACAGAGCTACCCCACCTCCTTTCCCTTCTTGCCTATCTTTCTGAATCGTCAGATACCCCTGTATGTTTAATACCCAGTCTTGGCCACCTTGCAACCATGTTTCTGTAATGGCCACCAAATCATACCCATTTGTAATGATTTGTGCCGTCAACTCATTTACTTTATTTCGAATGCTGCATGCATTTAGGTAGATTGTTTTCATCCTAGTTTTTAAACCATGATTTTTAGTTTTGACCCCTTCTGCAGCCCTTTTATATTCAGTGGCCCTTTTTGTTTCTTGCCTTTGGTTTCTCTGCCCTCCACTTTTACTCATCTCTTTTCTGTCTTTTGTTTTTGTCTCCTTTTTCTTTCCCTCTGTCTCCCTGTATTGGTTCCCATCCCCCTGCCATATTAGTTTAACTCCTCCCCAACAGCACTAGCAAACACTCCCCCTAGGACATTGGTTCCAGTCCTGCCTAAGTGCAGACCGTCTGGTTTGTACTGGTCCCACCTCCCCCAGAACCTGTTCCAAAGACCCACGAATTTGAATCCCTCCCTGCTGCACCACTGCTCAAGCCACGTATTCATCTGCGCTATCCTGCAATTCCTACTCTGACTAGCACGTGGCACTGGTAGCAATCCCGAGATTACTAATTTTGAGGTCCTAGTTTTTAATTTAGCTCCTAGGTTCCCGTCGGTTCGCCCCTCCTGCCTGCTCCAGACCAAATCGGAACTGGCATTAGGCACAACTCGAAGAGGAATGTCGGCGGCAGTGGACAGCAGTCGGAGGCAGTGGGTGGTAAGGCCATCAATTTCGGCCTCATAAGAACGTAAGAAATAGGAGCAGAAGTAGGCCATATGACCTCTCGAGCCTGCAACGCCATTTAATAAGATCATGGCTGATCTGATCATGGACTCAGCTCCACTTCCCTGCCTGCTCCCCATAACCCTTTATTCCCTTATCGCTCAAAAATCTGTCTATCTCCATCTTAAATATATTCAATGACCCAGCCTCCACAGCTTTCTGCGGCAGAGAATTCCATAAATTTATAACCCTCTGAGAGAAGCAATTCCTCGTCATCTCAGTTTTAAATGAGTGGTCCCTTATTCAGAGACTATGTCCCCTAGTTTTAGTTTCCCCAGAGTGGAAATATCCTCTCTGCATCCAACTTGTCGAGCCCCCTCATTATCTTATATGTTTCAATAAGATCACCTCTCATTCTTCTGAACTCCAATGAGTATAGGCCCAACCTACTCAACCTATCTTCAAGTCAACCCCCTCATCTCCGGAATCAACCAAGTGAACCTTCTCTGAACAGCCTCCAATGTAAGTATATCCTTAAATACAGAGACCAAAACTGTACGCAGTACTCTAGATGTGGCCTCGCCAATACCCTGTACAATTGCAGCAGGACTTCTCTGCTTTTATACTCTATTCCCCTTGTAATAAAGGCCAACATTCCATTTGCTTTCCTGATTACTTGTTGTACCTGCATAGTCACTTTTTGTGTTTCATGCACAAGGACCCCCCGCCTCCCCCAGGTCCCTCTGTACTGCAGCACTTTGCAATTTTTCTCCATTTAAATTATAATTTGCTTTTCTGTTATTTCTGCCAAAGTGGATAACCTCACATTTTCCCACATTATACTCCATCTACCAAATTTTTGCCCACTCACTTAGCCTGTTTATATCCCTTTGCGGATTTTTTGTGTCCTCCTCATACTTTGTTTTCACGCCCATCTTTGTATCATCAGCAAACTTGGCTGTATTACACTTGGTCCCTTCATCCAAGTCATTAATATAGATTGTAAATAGTCGGGGTCCCAACACGGATTCCTGCGGCACCCCACTAGTTACTGTGACCCATTTATCCTGACTCTCTGTTTTCTGTTAGTTAGCCAATCCTCTATCCATGCTAATATATTTCCCACAATCCTGTGAACTTTTATCTTGTGCAGTAACATTTTATGTAGCCCCTTATCAAATGCCTTCTGGAAATCCAAATACACCACATCCACTGGTTCGTCCTTATCCACCTTGCTCGTTACATCCTCAAAGAACTCCAGCAAATTTGTCAAATATGATTTCCCTTTTGTAAAACCATGATGACTCTGCTTGATTGAATTATGCTTTTCCAAATGTCCTGCTACTGTTTCCTTAATAATGGACTCCAGCATTTTCCCTTTTGTCTGCCTCCTTTTTAAAATAGGGGCGTTACATTTGCGATTTTCCAATCTGCTGGGACCGCCCCAGAATCCAGGGAATTTTGGTAGATTACAACCAATGCATCCACTATCTCTGCAGCACTTCATTTAAGACCCAAGGATGTAAGCCATCAGTTCCAAGGGACTTGTCCCATTATTTTACCGAGTACTACTTCTTTAGTGACAGTGATTGTATTAAGTTCCTCCCTCCCTAAAGCCCCTTAATTATCCACTATTGTGATGTTTTTAGTGTTTTCTACCGTGAAGTCCGATACAAAATATTTGTTCAACGTCTTTGCCATTTCCCTGTTCCTCATCATTAATTCCCTAGTCTCATCCTCCAATGGACCAACATTTGCTTTAGCCACTCTTTTCCTTATTATGTACCTGTAGAAACTCTTGCTATCTCTTTTTGTATTTCGTGTTAGTTTACTTTCATAATCTATCAACCCTCTCTTTATCATTTTTTTTAGTCGTTCTTTGCTGGTTTTTAAAAGTTTCCCAATCATCTGGCCTCCCACTAGTCTTGGCCACATTGTATGCCCTTGTTTTCAATTTGATACCATCCCTTATTTCCTTAGTTAGCCATGGATGATTATCCCTTCTCTTACTGTCTTTCCTTCTCATTGGGATATATTTTTGTTGCGAGTTATGAAATATCTCCTTAAATGTCTGCCACTGCTCATCAACCGTCCCATACTTTAATCTATTTTCCCAGTCCACTTTAGCCAACTCTGCCTTCATACCTTTGTCGTCTCCTTTATTTAAGCTTAGGACACTGGTTTGAGATCCAACTTTCTCACCCACCAACTGAATTTGAAATTCAACCATGTTATGATCACTCACTCCTAGAGCATCCTTTACTAGGAGATCATTTATTAATCCTGTCTCATTACACAGTACCAGATCTAAGATAGCCTGCTCCCTGGTTGGTTCCACAATGTACTGTTCAAGGAAACTATCCCGATGCACTCTATGAACTCTTCCTCAAGGCTACTCTGGCCAATTTGCTTTGTCAATCAATATGAAGGTTAAAATCACCCATAATTATTGCCATTCCTTTTTTACAAGCCTCAATTATTTCTGGATTTATATTCCGTCCAACAGAAAAATGGCAGATGAAATTTCAAGTACTACACATGGAAAGTTAAAATTTAAGACAGACATCAAGAAGGCCTTCTTCACACAAAGCGTGACCAACAGTCAGTGGACTGACTGCCATGGCAAATGGGACCCATTGCATACGCATCCTGTTCTATGTGGGAACTCCAGGACACTTCATGCATCCAGGGTAACTACATGTGCAGGAAGTGCCACCAGTTGCTCAAGCTCAAACTCCGAGTTTCGGATCTGGAGGAGTGGCTGGAGTCATTGCAGTGCATCCAGGAGTCTGAGAGTTTCCTCGAAGGTACGTTCCAAGATGTGGTCACCCTACAGCTACAGAAGGCGAGGGAATGGGTGACCACAAGACAGGGTAGGAAGAAGACACAGGTAGTGCTGGCACCTCCATGCCCGTGGCACTCGCTAACTGGTTTTTCAGTTTTGAATACCGAGGAGGGTGATTACTCCTCAGAGGAATGCAGTAAGAATCAAACCCCCAGCACCACAGGAGATTTGACTGCACACAGGGGAACACGGAAGAGTAGAAATGCAGTAGTCATAGGTGTTACACTCATAATAAAGGGTGAGGCTGGGTACTGTGTGTAATGAACAAGTGTGACCTTTGCTCCTTTAATAAGATTCCAGAGTGCAAGTACCTCGTGGGTGGCCTGCTTATATACTGTGCTCCCAAGGGATGCTGGGATTCCTTGGGACTCCAACAGGCGGGCCCTCTGGTGGTCAGGTGCCATGCAGGTTACAAAGGGTTAGATACATAACAATATGGGATTCAATAGTTAGGGGCTTAGGCAGGAGTTTCTGTAACTGCAAACGTGATTCCCAAATTAGATTTTGTCTCCCTTGTGCTAGGTTAAAGGATATCACTGAGCGGGTGTAGGATATTCTACAAGGAGAAGGGGGAACAGCCAGAAGTTGTGGTCCATAATGGAACCAATGACATAGGTAGAAAAAATGTCTAGGTCCTTCAGATATAGTTTCAGAAGCTAGGAAAAAGATAAAAAAACAGCACAAAGGTAGTAATCTCAGGATTACTCCCAATACCATGTGCTAGTAAGTATAGAAACAGGATGATAGTGGAGATAAATGTGTGGCTGGAGAAGCAGGGCAGAGGGAGGGTTTCAGATTCTTGGGGCGTTGGGACCAATGTTCCTTCGAATTCTTTTTTAGAGTGCAGTCGGTCCCCTTAAATTTGCTGTGCGGTGTTTCTTCAGCGGCAGCAGCTGGTGAGCAGCCTGTGCTGAACCTCGCAGTCAGGGAAGAGAGAGTTCAGGTACAAACTAGGCATATTCCTTTGAAGGGAAAAGGGAGAGCATCCAAAGCTAATGTGCCCTGGATGACAAAGGAAATAAAAGTTAAAATAAAACAGAAGAAAGGAGACTTATGATAAATGTTAGGCGCAAGATGCTGTTAATAACCAGGAAGATTATGGAAAGTACAGGGGGAAATTGAAAAAGCTCCAGCAATGGTATTTAAAAGGATCGTCAGCAAATACTTGCATCTGATATGTTTGTTGAGTTTGGCTGGCTCTGTGCAACTTTCTGCAACTCCAGCAGCTTTATAAACTTATTTCAAGATTCTAAGGCAACAGGGAGTGTTCTTGCAAATAAAGAATACCTTCAATACTTGCTCATAGTCATGGATGCTGTACTGGCAGTTCTCCTCATGCTCGATTATCTTCCGGAGTGGGAGCGGAGGCAGTGAAGAAGATGAGAAGATCCGCACAGAGGAAGGAGGAAGAGAGCCTGGAAGTCTCTCAACAGGCGGTCTTACCCACCTAAGGTCTTCGGAGAACACTTCTCTTATAGCATCTTAAACGAGGAGCAGTGTATTAAAAGGCTCAGCTTCACCAAGGAGGTGGTCACAGAACTCTTCCACCTCCAGCAACCAGATATGCAGCCTCAGAGCAGGGCAACTTCAGCTCGCTCAGTGGCAGGCAAGGTCACAGAGACCCTCAATTTATTTGCCAATGAAGTCTTCCAGTCTGCAGCAAGAGACAGAACTAACATCTCACAGTTCGCCATCCATCGTTGCATCCAGGAGGTCACGGAGGCTCTCTACACCAGAAGAAGGAACTACATTTTCTTCTCTCTGAGCAGAGAAAAGCAGGACAAATGCGCATGTGGCTTTGCCAAGATAGCGGTCTTCTCCATGGTGTAGGGTGCCATCAACTGCACCCACGTGGCTTTGTGGGCCTGAGATCTTTGGTAACTGCAAAGATTACCACTCACGTAATGTGCAATTGGTGCACAACCATGTCCAGCGCTTCATGGTGGTCAATGATCTGGTAGCAGCCATGATGCCTTCATCCTGCATCAGTCTGGTGTTCCAGCTATCTTCCAGCCACCACATGAAACTCGAGGGTGGCTGCTCAGAGACAAGGTCTATCCGCTCTGCACTTGGCTCATGAATCCCCTCTGAAGCCCCAACACTCGTGCCTGTCATGTATTCAACCAGCATTGTAAACCATGTATAATCCGATCTAAGTTGTACACTGAGAACAATGACCACTAGGTGGTGAACTTGTGGGAGACACTCCTAACCTAGACCTTCAGATATAAAAGGGGAAGCTCCATCCACTTCCTGCACTTGAGTGCCATGAAATAAAGGACAGGTCACAGACTGACCTCTCAAGCATGGGCCTCGTGTGCATTTATACTGTATAGTAAGGACGTATTAATGGCGACAAGAAACTGGAATTTAAACCACGCGAGCATGGCCACTAGCAATAACAGGGGCAGTCAGGGACGATCGACTGGCAAGGGACCTTTTGTTTCAAACCGCAGCTCATGCTGGAGGTGTGGAGGCACACACTCAGCCGGAGTTTGCAGAGGTGAGCAAAATACCTGCAGAAATTGCAGAAATGAACGCTGGGGAAAATCACTAGAAGCTGAAGTTCAGCGAGTTCATGTGGAGCACGTATACAGTTCATACACCAGGATGCCACCGATAATGATGAAAGTGCTCCTCAATGGCATCCCAGTACCAATGGAGCTAGACACGGGGACCAGCCAGTCCCTGATGGGTATTAAACAGTTTGAAAAGTTGTGGGCATCCAAGGCCAGGAGGCCAAAATTATCGCCGATTGACGCACAGCTACGGACTTACACAAAGCAGATCATTCCGGTGATAGGCAGCGCCACGGTAGTCGTGACCCACATTGATTCGGAGAACAAACTGCCACTCTGGATTGTCCCAGGGGATGGTCCCGCACTACTGGGGAGGAGTTGGCTTGCTGTCATGAACTGGAAATGGAGCGATGTCAGTGCAATTTCCTCTGTGGAGCGAGTATCATGCTCACAGATCCTGGACAAATTTGACTCATTATTTCAACCCGGCATTGGCACTTTCATGGGGGCCAAGGTAGTGATTCACATAAACCCAGGCCAATACACCACAAGGCCAGAGCGGTGCCGTACGTGATGCGAGAAAAGATAGAAGGCGAATTAGACTGCTGAGGGAAGGCATCATCTCGCCCGTCGAATTCAGTGACTGGGCGAGCCCGATTGTGCCGGTGCTCAAGGCAGATGGATCGGTCAGGATATGTGGCGATTACAAAGCCACCATCAATCGGGTGTCACTCCAAGACCAGTACCCGCTACCGCGAGCGGAGGACCGCTTTGCGACGCTCTCCGGTGGCAAACTTTTTTCAAAATTGGACTTGACCTCAGCTTACATGACCCAGGAGCTGGCGAGTGAGTCGAAGAAGCTGACCACCATCACGACACACAAGGGGTTGTTTGAGTACAACAGATGTCCATTCGGGATTCGCTCAGCCGCCGCGATCTTCCAATGAAATATGGAAAGCCTCCTCAAGTCGATTCCAGGGACGGTGGTTTTTCAGGACGACATCCTCATCACGGGTTACGATACTGAAGAACACCTCCACAACCTGCGACTGAAAAAGGCGAAGTGCGTCTTCCTAGCTCCAGAGGTAGAATTCCTGGGGATGAGGGTAGCAGCAGACGGGATCAGCCCTACTGCGTCCAAGACGGAAGCGATCCAGAGAGCACCCAGATCCCGTAACACGACGGAGCTGCATTCATTCCTGGGGCTCCTGAACTATTTTGGTAACTTTCTTCCCAAATTGAGCACGCTGCTAGAGCCGCTACATGTGCTCCTACGCAAAGGTCGCGAATGGGTCTGGGGGGACAGCCAGGTAAAGGCTTTTAATAGAGCACGCAAATTGTTATGTTCCAACAATCTGTTAACGCTGTATGACCCGTGTAAGAAACTTGTGTTAACGTGCGATGCGTCGTCCTATGGTGTCGGGTGTGTGTTGCAGCATGTCAATACCAATGGTCAGTTACAGCCGGTAGCTTATGCCTCCAGAAGTCTGTCCCAGGCAGAAAGGGGCTACAGGATGGTAGAAAAGGAGGCGCTCGCATGTGTATATGCAGTAAAGAAAATGTACCAGTACCTGTTTGGAAGGAAATTTGAGCTGGAGACAGATCACAAACCCCAAACGTCCCTTTTGGCCGACAACAAGGCCATAAATGCAAATGCATCGGCCCGCATACAGAGGTGGGCACTCACGTTAGCCGCCTATGACTACACAATTCGGCACAGACCGGGCACCGAAAACTGCGCCGATGCACTCAGCAGGCTCCCACTAGCCACCACTGAGGGTGCTACCAAGCATGCTGCTGAGATGGTCATGGCTGTTGAAGCTTTCGGAAGCAAAGGCTCACCTGTGACAGCCCGTCAGATTAAAATCTGGACAAATAGAGACCCGCTATTGTCTCTTGTCAAGAAATGTGTCCTGAATGGGGACTGGGCAGCCACGTACAGGGCATGCCCTGAGAAATTTAAACCATTTCACAGGCGCAAGGATGAACTCTCGATTCAGGCTGATTGCCTACTGTGGGGAAACTGCGTAGTCATGCCCCAGATGGGCAGAGAGGTGTTCATCAGAGAACTCCACAATGGGCACCCGGGTATTGTCACGTTGAAAGCAATTGCCAGGTCACACATTTGGTGGCCAGGGATAGACGCAGATCTGGAACTTTGTGTTCGCAGGTGCAACACGTGTGCCCAGCTGGGCAATGCGCCCAGGGAAGCCCCCCTTAGCCCCTGGCCATGGCCCGCCAAGCCTTGGTCACGCATCCATGTGGACTACGCAGGTCCTTTCATGGGGAAAATGTTTTTGGTTGTAGTAGACGCCTACTCCAAATGGATCGAGTGTGACATTTTAAATTCAAGCACATCCTCTGCCACGGTAGAAAGTCTACGGGCAATGTTCGCCGCCCATCTTGATCAGCAACAATGGCCCGTGCTTCACAAGCACTGAATTCCAGGACTTCATGGCAGGCAATGGAATTAACCATGTTAGAACGGTACCGTTCAAGCCGGCCTCAAACGGCCAGGCAGAACGAGCAGTGCAGATAATCAAACAGGGAATGCTCAGAATCCAAGGGGGTTCCCTACAAAGCCGCTTATCACGCCTCCTGTTGGCCTACAGATCCCGACCACACTCGCTCACAAGGGTTCCATCCGCAGAGCTGCTAATGAAAAGGACGCTCAAAACCCGGTTATCCCTTATACACCCCACCATGAAAGAAATTGTCGAGAGCAGGCGCAATATGACTACCATGACAGGAATGCGAGGGCGCGATGTATTGATGTAAACGACCCTGTTTTTGTCCTCAACTACGCTGCAGGACCCAAATGGCTCGCAAGCACTGTGATTGCCAAAGAGGGAAATAGGATTCTGGTAGTTAAACTTACCAATGGACAAATCTGCCGCAAACACGTGGATCAAACAAAAAGGAGGTTCAGCAACCCCATAGAAGAAGCAGAGGAAGAACACGATGTAGAGTTTACTCCACTACTGGTGACCGAAGACCGGAACCAAGTGGAGGAGAGCCCAATCACTGTGGGCAGTCCGGACAGGCCTGAGGCACCACAAACAGCAGACACTCAGGCCAGCGCCCAACAACCGGAGCCCAAACTCAGGCGCTCTACAAGGGAGTGTAAACCACCAGAGAGACTCAACCTGTGATCCCAATAAGACTTTGGGGGGGGAGGTGATGTCATGTATTCAACCAGCATTGTAACCCATGTATAATCCGATCTAAGTTGTACACTGAGAACAATGATCACTAGGTGGTGAACTTGTGGGAGACACTCCTAACCTAGACCTTCAGATATAAAAGGGGAAGCTCCACCCACTTCCTGCACTTGAGTGCTATGAAATAAAGGACAGGTCACAGACTGACCTCTCAAGCATGGGCCTCGTGTGCATTTATACTGTATAGTAAGGACGTATTAGTGCCCAGTACTACTATAATGACAGTCATGCTTCCACCAAGAACACCATCGAGCAGACCATTGGGCTACTGAAGCGACCTTGACCGCTCGGGTGGAGCCCTCCAGTACTCGGAGGAGCGGGTGTCCCATTTCGTGCTGGTCTGCTGCATGTTTCACAATCTGGCCATCATGGGGGTTCAGCCCTTGCCACCAGGGACTGCGGGACCACCTCAGGAGGAGAAGGAGCAAGAGGAAGAGGAGGAAGAGGGAGGGAGGAGGCTGCCAGCCAATCCCCCTTCTGGATGGGCTGTCTGTGAACATCTCATCAGTCTCCCATTCCAATGAATGAAACCCCAGAAGGGGCCTGCATGCAGCAGACCAGCACAAAATGGGACCCTTTTGCTCACCACATCCCCACCATACCATCACTCTGTCACAGAATATCACAGCGTCCTCCTGGGAACAAAGCTGAAATGATGGACACCACAAAAGATTCCAAACAAAATGAATACATTTATCAAAAATCACTTCACACATTTACACTAACGATGTAAACTAATCACTCATTGTGCAATCCCTAATGCCTGTCATTCGGGTGTCCTTTTCTGATCTAGTGCTCTTACAAAGTGCTCCCCCAGTTGCTACAGCATGGTTGGTAGAAGGCTGCCAAGTTTCCATGGGGAGAGTTCAGATGACCTTGCAAGATGACCTCTTGCAGCTCTGGCTCTGGAAAACCCAGCTGCAGACTGCACCACCGCAGCATGGACGGCAGCAGTCTGGGCTGACTGGCTGACAGGCAGTGGCAAAGGCAATGGCGGAGTGGCAGTGGTGGGAATAGGAATGCTGTCATCATGAGAGAGGACAGCAGGTTCCTAAATGCACTGACCCACTGACCCATTGCTACTCCCCCAGGGCAGCGCCTCAGCATTCCTAGCAACCTGTTGGAGCACAGATTGCTGAGCTGCTGTGACGCACTGTAAGCACAGGTCGACACTGGTAAACCCAGCCACGGTGACAGCAGTCTGAGTTTGTGTGGCAACATGCTGAGACTGCAGGAGAGCTTTCTGAGCTTCCGCTGCAGCACTAAGGTGGTGGGCCGCTTACGCCTGTGCTGCAATGGCAGCCGTGACATTGCCCACCACACGCACCATCATGTCGGGGTCAGCACGATCTCTTCGGGAATCTTCTATTATTTATAGCCTGGAAATCCTGGGCTCCAAGTTCTGCACAGAGACCCGTGAAATGTTGGAGGTGGATTCCTCCATGCTCCTTGACATTGCCGCAAGGCTCTCTGGCAGGGCTGACATTGCACACAGCAATTCGGTGTGCAAGCCCATCACCCTCCTTCTGAAAGCTGCCCTATTGAGATCCTCATCTGAGTCCTATGTAGCAGAACTCGCGCAAGAACTCCAGCTTTTCCCCCTGGCCCACTCATATCCGGTGTCTCACCCTGTGCAGAGAAGATCCTGCTTCTAAACTAACCTCTAAAGTATGCGCACTGCCAGTTGCTGAGCTGATGTCTGCAAGTGACAGATGCAGTGACACTGTGTCTTATTCTTATCCTTATTTTTAATTCTCTTTTTCTTTTTCTTTTTATTATTCTTCTTCTCCGCGTCGCTCTTGTGCATTCCCTGGGGTTCAGGCTGCTTGGGTGCTTGTTGTTGATTATCTGAAAGCAGAAAGGCACAAGAGTCTGGTTCTGGTGGGGGGGCGGGAGGCAAAACAACATATGCATGCATACAGCACCAGCAGCTTGAAAGTGAGATTGTGGGATGAGGGGGAAGTGGGATGTGAGAAGATAGATTAGGAATGACCATATCGTTTTGTCCCCAAGGGGTTCAACCTCGCCGGTTGCCATGGCCTCTATGATCTTCCCCTCAATAATGCCCAACGTTCTCTCCTCCAGCTGGCTGAGGCCGTGGTTGTCAACCGGTCTGCCACTGCTCCCTCCTGTTATGCGCGACCTTGGCCTGCAAAAGAGAGAGAAGTATGTGAGTGAGTGTGGTGCAATGTGTTTGGGTAATGTGCCTGCCATTGTTGAATATCTGTCAGTGTGTGGAAGGTATGAGAGATGTGGCTGTGATTGTTGCAGCAGTGGTAAATTTGTGAGGATGAAGTGAAGCCATGATTGTGAGGTCTGTTGGTGATAGGCAGAGATGGTTGGTCGGTGAGTGTTTGTGGTGTGATGCATTGAGCAGTGTGTGAAGCTTGTGGTGCAGATGGTGGGATATGGTATTTGCTGAAGCCTTCACTCACCTTGGCCTGCCGTGTGAGGTCATTAAATTTCTTTTGGCCTTGGCATCACAGTGCTAGCCGTGACATGGGCGACTATTTCCTGTCAGAGCCTTCGCGAGCTGTGTGGCAAGGGCTTCCTGCCTGTGCGTGGGAAGAGGAGAGCCTGCCTCTCTGCTGCCACAACCAGTGCCTCCAGAGACACGTTGGAAAATCTGCCAGCTCTCTCCTTTTGAGGACATTCCGACATGGGTTTGCACTACCTTATTCTTGCAGCTACATTGGGGGTTGTGCATTGAGTAGTGTGTGAGGCTAGTGATGCAGATGGTGGAAGATGAGATTCGAAGATGCATTCACTGACCTTGACCAGTGGTCTGAGGTCATGAAACTTCTTTGGGCACTGGAGCCAGGTGGTGGGGGTGACACTGCTGGCAGTGACTGCCCCGGTGATCTGGTCCCGCAGCATTCTTTCTGGAGGGCCTCCTGGCCCCTATGTGTCTAGGGACGCTCTTTCAGTGTTGACCCATTGCACAAAGCAGGTGTGCTGCATGCGGGACCCTGGGTGCCCCTTCCCTGACTTGCTGAGCCATTTGTGTTCGTGCTGAAGAAGTTTTCCCATTTTTTGAGATTTGGATGGGAATTCAGCTTTGAAAGCTGAATAATCTCACTTGGGACTTCTTAATGTAATTTTTTTTGAAAGGCAGAAAGGGCTGAAAACTGCATTGTTCCACTGCATTTTAATTTGTATTAGTTTTGATTGCATGGCCCCATTAATTCACAGCCCTTTTAATTGCCCAGAATTCCTTGCAAGCTCCACAGCCTCGCTTCCAGAGGTGCTGCGAAGCTACCCCACCACTTCAAGATGGGAGCTTCACCTTGGGGGTTTCCATTAACACCACCAAGACAATGTTGCATGGAAGGTAAACGCTGTGCCGCCAATCTCCATTCCACCCCCCCCCCCCCCGCAGAAGAATTTAGTCTTGTTATTGTTGCAGCCATATTCAATGGCCATTAACTCCAGTTAAACCGGTGACACTGGCAACCTTCATGGCGAACACGAATTTCTAGACTCAAGGTTATGATCATGTTAATGAGCACTGAGCATGAATTTTGTGTGCTACCTAGACCATTTTGAGGTGGCGCAGCTTAGCATCATTGGGTGTTAACACTGCCCTTTTCATGGCCATATCCATTTTCTAGGCCATAAAGTGTAAATGGTTTGCTAGGGAAAAGGTTGGGCCTATTAAGGATTTAAAGAGAAAGCGCCATGTAGAGGCAGAGGAGATGGCAAAAGTATTAAGTTAATACTTTGTATCTGTCTTTACAAAGGAAGTGGATGATGTGAAGGTTACACTAAAAGAGGAGAAGGAAGTTATGGACAGGATAATAATAGATAGAGAAGAAGTACTAAAAAAATAAGCATTACTGAACGTTGGTAAGTCATCTGTTCCAGATGGAATGTATTGTAGGTTGCTGAAAGAAGCAAAGGTAGATATAGCAGAGGCATTGGTCACAATCTTTCAATCCCCATTGGATATAGGAATAGTGCCTGAGGACTGGAGGGTAGCTAATATTATACAACTATTCAGGAAAGGGGAGAGGGATAAACCAGGAAACTGTAGGCCAGTGGTGGGGAAAAATAAACATTCAGTTGGAAAGGTATGGGTTAATCCAGGAGAGCTTGGATTTGTTAAAGGCAAATCGTATCTGATTAATTTAACTGAATTCTTTGATGAGGTAACAGCGAATGTTCATCAAGTTAGTGCATTCGGAAGGCATTCATCGTGCCACACAGGAGGCTTATTAATAACATGGAAGCTCATGGAATTAAGGGGTAAGTGCGGGTAAGGATACATAATTTACTCAGTGACAGGAAGCAAAGTGTGGTGAATGGATGGATATTTTTCAGACTATGAGGTGCTTTGCAGTGGTGTTCTCCAAGGGTCAGTTTTAGGTCCATTACTCTTTGCAATTTTTGTAAACAACCTAGATTCGGGTGTAGGGAGCAGCATTATAAAGTTTGCAGATGATATGAAACTTGGCAATGTAGTAGATCATGATGAGGATATTTATAGATTTCAGGATGACATAGACAGGATGGTGAAATGGCAAATGGAGTTCAATGCGGAGAGTGTGAAGTGATACGCTTTGGGAGGACGAATATGGAAAGACAGTATATTATAAATGGCACAATTTTGGAAAGTATAGATGAGCAGAGAGACCTTGGTGTCCATATACACAAATCCTTAAAGTTGATAAGGTGGTTAAAAAAGCACATGGGTTATTTGGGTTTATAAATAGAGGAATAGGTTATAAAAGCAAATAGATGATGCTGGAACTTTATAAATCACTAGTTAAGCCTCAGCTGGAAGATTGTGGATAAGTCTGGGCACCACCGTTCAGGAAAGATGTAAAGGCATTTGAAAGGGTACAGAGGAGATTTACTAGGATGCCACCAGGGATAAGGTATTTCAGTTATGTAGAGAGGTTGGAAAAGTTAGGATTGTCCTCTTTGGAACAGAGAAGGTTAAGAGGTTTTCAAGATGATAGAGTAAATATGGAAAAAATATTCCCTCTCGTGAGTGGGTCAATAACTAAAGGTCATATTTTTAAAATCATTGGTAAGATCTAGAGGGGAGATGATAAAAAAAAAATTTCACTCAGAGTTGACGGGATCTGGAATGCTCTTTCGGAAAAGGTGGTGGAAGATGATTCCATAAATAATTTTAAAATGACAGGTACTTCAGGATGAGGAGCATGCAGTATTACGGACAAAAAGCGGGGATGTGAGACTAAGCATGACTGCTCTTTCAAAGAGCCAGCAAAGGCACGATGGGTCAAATGGACTCCTTCTGTGCTGCAAGCTTCTTTGAGTTTATGGCCGAGAAATTGGGCTACTTACTGCCACCCATTAGCGAGCATGTATTACATCTGTGAATGCAGGACTCTTTAAGTCTGCATCGATACCGGGCCACCACACGTGGGATCTGGCTATCGCTTTCATCATTACGATGCCTGGGTGGGTACTGTGGAGGTCATTGATGAAGGTGTCTCTGCCCTTCTTGGCGACCACTACTCGATTGCCCCGCAGAAGGCAGTCTGCCTGCATAGACATTTCATCTTTGCGCCACTGGAATGGCTTTATCTCTTCTTGCATTTCTACTGGGTCACTGGACCAGCTCCCGTGAAGCACGCAGCTTTTGACTAGAGATAATAAGGGGTCCTGGCTTGTCCAGGTTTTGATCTGCCGGGCAGTGATGGGTGATTGCTCACTCTCAAATGCTTCCATAACCATGGCTAGATCTGTGGGCTGTGCCATTTCCACCCCCGTGGTGGGCAATGGCAGCCTACTGAGAGCAGCGGTGCAGTTTTCTGTGCCTGGCCTGTGGTAGATGACATAGTTGTATGCGGACAATGTGAGCGCCCATCTCTGGATGTGGGCCGATGCATTGGTATTTATCCCTTTTACTTTCGGAGAACAGAGATATAAGTGGCTTATGGTTAGTTTCCAATTCAAATTTTAGCCCAAACAGGTATTGATGCATTTTCTTTACTCCATAGACACACGCTAACACTTCTTTCTCAATCATGCTGTAGGCTCTCTCAGCCTTAGACAGACTCCTGGATGCATAAGCAACCGATTGCAGTTACCCAAAATCATTAGCTTGTTGCAATACACACATTGTTGCCATATGACAACGCATCACATACTAGTACCAAATGCTTACATGGATCATACAACACAAGCAATTTGTTTGAGCATAACAATTTTCTCGCTTTTACAAAGGCATTTTGTTGGCTTTTGCCCCAAACCCATTAATCCCCTTTTTGTAGTAAGACATGCAGTGGTTCTAACAGTGTGCTGAGACCCAGTAAGAAGTTACCAAAGTAGTTCAGGAGTCCCAGAAACGATTGCAGCTCCGTCATGTGCTGTGGCCTCAGTGCATTCTCGATTGCCTCTGTCTTCGCGTTGGTGGGCCTGATGCCGTCCGCTGCAATCGTCCTTCCCAGGAACTCCACTTCAGGTGCTAGGAATACGCACTTCAAGCGTTTTAACCTGAGCCCCACGCGGTTGAGTCGACTAAAAGTCTCCTCCAGGTTCTGCAGATGCTCAACTGTGTTCCGACCTGTGACCAAGATATCGTCCTGGAAGACCGCGGTGTGCGGGACCGACTTCAGTAAGCTTTCCATGTTTCTCTGGAATATCGCTGCCACCGATCGGATGCCAAATGGGCACCTGTTATAAACAAAAAGACCTTTGTGCGTGTTGATGCAGGTGAGGGCCTTCGATGATTCCTCCAGTTCCTGCGTCATGTAGGCTGAAGTCAGATCCAGCTTCGTGAACGTATTTCCTCCCGCCAGCGTTGCAAAGAGGTCGTCGGCCTTTGGTAGTGGGTATTGGTCCTGCAGGGAGAAACGATTGATAGTTACTTTGTAATCGCCACAGATTCTGACGATGCCGTCTCCCTTGAGGACTGGGACAATAGAACTGGCCCACTCGTTGAACTCGATCGGGGAAATGATGCCCTCTCTTTGCAGCCGGTCTAGCTTGATCTCTACCCTTTCTCTCATCATGAATGGTACTGCTCTCACCTTGTGATGGATGGGTCGCGCCCCCGGAATTAGGTGGATCTGCACTTTTGCTCCTTGGAATTTCCCGATGCCTGGTTTGAACAGCAAAGGAAATTTGTTTAAAGCCTGGGCACACGAAGTTTCATCAGCGGGCGATAGCACTTGGACGTCGTCCCAGTTCCAGCGTATCTTTCCCAGCCAGCTCCTGCCGAGCAGCGTGGGACCATTGCCCGGTACCACCCAGAGTGATAGCTTGTGCGCCGTTCCATCGTAGGAGACCTTTACGGTAGCACTGCCGATTACAGGAATCAGTTCTTTCGTGTAAGTTCTTAGTTTTGTGCGAACTGGAGTTAAGACTGGCCTTGAGGCCTTGTTGCACTACAACCTTTGAAAAGTCTTTTTGCCCATGATCGACTGGATCGCGCCCGTGTCCAGCTCCATTGACACCAGGAGTCTATTTAGTTCAACATTCAGCATTATTGGGGGATAATTCGTGGTGAATGTGTGCACCCCATGTACCTCTGCCTCCTCGATCTGAGGCTCTGGTTCGTCGTGATCCTCCATGGATCTGCTCTCCTGTGCAACATGGTGGTTTTCAGGTTTAACAGGCTTTGCAGCTTGCCTGCACACTCATTGGAGGTGTCTCATTGTTCCACAGCCCTCGCAAATATACTCTTTGAATCGGCATGAATGGAGACGATGATCACCCCCGCAGCGCCAACAAGGTATTAATGGCCTTGCATTCATCACCCTTGATGGTGGACTCTGAGACATCTGTGGGTATGTAGCTGCAGATATGTGTGACCTGCCCTGTACATTACGATTCGAAAACAGCATCATTTTGTTCACACTACTTATAGCAGCACTTGCGTGCTGAGAGATTTGCTTCGTATTGTCACTGGTAGTAATGAACGCCTGGGCTAGCACTATGGCCTTACTGAAGGTTGGGATCTCTACAGTCAAAAGTTTGCAAAGTATGGTTTTGTGGCCAATGCCAAGTACGAAAAAGTCTCTGAACATATGCTCCAAATATCCTTAAATCCGTAATGTCTTGCAAGGCGTCTTAGCTCGGCAATATAACTCACCACTTCCTGGCCTTCAGACCTTTTGTAGGTGTAGAACCAGTACCTCGCCATCAGAACGCTTTCCTTCGGGTTCAAATGCTCTCGGACCAGTGTGCACACATCGTCGTATTATTTCTCTGTGGGTTTCGCTGGAGTGAGCAGATTCTTTATGAGGCCATATGTTGGTGCCCCACAGATGGTGAGGAGGATCGCCCTTCTTTTGGCAGCGCTCTCTTCCCCATCTAGCTCATTGGCAACAAAATATTGTTCGAATCGCTCCACAAAAGTTTCCCAATCATCTCCCTCCAAGAATTTCTCCAAGATGCCCACTGTTCTCTGCATCTTTGGGTTCGCTATCTGTATCTCGTCACCAGTTGTTGAATCATTTGTTGGGCCCTCGCTGGGCTGCTGTGCAGCTGGCCTTGCTGGGCTGCCTGGTGTGTTTGGCCCTGCTGGGCTGCTGTGGATGATGGGTTCTGTTTCGTAGTCAACTGTAGTGCCGGTTGCCGCTGGTGTGTATGTTGAGGGATCAAGAAAGGCAGGGTCCAAGGTGGGTTGCTCAGGATAGTCCGTGAATCTGAGTTTGATTTGGTCCAAGTGTTTCCGGTGAATGAGTCCATTTGAAAGTTTGACCCGAAACACCCTGCTCCCCTCATCGTCAGTTGTTGTGTATGGAGTAAGTGTCAGACTGAACACTGTGAGCTCAAAGTAAAGTGTGACCGTAGTCTTTTATTGCAGGTCTCCAGAGTGCCTCTCCAACCTGTGAAGCCTCCTTAAATACCTGTGCTCCCAAGGAATTATGGGATCCCTTGGGACTCCAGGGGACGAGCCCTCTGGTAGCTATACAGAGTAAATACAAGTTCACATATATAACACTTTTGGACTGGATTTTTTTGATTTTATTGAAGTTGTGGCTTCGTGCAATACATGTTAAAACATTTTTATGTGGGCAGGGAGTACAGGGATTGCTGCTGGGCACTTGCACGGCCTTGGATAGTAAAGGAAGGCCTCTGAGAAGACAGAAAGTGCTGGAAATACTCAACAGGTCTGGCAACACCCGTGGAGAGAGAAACAGAGTTCACATCTCAGATTGAGATGCTGCTTAACCTGCTGAGTATTTCCAGCATTTTCTGCTTTTATTTCATATTTATAGCATCCACTTGCAGACGGAAGAGGAAGAGGAGGACGCGAAAGTCACAGAAAAGGAAGAAACAGAAGAGAAGGAAGCAAAAGGAAGGATGCAACACAGACAGTCCCTTTCAGGCTGGGATATCTGGGATGGAATCAGCCGCCTGCAGTATCAGTGACCACATGCCCAAATTCCCTTTCAACATTAGTCCCAGACCTTACCTTCCCTCTGCTATTGACTATCACAGCATCCTCTTGACTACAATGCTGAAATAAAAGCTACCACAAAGCAAGATTTGCAATCCAACTTTATACGTCTATCCATCCAATATGACATCAAGAAATCGACATCCTTATGCATTCCCTTCGGGAATATCTTGTGTATGTCTTTGCCTATCCTACTGATGTCATGCAGTGTTACCCCAGTGTCGTCATTGTCATCGCCATTGTCTTCTTTTTCTCCTTCTCCTCTCAGCCCTACCGCTGGCCAAGGGCTCAGCTATGTCCCTGCCAAGAATGGCCAGCACCATCTCCTCCAAGAGGGTGAGGTGAAGCTAGGAATGGGAGATGCGCTCGTCTTTGGTATAGACTGTTGATAGGTGAGTGATTTGCCGGGGGGAGGGGGGGTGGGGCAGGGAGTCATGCATTGAGAAGTGTGTGAGGCTAGTGGTGCATTTGGTAGAAGACGGCATTTGAAGATGCATACACTGACCTTGACCAGTGGTCTGAAGTCATGAAGCTTCTTTGGGCACTGGAGCCAGGTCATGGTGGCGAAACTGCTAACAATGATGGCCTCGGTGATCTGGTCCCAAATCATTCTTTCTGGAGGGTTTCCTGCCCTCTGTGGGTAGAGGCTCTCTTTCGCAGTGTTGACCCCCTGCATAAATCTGGAGTGCTGCGTGTGAGACATTGAGTGCCCCTTCCTTGGCTTGCTGAGCCATTTGTGTTAGTGCTGCAGCACTTTTCCCAAGTTTTTAGGTGTGGATTGCAATTCAGCTTTAAGAGCTGAAGACTACCAGTTCAGAATTCTTGTTAATTTTCTTTTCAGAAGGCAGTTGAGTTGTAAGGGCTAATAACTGCCTATTTTTACATGATTTTACTTTTTCATTTCAGAAGGCAGTTCCCCTTTAAGGGACCAAATTGTTTTCTGAAATAGCAGCCTTTCTTTCAGAACAGGCTGTTCTTACTGCAATGAGGCTATGGCCACACTACATTGGGGCCTCCTGCTAGGACTAACACCACCAGAACAGCGTTGCACAGGAAGTTTAGCACTGGGCTAATGTTAATTTGCCAGTAGCACCAATTTATGGACCTGCCAGTGGCATCATTTTCGGCGGCAGTTAACACTGACCTGCAGTGGCACCGGCAGGGTTTTACCGATATCAAATTTCTAGGCTAAAGATTCTAACACATGGAATGAACTTCCAGATAGAATAATGGAGGAAAGCTTGGAATAATTTTTGAAACAATTGTTAAAATGGGGGATCCTTGGGTCTTTCTGAATGATTGAATTATGGATGGGTCAAATGATTTCCCTCATTTGTAATTACCTTGTGATCTTGTTCAACTGGAACCAGTGTCCTGGTGAATCAAATGACTAGGTCAACAGACAGGGCTTTAAACTAATGAAGGGAGGTGGGAGGATTCAGGAAAGAGTAAATTTAAAAGCAGCAAGAGAAAAGTCAAGGCTCGAGAGCAGAATAGAGTTTTGGGTAAAAATAAGCAGAGTGGGTCAGGAAGGGACAAAGAGAGTAACAAAGGTAATAGGGCATCAGCGATTACGGTGACATCAGGGAAAAATAGAAAAAAGTCAAAGCTAAAGGCACTATATCTGAATACATGAAATATTTGCAACAAAATAGGTGAATTAATAGCGCAGATAGAAATTAATAGGATTGATCTAATAGCCATTACGGAGACATGGTTGCAATGTGACCATGGACTAAATATTCCAGGATACTTAACTTTTAGAAGAGATAGACAAAATGGAAAAGGAGGACGCGTAGCCCTGATAATAAAGGATGGGATAAAGACAGTAGAGAGAAAGGATCTTAGCTCAGAAAATCAAGAAATGGAATCAGTTTGGGTGGAGCTAAGAAACAGCAAAGGGCAGAAAACATTGGTGGGAGTCATTTATAGGGTTAGGATAGGGCACAGTATAAATAAGGAAATTTAAGGTGCATGTAACAAAAGTAATTAAATAATCATGGGGACTTTAATCTAGATATAGACTAGCTAAACCAAATTTGCAGTAATAGTGTGGAGGACGAATTCATGGAATGTATACAAGATGTTTTTCTAGATCAGTATAGAAACATAGAAACATGGAATCGGTATGGGTGGAGCTGCGGAATTTCAAAGTGTCCCTGACGACTACATGTGCGGGAAGTGTATCCTGCTGCAGTTCCTGACAGACCGCATTGCGGCACTGGAGCTGAGTGGATTCACTCTGGAGCATCCGCGATGCTGAGGATGCTGTGAATAGCACGTTTAGCGAGTTGGTCATACTGCAGGTAAAGGTCACACAGACAGATAGGGAATGGGTGACCAGCAGGAAGAGCAGTAGAAGGAAGGTAGTGCAGGGGTCCCCTGTGGTCATCCCCCTCCAAAACAGATACACCGTTTTGGGTACTGTTGGGGGGGATGACTCATCAGGGGAGGACAGCAGCAGCCAAGTTCATGGCATCGTGGTTGGCTCTGCTGCACAGGAGGGCAAGAAAAAGAGTGGGAGAGCTATAGTGGTAGGGAATTCTATTGTAAGGGGAATAGATAGACGTTTCTGCGGCCGCAATCGAGACTCCAGAATGGTATGTTGCCTCCCTGGTGCAAGGGTCAAGGACATCTCGGAGCGGCTGCAGGACACTTTGGATGGGGAAGGTGAATGGCCAGTTGTCGTGGTGCGTATCGGTACCAAAGATATAGGTAAAAAAACGGGATGAGGTCCTACAAGCTGAATTTAGGGAGCTAGGAGTAAATTTAAAAAGTAGGGCCTCAAAGGTAGTAATCTCAGGATTGCTACCAGTGTCACGTGCTACTCAGAGTAGGAATCGCAGGATAGCTCAGATGAATACTTGGCTTGAGGAGTGGTGCAGAAGGGAGGGATTCAAATTCATGGGAAATTGGAACCTGTTCTGGGGGAGGTGGGACCAGTACAAACCGGACGGTCTGCACCTGGGCAGTTCCGGAACCAATGTCCAAGGGGGAGTGTTTGCGAGTGCTGTTGGGGAGGGGTTAAACTAATATGGCAGGGGGATGGGAACCTATGCAGGGAGAGGGAAGTAGAATGGGGGCAGAAGCAAAAGATAGAAAGAAGAAAAGTAAAAGTGGAGGGCAGAGAAACCCAAGCCAAAAATCAAAAAGGGCCACATTACACCAAAATTCTAAATGGGCAAAGTGTGTTAAAAAGACAAGCCTGAAGGCTCTGTGCCTCAATACGAGGAGTATTCGTAATAAGGTGGACGAATTAACTGCGCAGGCAGCAATTAAGGAATATGATATAATTGGCATCACGGAGACATGGCTCCAAGCTGACCAAGGCTGGGAACTCAACATCCAGGGGTATTCAACATTCAGGAAGGATAGACAGAAAGGAAAAGGAGGTGGGGTAGCATTGCTGGTTAAAGAGGAAATTAATGCAATAGTAAGGAGGGTCATTAGCCTGGATGATGTGGAATTGGTATGGGTGGAGCTGCGGAATTCCAAAGGGCAGAAAACGCTAGTGGGAGTTGTGTACAGACCACCAAACAGTAGTAGTGAGGTTGGGGACAGCATCAAACAAGAAATTAGGGATGCGTGCAATAAAGGTACAGCAGTTATCATGGGTAACTTTAATCTACATATTGATTGGGCTAACCAAACTGGTAGCAATACGGTGGAGGAGGATTTCCTCGTGTGTTTTAGGAATGGTTTTCTAGACCAATATGTTGAGGAACCAACTAGAGGGCTGGCCATCCTAGACTGGGTGATGTGTAATGAGAAAGGACTAATTAACAATCTTGTTGTGCGAGGCTCCTTGGGGAAGAATGACCATAATATGATAGAATTCTTCATTAAGATGGAGAGTGACACAGTTAATTCAAAGACTAGGGTCCTGAACTTGGGGAAAGGTAACTTCGATGGTATGAGACGTGAATTGGCTAGAATAGACTGGCGAGTGATATTAAAGGGTTGACGGTGGATAGGCAATGGCAAACATTTAAAGATCACATGGATGAACTCCAACAATTGTACATCCCTGTCTGGAGTAAAAATAAAATGGGGAAGGTGGCTAACAAGGGAAATTAAGAATAGTGTTAAATCCAAGGAAGAGGCATATAAATTGGCCAGAAAAAGCAGCAAACCTGAGGACTGGGAGAAATTTAAAATTCAGCAGCGGAGGACAAAAGGTTTAATTAGGAGGGGGGAAATAGAGTATGTGAAGAAGCTTGCAGGGAACATAAAAACTGACTGCAAAAGCTTCGATAGATATGTGAAGAGAAAAAGATTAGTGAAGACAAACGTAGGTCCCTTGCAGTCAGATTTAGGTGAATTTATCATGGAGAACAAAGAAATGGCAGTGCAGTTGAACAAATACTTTGGTTCTGTCTTCACGAAGGAAGACACAAATAACCTTCCGGAAATACTAGGGGACCGAGGGTCTAGTGAGAAGGAGGAACTGAAGGAAATCCTTATTAGGCAGGAAATTGTGTTTGGGAAATTGATGGGATTGAAGGCCGATAAATCCCCGGGGCCTGATAGTCTGCATTCTAGAGTACTTCAGGAAGTGGCCCTAGAAATAATGGATGCATTGGTGATCATTTTCCAACAGTCTGTCGACTCTGGATCAGTTCCTATGGACTGGAGGGTAGCTAATGTAACACCACTTTTTTAAAAAGGAGGGAGAGAAAACGGGTAATTATAGACCGGTTAGCATAACATCAGTAGTGGGGAAAATGTTGGAATCAATTATTAAAGATGAAATAGCAGCACATTTGGAAAGCAGTGACAGGATCGGTCCAAGTCAGCTATTTACAATATACATTAATGATTTAGATGATGGAATTGAGTGTAATATCTCCAAGTTTGCAGATCACATTAAGCTGGGTGGTGGTGTGAGCTGTGAGGAGGTGCTAAGAGGCTGCAGGGTGACTTGGACAGGATGGTGAGTGCGAAAATGCATGGCAGATGCAGTATAAAGTGGATAAATGTGAGGTTATCCACTTTGGTGGCAAAAACACAAAGGCAGAATATTATCTGAATAGTGGCAGATTAGGAAAAGGGGAGGTGCAACGAGACCTGGGTGTCATGGTACATCAGTCATTGAAATTTGGCATGCAGGTACAGCAAGCGGGGAAGATAGGTCCAAGTCAGCATGGATTTGTGAAAGGGAAATCATGCTTGACAAATCTTCAGGAATTTTTTGAGGATGTTTCCAGTAAAGTGGACAAAGGAGAACCAGTTGATGTGGTATATTTGGACTTTCAGAAGGCTTTCGACAAGGTCCCACACAAGAGATTAATGTGCAAAGTTAAAGCACATGGGATTGGGGGTAGTGTGCTGACGTGGATTGAGAACTGGTTGTCAGACAGGAAGCAAAGAGTAGGAGTAAATGGGTACTTTTCAGAATGGCAGGCAGTGACTAGTGGGGTACCACAAGGTTCTGTGCTGGGGCCCCAGCTGTTTACATTGTACATTAATGATTTAGACGAGGGGATTAAATGTAGTATCTCCAAATTTGCGGATGACACTAAGTTGGGTGGCAGTGTGAGCTGCGAGGAGGATGCTATGAGGCTGCAGAGTGACTTGGATAGGTTAGGTGAGTGGGCAAATGCATGGCAGATGAAGTATAATGTGGATAAATGTGAGGTTATCCACTTTGGTGGTAAAAACAGAGAGACAGACTATTATCTGAATGGTGACAGATTAGGAAAAGGGGAGGTGCAACGAGACCTGGGTGTCATGGTACATCAGTCATTGAAGGTTGGCATGCAGGTACAGCAGGCGGTTAAGAAAGCAAATGGCATGTTGGCCTTCATAGCAAGGGGATTTGAGTACAGGGGCAGGGAGGTGTTACTACAATTGTACAGGGCCTTGGTGAGGCCACACCTGGAGTATTGTGTACAGTTTTGGTCTCCTAACTTGAGGAAGGACATTCTTGCTATTGAGGGAGTGCAGCGAAGATTCACCAGACTGATTCCCGGGATGGTGGGACTGACCTATCAAGAAAGACTGGATCAACTTGGCAAATGGAGTATAATATGGAAAAAGGTGAGGTTATCCATTTTGGTAGGAAAAATAAAACGCAAATTATTATTTAAATGGAGAGAGATTACTGCTGTGCTACAGTGGGATCTGGGGGTCCTTGTACATGAAATACAAACAATTAGCAATAAAACAAAATGCTGGAAATCTCAGCGGGTCAGGCAGCATCTTTGGAGAGAGAAACAGAGTTAACATTTCAGGTCGATGACACTTTGTCAGAACTGGCGAATGTTCGAAATGAACAGATTCTTAAGGAGCACTGAAAGGGGGAGGGAGGGGGAAAGAACAAAAGGGAAGGTCTATGATAGGGTGGAAGACAGGAGAGATTAGAGGGACAAAAGCGATAATGAGCTGACTTGAGATAGTTATAGCAGGTTAGAAAAAGGTTAGTCTAGATGGGGTGTGAATGGCGGAATAATTAACAGCTGCCATGGGAAGCTTCCTCCCTCCCTTTTTTAAAATCCCCCCCCCCCCCCACTGCCCTCGATCTTATGTAAAGAAATTATTTCTGCTTCCCAGACTTTCCCTTTTGTGCTTTCCTCCCCTCCTCCTTGGTTGGGAAAATGTTGGAGTCCATTATTAAAGAATTAGTAGCAGGACATTTGGAAAAACATAATTCAGTCAGGTAGAGACAGCATGGATTTATGAAGGGGAAGTCATGTTTGACAAATTTGCTGGAATTCTTTAAGGATGTAACGAACAGGGTGGATAAAAAGGAACCAGTGGATGTGGTGTATTTGGACTTCCAGAAGGCATTTGACAAGGTGCCACTTAAAAGGTTACTGTACAAGATAAAAGTTCACTGGGTTGTGGGTAATATATTGGCATGGATAGAGGATTGGCTAACTAACAGAAAACAGAGAGTCAGGATAAATGGATCATTCTCAGATTGGCAATCAGTAACTAGTGGGGTGCCGCAGGGATCAGTGCTGGGACCCCAACTATTTACAATCTATATTAATGACATGGAAGAAGGGACCGAGTGTAAAGTAGCCAAGTTTGCTGACGATACAAAGATGGGAGGTAAAGCAATGTGTGTGGACACAAAAAATCTGCAAAAGGACATAGACAGGCTAAGTGAGTGGGCAAAAATTTGGCAGGTGGAGTATAACATTGGAAAGTGTGAAGTTATGCACTTTGGCAGAAAAAAAAATCAAAGAGCAAGTTATTATTTAAATGGAGAAAAATTGCAAAGTGCTGAAGTACAGCGGGACCTGGGATACTTGTGCATGAAACACAAAAGGTTAGTATGTAGGTACAGCAAGTGATCAGGAAAGGCAATGGAATCTTGGCCTTTATTGCAAAGGAGATGGAGTATAAAAGCAGGGAAGTCTTGCTATAGTTATACAGGGTACTGGTGAGGCCACACCTGGAATACTCAGTCGCTGGAAAAATATTACCAACAATGTCTCCGCAAGATCCTACAAATCTCCTTGGAGGACAGACGCACCAACCTCAGCGTCCTCGTCCAGACTAACATCCCCAGTATTGAAGCACTGACCACACTTGATCAGCTCCGCTGGACAGGCCACATAGTTCGCATGCGAGGCACGAGACTCCCAAAGCAAGTGCTCTACTCGAAGCTCCTTCATGGAAACATTACAAGGACACCCTCAAAGCCTCCCTGATAAAGTGTGACATCCCCACTCTCATCTGGGAGTCCCTGGCCAAAGACCGCCCTAAGTGGAGGAAGTGCATCCGGCAGGGCGCTGAGCACCTCAATTCTCAATGCCGAGAGCATGCAGAAATCAAGCGCAGGCAGTGGAAAGAGTGTGCAGCAAACCAGTCCCACCCACCTCTTCCCTCAACAACTATCTATCCCATCTGTGACAAAGTCTGTGGCTCTCGTATTGGACTGTTCAGCTACCAAAGAACTCACTTCAGGAGTGGAAGCAAATCTTCCTCGATTCCGAGGGACTGCCTATGATGATGATGGAATACTGCGTACAGTTTTGATTTCCATATTTAAGAAAGGATATACTTGCTTTGGAGGCAGCTCAGAGAAGGTTCACTAGGTTGATTCCGGAGATGAGGGGGTTGACTTATGAGGAAATGTTAAGTAGGTTGGGCCTCTCTACTCATTGGAATTCAGAAGACCGAGAGGTGATCTTATCGAAACGTATAAGATTATGAGGGGGCTTGACAAGGTGGATGCAGAGAGGATGTTTCCACTGATAGGGGAGACTAGAACTAGGGGGCATTATCTTAGAATAAGGGGCCGCCCATTTAAAACTGAGATGAGGAGGAATTTCTTCTCTCAGAGGCTTGTAAATCTGTGGAATTCGCTGCCTCAGAGAGCCAAGGAAGCTGGGACACTGAATAAATTTAAGACATTAAATGGCGGAGCAGGCATGAGGGTCCGTATGGCCTACTCCTGCTCCTATTTCTTATGTTCTTTTGTTTATTTTCAGGTTTTAGTTTTTTCCAGGTTTCAGCTTCTAATTAATACATGCTCTTTTCAAGATAAAAGTAAAATGAACTTCAGGGTTAAATCAGCAAAACAACTTCGTAAGAAACAAATAATAACATTTAGAAGGAATCATTGTAATACTTTAAGTAAATAACAAATGTTACAATTGTTTTCAAAGTCTAATTCCTAAAGCAAATTGACATACATTAGCCTCCTCATTAGTGCCTACTCCTCTATGGAACTTCATTCAGCCATCCTTTACCTTATACACAGATCTAAAGGTATGCCATGCATCAGTGCCATCCATTGATTGAGGAAAGATGAAGTGCTCCCTGCTCCAAAACAGAATGCAGCATCATATGTCACATAGAAACTACAGTATGCTGCTGTTGATGTTTCCAGAAGTTATCAATTTCAAGCCTAAAATCAGAAGGTAGAAGCAGAAAATTATAACTAAATACTACTGTAGCACTGCTACACAGTACATACTTGTTAGTATGGCTCTGTACTTATCTCAATCGACAGTATCTATTCAAAACTGATACATCAACTTCACATCAGGAGGGCAGGGGAAGCAAGCAATTAAAAAAAAAGAAAAACATTATGTTGATATCAAGCCTTTAATATCCTGAGGATATTCCAAAGTGCTTCATAGCCAGTGAATTACCTTTACAGTCTACACTCTATAGGCACACATGGCAACCAATTTATGTGCAATGTACCACAAACAAATAAATAAATGACCAGTTAGTCTATTTTGGTGGGATTGGTTCAGGGATGTACGTTGGCCAGGACACTAAGACAACTCCCCGACTCTTCTTCAAAAGGTGCCATGGAACCTTTAAGAACATAAGAACATAGTTTCCTGCTTTTTGTCTTGTATACCCTGACTATGGCACTTGGATAACTGAGATACCTGGCCATTTTAAAGATGTTTTTAATGATTGTATTTAGCACTGATTTTTATTTTCTCCTGTGTCACTGAGTCCCTTTTCTTGGATGATGCAGCTCTCCATGAGTCTAGAAGAGATATCTAAGAAAGAGAGTTGTACACGTGCTGTTGCCATGTTAGGGCTTTGAGGAAAGTTGACAGAAGCCTGGAGTTGGGGGAGAGTGTTGTGGGAGTGTGTGTATGTGTGTGTGTGTGTGTGTGTGTGTGGGGGGGGGGGGGGGGGTGGGGGCTGTTGGGAGAGGAGAGAAAAGATTCATTTTTGGATGGAACCATGTCAGTCTCCCATTCTGGTTATCTGTCCGAGTAGCCACCTTCAATTCTTTTTCTCTCATTATTGTGGAAGACATTTATAACTAACTACTTCCAGCTGGACACGTATTGTAAACAAAACAAATACCACAATCTCTCCAAAAACTATGAGTTGTGCATTTCCATCTAATGCAGCTTAACTGCCATACTACACCATCGGAGTGCTCTTCCCAAAGAAGCACTCTACACTAAAGAGAAATAAAGTATTCCAAACTTATTAAGTGATCTTTACATAATAAGAACATAAGAAATAGGAACAGGAGCAGGCCATATGGCCCCTCGAGCCTGCTTTGCCATTTAATACGATCATGGCTGATCTGATCATGGACTCAGCTCCACTTCGCCACCTGCTCCCCATAACCCTTTATCCCCTTATCGTTTATGAAACTCTCTATTTCTGTCTTAAATTTATTCAATGTCCCAACTTCCACAGCTCTCTGAGGCAGTGAATTCCACAGTTTTACAACCCTCCGAGAGAAGACATTTCTCCTCATCTCTCTTTTAAATGGGCAGCCCCTTATTCTAAGATCATGCCCTCTAGTTCTAGTCTCCCCCATCAGTGGAAACATCCTCTCTGCTTTCACCTTGTCAAGCCCCCTCATAATCTTATACATTTCGATAAGATCACCTCTTATGCTTCTGAATTCCAATGAGTAGAGGCCCAACCTACTCAACCTTTCCTCATAAGTCAACCCTCTCATCCCTGGAATCAACCTAGTGAACCTTCTCTGAACTGCCTCAAAAGCAAGTATATCCTTTCGTACATCAGCCTACCAATGTGCTACTGCTTCATGATTCTGTAAGGTGCCCGCTTCTAGTGCCTGTCCTACTACATCTAAGTACTCCTTTACTGGGTAGCAAGCTCTTGTATATAAGAGATGGAGATAGAATTGCCTGTGGGTACAGAGACATCAGATGAACAGAGACAACAGAGATATGCTACAGCTGAAGCCCTGTCAGAGAAGGCAGTGGTTGCCAGCACCTGCCTGCTAACTGGCACTTATTCAATCCTTTTAGAAGGTGAGCTGGTCTGAACAGATGTGCAGTCAACCTGAGGGGAAGCTGCCTCATCTGCTTTTCTTCTGCCATCTCTAGGTGTTGAGCATCCCTACCATCGTGAAACCTGCCAGCATGACTCATTCAAATAGATCCTCCAGCCTGTCAAATCCTCAGAACAGGCTCCAGTAAGTTAGGCTTAATGCACCAGTAAGCCCCAGTCATAACGAGAGGATTTGAGTATAGGAGCAGGGAGGTCTTACTGCAGTTGTACAGGGCCTTGGTGAGGCCACACCTTGAATATTGTGTACAGTTTTGATCTCCTAATCTGAGAAAGGACATTCTTGCTATTGAGAGAGTGCAGCGAAGGTTCACCAGACTGATTCCCGGGATGGCACGACAGACATATGAGAAAAGATTGGATCGACTAGGCTTATATTCACTGGAATTTAGAAGAATGAGTGGGGATCTCATAGAAAAATATAAAATTCTGACGGGATTGGACAGGGTAGATGCAGGAAGAATGTTCCTGATGTTTGGGAAGTCCAGAACCGGGGTCACAGTCTAAGGATAAGGGGTAAGCCATTTAGGACCGAGATGAGGAGAAACTTCTTCACTCAGAGAATTGTGAGCCTGTGGAATTCTCTACCACAGAAAGTTGTTGAGGCCAGTTCGTTAGATATATTTAAAAAGGAGTGACAGGTGGCCCTTACTGCTAAAGGGATCAAGGGGTATGGAGAGAAAACAGGAATGGGGTACTGAAGTTGCATGATCAGCCTTGATCATATTGAATGGTGGTGCAGGCTCAAAGGGCTGAATGGCCTACTCCTGCACCTATTTTATATTTCTATAACACTTGTGAGATAAACTGTGTTGAGGCTTGGTCCCTTTGTCTTCTGAGGCTCCACTGCAGATGACCTGTGAAGTAGCCACTCACTTCACAATACACTGCAGTTGTGAAAATACTTCATGCATTGCTGTGGAGAAGTCAGAGGTCTATCCCTGAACATAACCTTGGAACATGTTCAGCACTGTCCCAAAAGACTTCACGGAGCACCAAAAGACCTGAATTAATACTGCCTTGCCTCAACTTGGCTTATTATTCTCTGTAATATATAGTTCCACCTAGTGGACTACTGTTTTCACAATAAAGGCATCAGGTGACAGGTCACCTGACAAGTTCCTGTGTTGAAGCAAGTTTGTGAAGTCTGAGTATGCTGTGATGTTATAAAGAATATATCACATTGACGATTAAGGATAGGATTCCTGGATATCCTAGCTGAAATTTTTGTTGGTGGATGATTCCAGCAAAACAAGAGAGACTAGAGAGGTCCTTTGTTTGCAGAACAGCTAAAAATCCAAGGTAAATCGCAAGCACACTTGGTTGAACTGCCAGAGTCCAGATGAACATGTTTATGGGAAAAATAGGGCACTTGGGTGAATTCCATCATGACCGTGAAACTTTTGGAGCATATATGGAGCGGCTAGAAATATTTTTCACTGTGAATAGTATCATCAAAGTCCCCAATGATGAAAACCATAACCGGGTGATGTTAGAAAGAAAATAGTCTCTTTTCCTGACAAGCAGGCCCTGAGGTGTATGAAACCCTGAAAAATGTGCTTGTTCCCGTCAAGCCAAAGGATACATCACTTATGGAGATTCTAAGTGTTAAATCCTGACTCTAATGTACTGACTTACACGAGACACATGCTGAAGCCAAGGTCACTCAGGACCTGCACCTTTAATTCCAGCTCTCCAGTGCCGCACTTGCCTGAGACCTCTCTTTATATACCTCAGTGGGTCAGGTATGGAGTGTCTCCTGCAAGTGCACTCCTGGTGGTAAGGTATGCTTATTGTTACAGGTCATATCCAGTTACAGTCATATATAGCATGGTAAGATACAGTTATATACAGTAATGTGAGATACATGACATCACCCTCCCCCAAGGTCTTATTGCCTTTATAGATTCAGTCTCTCAGGTGTTCTGCGCTCTCGCGTGGAGCGTCTTAGTTGTGGTTCAGTTGTTTGCCTTGGTGCCTGTTTTTCGTTCGGTGTGATTGCTGGTATCTCGCCTGGGCTGTCTGTTTCGTTCGGTGTGATTGCTGGTATCTCGTCTGGGCTGTCTGTTGAGACTGCCCTTTCCTCAGGTTGTTCCACCTGTCCACCAGGTGTGGTGTGAGTTCCACATTTTAGTCTGCCTCTGGTTCTTCAGTGTTATCAGTGAATCTACTTTTTACTTGGTCTACATGCCTCCAGCAGGTTTGGCCATTGTCCATTTGTACAACCAGTAGCCTGTTTCCCTCTTTGTCTGTTACTGTCCCTGCAAGCCATTTGGGACCCCGGCCATAGTTTAGCACAAACACTTTGTCCCCTATCTCATTCCACCTCCCCCTCGAATTTCGGTCATGGTATTCAGTTAGCTTTTGACGCCTAGCCTCAACAATTTCATGCATGTCTGGGAGGATTAACGAGAGCCTGGTCTTTAAGGTTCGTTTCATCAATAGTTGCGCGGGGGGAACCCCAGTCAACGAATGCGGACGAAATCTGTATGCCAGCAGCAGTCGTGATAGACGGCTCTGCAGCGTGGGACCTTGGATTCTGAGCAGGCCTTGTTTAATGATCTGCACTGCTCGCTCTGCCTGGCCATTGAAGGCCGGCTTGAAAGGTGCCGCCTTAATGTGATTTATACCGTGGTCAACTATAAAATCGTGAAATTCTGCGCTGGTGAAGCACGGACCATTATCACTGACCAATATGTCAGGAATGCCGTGCGTTGCAAACATGGTTCTAAGGCTCTCCACAGTAGTGGAGGTGGTGCTCGAGTTTAAAATGGTGCACTCGATCTATTTTGAAAATGCATGAATGGGCCCGCATAGTCTACATGCACCCGTGACCACGGTTTGCTGGGCCAGGGCCAGGGGCTTAGGGGGGCCTCCTTGGGGGCATTACTGAATTGGGCACAAATGGTGCACCGACGGACGCAGAGCTCCAAGTCCGCGTCAATGCCAGGCCACCAGACATGAGATCTGGCTATGGCCTACATAAGGATGTTCCCCGGGTGCTTGCGATGGAGCTCCCGGACAAACGCCTCCCTGCCTCGTAAGGGCATAACTACTCGGCTGCCCCACATCAGGCAGTCTGCCTGTAGTGAGAGTTCATGCATGCGCCTATGGAAGGGTTTGACCTCCTCGGGTCAGGCATCGCAAGCCTCTGCCCAGTCACCGGTTAAAACGCACCTTTTAACTAGAGATAACATGGGGTCGCTGGTCGTCCATGCTCTGATTTGGCGAGCCGTCATGGGCGAACCTGTGGATTCAAAGGCATTGATTGCCATGACCATCTCACAGTCCTGTTCATCGGACCCTTCTGTGGTCGCCAGGGGTAGCCTGCTAAGCGCGTCGGCACAGTTGTCTGTGCCTGGTCTGTGCCTTATCGTGTAGTCGTAAGCCGCCAGCATGAGTGCCCACCGCTGAATGCGCACCGAGGCGTTGCCGTTGATTGCCTTGCACTCGGATAGTAGGGACGTGAGGGGTTTATGGTCAGTTTCTAACACAAACTTGGCCCCGAAAAGTTATTGGTGCATCTATTTGACACCGTACACGCATGCGAGCGCCTTCTTCTCAACCATACCGTACCCGCGCTCCGCCCGCGAAAGTGATCTGGAGGCATAAGCAATGGGCTGCAATTTTCCCCACATCATTGACTTGCTGTAAAACGCACCCGACCCCGTACGCTGACGCATCACAAGTAAGGACTAACTTTTTACCTGGGTCAAAAAAGGCTAAAACACTCTTGGAACATAGAAGGCTGTGTGCCTTATTGAAGGCGCTTTCTTGGGCGTCCCCCCAAAACTAATCCCACTCCTTTCTGAGTAGCATGTGGAGAGGCTCCAGCAGTGTGCTCAAGTTCTGCATAAAGTTCCCAAAGTAATTGTGTAGCCCGAGAAAGGCGTGCAGTTCCGAGACATTCCGGGGCCTGGGTGCCAGGCGAATTGCTTCGGTTTTGGATTCGGTTGGGCGGATTCCATCAGCGGCAATCCTTCTGCCCAAAAATTCAACCTCAGGCGTGAGAAACAGACACTTGGATTTCTTAACTCTTGGGCCTACCCGATCCAATCGACTTAGTACTTCCTCAAGATTGCGGAGATGAGAGTCGGTGTCCCTGCCCGTGATGAGTATGTCATCTTGAAACACAACCGTCCCCGGGATGGACTTGAGCAGACTCTCCATGTTGCGCTGGAATATAGCAGCTGCCGACCTGATGCCGAATGGGCATCGATTGTACACAAAAAGGCCTCGATGTGTGTTGATGGTGGTGAGTAGCTTAGACTCTTCGGTCAGTTCTTGTGTCATAAAAGCAGATGTGAGGTCAAGTTTCGAGAAAAGTTTCCCTCCAGCCAACGTGGCAAATAGGTCCTCCGCTCTGGGTACGGGTATTGGTCCTGTCGGGAGACTCTGTTTATGGTAGACTTGTAATCCCCACAGATTCACACGGATTCATCAGGCTTCATGACGGGGACGATGGGGCTTGCCCAGTCACTGAATTCCATGGAAGAAATTATGCCTTCCCGCAGAAGCCGGTCCAGTTCGTTTTCAATCTTTTCCCTCATCACATAAGGCACAGCTCTAGCCTTGTGATGGACCGGTCTGGCATTCTGTGTGATGTAGATTCTAACTTTAGCCCCTTTGAAGGTGCCCACACCTGGCTGAAAGAGATGTTCAAAACGGCTTAGAACTGTTGAGCAGGAGGTCCGTTCCTCTGATGACATGGCGTGAACATCATCCCATTTCCAGTTAAGTTCTGCTAGCCAGCTTCTCCCCAACAGGGCTGGGAGATCCCCGGGGACAATCCACAGGGAAAGTCGGTGCACCATCCCTTTGTGTGTGACTGAGAGCATGGCGCTGCCAAGGACTGGGACGATTTCTTTAGTATAGATCCTTAGTTTGGTGTCGATCTTGGTGAGTTTTGGTCTGTTGCTTTTGTGCGGCCACAGCTGTTCAAATTGTTGAACGCTCATGAAGGATTGACTGGCCCCCGTGTCCAGTTCCATGTTGACGGGTATCCCGTTGAGTAGAACCCTCATCATAATTGGAGGCGTCTTGGTGTAAGAACAGTGGACATTGATCGTGTTAACCCGCTGTACCTCGGCGTCCCGTGCACTGTTCCAACCGTCTTCTGGTCCGCTTTCCAACCCTTCCAATTCGTATACCAGCCGAGCTGCTGTTTTTCTGTACATACAAGCCAGATGCCCTGTGTAGTTGCAGTTTCTGCAAATGGCATGTTGAAATCGACACACCCTGGTTGAGAGCCTTCCCCCACATCTCCAATACAGACCGTTTCCATTGTTTCCCAAGGATGAGCTGCATCTGGCTGATCTCCTTTGAGCTTCTCTCAATCTGTTGTTGATTGCTCGCATTGTGGGTTGATGAGGTGTGATCGGCCGTTTATGTGGCCCTTGATTTTGATGGCTTCTGGCGCCACTGTCTGCTGTTGAAGGCCTGCTCTCCTGCCTTTGTCTGTGTGTGGGGGTAGCGGTTTGTTTCACAATGTGAACCCCTTGTTCCGATGCCTCGTTGGTTGTCGTACCCGAAATATAGATCAGCCTCGTTTCTTCTTCGCCTGCCAAGAATGAGTGTGCAACCAGTGCTGCTGCCTCTAGAGTCAAGTTCTTAGTCTCTATAAGCTTTCGGAATATGCCTGCGTGGCCTATTCCTTCAATAAAAATATCTCTCAGTACTTCTCTCCTTAGTTCATCGGGGAACTCACATGAACTAGCCAGCCTCCGAAATTCCGCCACGAAGTCGGGTATGCTTTGTCCCACACAGTGTCTGTAGTTGTAGAACCTGTGTCTGGCCATGTGTAGGCTACTCACTGGCTTCAGGTGGTCTCTCACCAGTGTGCTCAACTCCTCAAACGACTTGCTTGCTGGTTTCTCGGATGCCAGCAGGTCTTTCATTAAAGCGTATGTTTTCGAGCCACAGCTGGTCAAGAGATGGGCTCTTCTCTTGTCTGCCTGATCGTCGCCCAACCAGTCTTTGGTCACAAAGCTTTGCTGGAGCCTTTCTATAAAGTCATCCCAATTGTCTCCAGCATTGTATTTGTAATCTGAGCTGTTGGTAGCCATTCTGTGGATTCTGTGATCCCGTAACTCGTCGCCACTGTTAAGTCCTGACTCTAATGTACTGACTTACATGAGACACATGCTGAAGTCAAGGTCACTCAGGACCTGCAGCTTTAATTCCAGCTCTCCAGTGCCGCACTTGCCTGAGGCCTCTCTTGATATACCTCAGTGGGACAGGTATAGAGTGTCTCCTGCAAGTGCACCCCTGCTGGTAAGGTATGCTTATTGTTACAGGTCATATCCAGTTACAGTCATGTATAGCATGGTAAGATACAGTTATATACAGTAACGTGAGATACATGACACTAAGGAAGTTAGAACAGCACTACAGTCCTGAGCCACTGGAAATTGCTGAAAGTTATCGTTTTGAAACATGAGATCAGTTAATTAACGAAAGTATCAGTGAGTACATTTGTCATGTATGTACTTTTGGGATCACTAGCCACTAGATGGCATCACTATTGGAGGCCATTTGGCTGCATGCACGTGTGTGCAGCCCAAGTATAAAAGGCCAGACATTTTGTATATTAGTCACTTTGGGCCTTAATAAACCAGAGCCAAGGTCATACCTCTTGGACTTAAACAGTACTCAGTCTAACAGTTATTGCATATACAACATTTGGCGACGAGGCAACAAGAACCTTTGCATGCAAAAATGAGCACAATTGGATTGTTGGAGCGATTTGTGGAAGGAGAAGATTGGGCAGACTTTGTGAGCTGTTTTGAGCCAGTTCTTTGTGGCCAACAAAATGGAGGAGGTCGGTGACGCAGATCGGCGCTGGGCGGTGTTCCTCACAGTTTGCGGTCCAAAAATTTATGGTCTGATAAAGAATCTACTCCTGCCTGTGAGTCCAACAATGAAGACATATAAAGAATTGTTTAGACTGATATGGGACCACCTTAAGCCAGACGAAGCCATCATCATCTCGAGATACAAATTTTCCACGCACGTTCGCTCAGGGGACCAGAATGCGGCGGAATTCGTTGCCGACCTGAGACGTCTAGCGGGACCGTGTAAGTTCGGGGCTGTGTTGGCAGACATGCTGCGGGACTTCTTTGTAATTGGCATCAACCACGAGGTGATCCTGCGTAAACTACTGGCGGTGGAGACGTTGGACTTGAACAGGGCCATCATGATCACTCAGTCATGCATGGCGACGGATAGAAGTCTAAAGCAGATTTAAGTGAAAAATCAAAACTCGGCAAGTACTGTAAATATGATTGATTCGGCATTCGACAGAGCGGCACATGGAAGGGCCTCCCGACTGCGTACGCGAAACCTATGGCTGCCCAAAGTCCGCCAGCAGGAATGCATCCGATTTCTCTGTGTTGGCATTGTGGGGGAAATCACCGGTATCAGCAGTGCAGATTTAAGCAATATAGTTGCAAAGGCTGTCTGAGAGTGGGGCATCTCCAGCGCAAATGCCCGCAGATGAGCAAGCGTGCTACAACACACCACGTGGAGAATGATGGTCAGATTAGTGCGGATCCGGATACTCAATCCGAGATACCAGAGGAGGAAGTGTAAGGACTGTACTCGTTCCGAACTAAGAGCAAACCGATAATGATCAACGTGAAATTTAATGGGGTGCCGGTATCGATGGAACTGGACACGGGGCGAGTCAATCGATAATGAGCCAGAGGGCATTCGACAAGCTGTGGGATACTAAGGCTGTGAGGCCCAGGCTGAGTCCAGTCAATGCCAAGTTACGCACATTCATAGAAACATAGAATCATAGAAAATAGGCGCAGGAGTAGGCCATTCGGCCCTTCGAGCCTGCACCACCATTCAATGAGTTCATGGCTGAACATGCAACCTCAGTACCCCATTCCTGCTTTCTCGCCATACCCCTTGATCCCCCTAGTAGTAAGGACTATATCTAACTATATTCACCAAAGAACTCATAACAGTGATTGGCAGTGCCACAATTAAAGTGTCGTATGACGGTGCGGTTAAGGAGTTACCACTATGAGTTATCCCAGGCAATGGCCCAACACTGTTTGGCAGGAAAAAAACAGATGCGACTGGAACGACATCAAGGCATTGTTGTCGGAGAAAGATACATGTGCCCAAGTACTGAGCAAGTTCCCCATGCTGTTAGAACCAGGCATCGGCAACTTCACGGGAGCCAAGGTGCAGATCCACGTGGACTTGGATGCAAGACCCGTCCATCATAAAGCTTAGGCAGCTCCGTATATGATGAGGGAGAAGGTCAAAATCGAACTGGACAGATTTCAGCGTGAAGGGATCATATCACTGGTTGAATTTAATGAATGGGCCAGCCTCATTATTCCTGTGCTGAAAAGTGATGGCACAGTCAGAATCTGTGGAGACGACAAGGCTACGATCAACAGGGTTTCAGAACAGGATCAGTACCCGTGACCGAAGGCTGATGACTTATTTGCAACGCTAGCCGGGGAGGAAGTCATTCACCAAACAGGACTTGATGTCGGCCTACATGACACAAGAGCTGGTCGAGACGTCGAAGAGACTTGCGTGCATTAACACGCATAAAGGACTGTTTATTTATCACAGGTGCCCTTTTGGAATTCGCTCGGCTGCAGCAATATTTCAGAGGAATATGGAGAGTCTATTGAAGTTCATTCCCAGAACCGTTGTGATCCAAGATGACATCATGATCACAGGTCATGACTCCGAGGAACATCTGAACAACCTGGAAGAGGTTCTACATCGTCTGGACAAAGTGGACTCTGACTGAAACACTTGAAGTGCGTCTTCATGGCACCAGAGGTCAAATTCCTTGGGACGAAAATTGCTGCTGACGGCATCAGGCCCACGGACGCGAAAACCAAGGCCATCAAGAATGCTTGCAAGCCGCAGAATGTGGCGGAGCTGCGTTCGTTCCTGGGTCTACTCAACTACTTCGGTAACGTCGTACCTAAACTGAGCACTTTATTAGAACCACTGCACATGCTGCTAAGAAAAGGCAACAACTGGGTGTGGGCTGCATCTCAAGACAGAGCTTTTGAGAAAGCCACTAATCTGCTTTGCTCTAAAAAGCTGCTGGTACATTATGACCTACGTAAACGTTTAGTATTGGCCTGTAATGCTTCGTCATATGGAATTGGTTGCGTACTTCAACAAGGTAATGAGTCGGGTAAACTTCAATCAGTCGCATATGCTTCAAAAAGCTTGTTTTTAACATTACTTACACAAGCATTCATCTCATTAGTCACATTAGTTATACCAGCATCACAATTCATGGTTACATTATCATACTTGCACCCTTTTATTGCATCTTTAGCTTTAAAGTCCTTGTCCTCATTTAGTTGAAACTATCCATTTAAATTTTTTTGGTTACCGGTCTACTTTAAGGGAGCCTTCCAATCCGATTGGCCACTTGGTGCCACGTGTTGCTCCTCCAATGCTGCCCCTCGTGGTCTGGCCGTGGCCATTTTGTTTGCAGGTTCTTCTCCTTGTGGTGTGGCCGCCATCTTCTAGTTCTCCTCCAGTTAGGCTGTGGTGGTCTTTTCTTCCTCAGTTTCGGTCCTGGACGTCAGGAATCCACTTCTTTCGACGATGTTCATCTCTTGGAGTCCTGCCCCGACCTGGAAGGTGGAGTTTTCGGTCCTGGAGATTTCGCTGCAATGTTGTGGAGTCGTCGCCGCGCAGTCAAGCTGCACGGTGGGATCTCTGGATGCAGCGATGGATCCATGTTTGATGTCAATTGCTGGAGCCCGGAGGCCGTCGCCACTTCGACCGACTTGGACCGGGTTCATCCAATTCCTTCCCGGCAGCGTGGGACCGTTGCCAGTTACAATCCACAGGGGGAGTTTGTTCAACACGCTGCCCTGGGAGACCTGGATGTCCACGCTGCCAACGACCGGGATTTTATCTTTGGTGTAGGTGAGCAGCTTCGATTGGACAGGATGCAGTTTTGGTCGATTGGTGGGATTTATCCAAAGCTTTTCAAAGGTCGTTTGGCTCATCACAGACTGGCTCACCCCTGTGTCGATCTCCATAGAAACTGGGACCCCGTCGATGTCAACTGCAAATGTTGTTACACTACACTCTGTCCCCTCTTCCAGGTCATCTATGTATATTGTAAACAGTTGTGGTCCCAGCACCGATCCCTGTGGCACACCACTAACCACCGATTTCCAACCCAAAAAGGACCCATTTATCCCGACCCTCTGCTTTCTGTTAGCCAGCCAATTCTCGATCCATGCTAATACATTTCCTCTGATTCCGCGTACCTTTATCTTCTGCAGTAACCTTTTGTGTGGCACCTTATCGAATGCCTTTTGAAAATATAAATACACCACATCCATCGGTACACCTCTATCCACCATGCTCGTTATATCCTCAAAGAATTCCAGTAAATTAGTTAAACATGATTTCCCCTTCATGAATCCATGCTGCGTCTGCTTGATTGCACTATTCCTATCTAGATGTCCCGCTATTTCTTCCTTAATGATAGTTTCAAGCATTTTCCCCACTACAGATGTTAAACTAACCGGCCTATAGTTACCTGCCTTTTGTCTGCCCCCTTTTTTAAACAGAGGCGTTACATTAGCTGCTTTCCAATCCGCTGGTACCTCCCCAGAGTCCAGAGACTTTTGGTAGATTATAACGAATGCATCTGCTATAACTTCCGCCATCTGTTTTAATAACCTGGGATGCATTTCATCAGGACCAGGGGACTTGTCTACCTTGAGTCCCATTAGCCTGTCCAGCACTACCCCCCTAGTGATAGTGATTGTCTCAAGGTCCTCCCTTCCCACATTCCTGTGACCAGCAATTTTTGGCATGGTTTTTGTGTCTTCCACTGTGAAGACCGAAGCAAAATAATTGTTTAAGGTCTCAGCCTTTTCCACATTTCCCATTATTAAATCTCCCTTCTCATCTTCTAAGGGACCAACATTTACTTTAGTCACTCTTTTCCGTTTTATATATCTGTAAAAGCTTTTACTATCTGTTTTTATGTTTTGCTTCCTACTGCCCGCCCCCCAACCTAGCCTCGGGCCATCTACCATCAATGGCGCTACCCGGCGCCAAGTTTGCGGCCAACACTTTGCCGTAGGCAATTAGGTTTATAGAGCTGTGCCTGGTCTCCAGTTGTCTTGGACCCCCTTGCCACTGGACCAAGACCTTGTTCAGCTAAACCCATGTGGTTACCGGTGTGCAGCGACCACCCCACATTAAAAGAACCCATGCACAGGCATCTTCCACTTCGTTAGTATAAAGCTCGGGACCTGGAACGCCAGGACCCTCATGGACAATCCCAACAGCAACAGGCCGGAACGCCGCACTGCCATAGTTGCCCAGGAACTCAGACGCTTTGACATTGACATCGCCGCCCTAAGCACGACCCGGCGGGGAGGGGAAGGCCAGTTGAAGGAACATGGTGGAGGTTACACTTTCTTTTGGAAAGGGAAACCAGAGGCAGAATGCTGCCTTCATGAAGTTGGCTTTGCCGTCAAGAATGAGCTTGTCGACTGCCTCAAAGACTGCCCCTGTGGGGTTAACGAACGCCTCATGACTCTCCGTATTACCCTATCTCGGAACCAATGTGCCACAGTCATCAGTGCGTACGCCCCTACACTCGATGCAATGGATGAGGCTAAAGAGGGATTTTATTCCAACCTCGAGACATCCTTGTCCCGCGTCCCCATGGGCGACAAATTGATCCTCCTGGGTGATTTTAATGCCAGGGTTGGCAAAGACACAGCCCTCTGGGGAGGAGTGATTGGTAGAGAGGGTGTAGGGAAAGCCAACTCCAGCGGTACCCTACTCCTGACAAAATGTCTAGAACATGAACTCCTCATCACCAATACCCTCTTCTGCCAGAGGGACAAATACAAGGCACCGTGGCAACACCCTCGCTCCAAACACTGGCACCTGCTTGACTGTGTCATCATCCGAGCCAGGGATCGCAAGGATGTGCGCATCACCCGCGCTATGACAGGAGCTGACGACTGCTGGATGGACCACCGCCTAATCCGATCCAATCATCAACATTAACATTGCCCCAAAGCAGAGGGGACAGCAGAAGCAGTTCTGCAAAAAAGTTAATGCCGGGGCACTTAGAGACCCAGCTAAGAGAGCCCTATACAGCCAGCGCCTCACAGCCAATCTGGCGTGCCTTGATGACCCTGAGATACTGAATCCCCATAGCACTTGGTCTGCCCTCCAGGCCTCTATAACCAGTGCCTGTGAAGAGACACTTGGTCACTCAAGCAGAAAACACCAGGACTGGTTTGATGAAAATGATCAGGTGATCAAAGAACTAATAGATCGCAAGCGCAAAGCATTTCTGAGCCTCAATCAACAGCCCAACTCGGGAGCTGCAAAACAACATTACAAACGGCTCAAGGCTCAGGTCCAACAAAAAACTCGGGACCTAAAGAACAGGTGATTAATGGAAAAAGCACAGGAGATACAACAACTGGTCAACATCCACGATATGCGAGGATTCTTCACTGCAGTCAAGGCCACCTACAGTCCAAACTCCCAAGGCCCCACCTCACTCCTGGCCAAGAACGGGGAAACACTCATCAAGGACACCGAGGCTGTCAGGGCCTGATGGAAGGAGCACTTCGAAGATTTTCTCAATCGAGACTCTGCCTTTGACTCGAGTGTTCTCGATTCCATCCCACAGCATGCGACCCGCCATCAACTCAGTGAAACTCCAACGTTGCACGAGGTTGGCAAAGCCATAAAACAGCTCAAGAATATAAAAGCTACAGGTGCGGATGGAATCCCTGCTGAGGCGCTAAAATATGACGGAGAGGCGCTGTTGGCGCAGATGGAGGGAGGAGAGCATGCCGGGAGATCTGAGAGATGCAGTGATTGTAACCATTTTTAAAAAGGGGGACAAGTCCGACTGCGTGAACTGCAGGGGAATCTCCCTGCTTTCAGCCACTGGGAAAGTTGTCGCTCGAGTTCTCCTCAATCGTCTTCTCCCTGTGGCCGAGGAGCTCCTCCCGGAATCACAGTGCGGATTTCGTCCCCCACGGGGCACAACAGACATGATCTTTGCAGCGCGCCAGTTGCAGGAAAAATGCAGGGAGCAGCGCCAGCCCTTATACATGGCCTTTTTCGATCTTACAAAGGCCTTTGACACTGTCAACCGTGAGGGTCTATGGAGCGTCCTCCTCCGTTTCGGATGCCCCCAAAAGTTTGTCAACATCCTTCACCTGCTTCACGATGGCATGCAGGCCGTGATCCTTACCAACGGATCCATTACAGCCCAATCCACGTCCGGACCGGTGTCAAACAGGGCTGCGTCATCGCTCCAACCCTCTTCTCAATCTTCCTCGCCGCCATGCTCCATCTCACAATCAACAAGCTCCCCGCTGGAGTGGAACTAAACTACAGAACCAATGGGGAGCTGTTTAACCTACACCGCCTCCAGGCCAGATCCAAGATCACCCCAACCTCTGTCGTTGAGCTGCAGTATGCGGACGACACCTGTGTCTGTGCACGTTCAGAGGCTGAACTCCAGGATATAGTCAATGTATTCACTGAGGCATATGAAAGCATAGGCCTTACGCTTAACATCCGTAAGACAAAGGTCCTCCACCAGCCTGTCACCGCCGCACAGCACTGCCCTCCAATCATCAAGATCAACGGCGCGGACTATTTCCCATATCTCGGGAGCCTCTTATCAACAAAGGCAGACATTGATGCGGAGATTCAGCATCGCCTCCAATGCGCCAGCGCAGCCTTCGGCCGTCTGAGGAAAAGAGTGTTTGAAGACCAGGCCCTCAAATCTACCACCAAACTCATGGTCTACAGGGCTGTAGTAATACCCGCCCTCCTGTATGGACCTGAGGCATGGACGATGTATAGCAGGCACCTCAAGTCGCTGGAGATATATCATCAACAATGTCTCCGCAAGATCCTACAAATCCCCTGGGAGGACAGGCGGACCAACATCAGTGTCCTCGACCAGGCTAACATCCCCAGTATTGAAGCACTGACCTCACTCGATCAACTTCGCTGGACAGGCCACATAGTACGCATGCCAGATATGAGACTCCCTAAGTAAATGCTTGATGCGGAGCTCTTCATGGTAAACGAACCAAAGGAGGACAGCGGAAACGTTATAAGGAAACGGTTGTGTCCTTACACACTACAGCAAATCAACACGAGGCACATACTGGAAACAAGGTCACTCTGTGACCTGTACCTTTATTCACAGGACCAAGAAGTGATGACCCTGCGTGGGACCTCTCTTTATATACCTAGATGACCAGGTGAGGAGTGTCTCCCACAAGTTCACCCCCTGTGGTCAAGGTGTGCATTTCTCAGGTGTATACAGTGTTGTTACATAAAGGTTACAGTTATGTGAGGTTACAAACATGACAGAAACCCTCAAAGCACTTCGAGTCTCAATGCAAAGAGCACGAAGAGGCCAAGCGCAGGAAGCGGAAGGAGCGCGCAGCAAACCAGCCCCACCGACACCTTCCCTCGACGAATGATGATGATAACAACACTTCCCCCCCGTCCCAAAGTCAATAGTGTAACTATTTACAATGTGAGTTGATCTGGGGCCCTTCTTGCCCTGGTTAATCGTCTCGGTGTGAAAGCTAGCGTTGAATCATTTGTTGGTCCCTCGCTGCACTGCTGTGTAGCTGGTCTTGCTGGGCCGCCTGGTGTGTTGGGCCCTGCTGAGCTGCTGTGGATGATGGGTTCTGCTTCATGGTCAATCGTGGTGCCGGTTGCCACTGGTGTGTGTATTGGGGGATCAAAAAAGGTAGGGTCCAAGGTGGGTTGCTCAGGATAGTCCGTGAATCTGAGTTTGATTTGGTCCAAGTGAGTCCATTTGAAAGTTTGACGCAAAACACCCTGCTCCCCTCTTTGGCCACGACAGTGCCGGGAAGCCACTTGGGACCCTGTTCATAATTTAATACAAATACAGGATCATTGATTTCAATCTCACATGACACATTTGCGCTATCATGCACTTTGTTAAAGCCGCCTGCTCTCTACCTTTTAATGTAGATCAGGGTGAACTAACGAGAGCCTTGTCTTAAGTGCTCTTTTCATGAGCAGTTCAGCATGTGGGATCCCAGTGAGTGAGTGGGGTCTCGTGCGGTAGCTAAGCAGGACTCGGGATAGGCGAGTCTGCAGTGAGCCTTCAGTTACCCTCTTCAAGCCTTGCTTGATGGTTTGCACTGCTCTCTCTGCCTGACCATTGGACGCTGGTTTAAACGGGGCAGATGTGACATGTTTGATCCCGTTACGGGTCATGAATTCTTTGAACTCAGCACTGGTAAAACATGGCCCGTTGTCGCTCACCAGGAGATCGGGTAGGCCGTGTGTGGCAAACATGGCCCGCAGGCTTTCAGTAGTGGCAGCGGATGTGCTAGCCAACATTATCTCACATTCAATCCACTTGGAGTACGCGTCTACAACCACAAGGAACATTTTACCCAGGAACGGGCCTGCATAGTCGACGTGTACCCTAGACCACGGTTTGGAGGGCCAAGACCATAAACTTAGCGGCGCCTCCCTGGGTACATTGCTTAACTGCGAGCATGTATTACATCTGTGAACATAGGACTCTAAGTCCACATCGATACCGGGCCACCAAATGTGGGATCTGGTTTTCGCTTTCATCATTACGATGCCTGGGTGGGTACTGTGGAGGTCATTGATGAAGGTGTCGCTGCCCTTCTTGGGGACCACTACTCGATTGCCCCACAGAAGGCAGTCTGCCTGTATAGCCATTTCATCTTTGTGCCACTGGAACGGCTTTATCTCTTCCTGCGTTTCCACTGGGACACTGGACCAGCTCCCGTGAAGCGCACAGCTTTTGACTAGAGATAATAAGGGGTCCTGGCTTGTCCAGATTTTGATCTGCCGGGCAGTGACGGGTGATTGCTCACTCTCAAATGCTTCCATAACCATGGCTTGATCTGCGGGGTGCGCCATTTCCACCCCCGTCCACAACGTGAGCGCCCATCTCTGGATGCGTGCCGATGCGTTGGTATTTATCCCTTTACTCTCGGAGAACAGGGATATAAGTGGCTTATGGTCAGTTTCCAATTCGAATTTTAGCCCAAACAGGTATTGAGGCATTTTCTTTACTCCATAGACAGACGCTAACGCTTCCTTCTCAATCATGCTGTAGGCTCCCTCAGCCTTAGACAGACTCCTGGATGCATAAGCAACCGATTGCAGTTTCCCGAAATCATTAGCTTGTTGGCAATACACACCCGATGCCGTATGACGACACATCACATGCTAGTACCAAACGCTTACATGGATCGTACAACACAAGCAATTTGTTTGAGCATAACAGTTTTCTCGTTTTACAAAGGCATTTTCTTAGCTTTTGCCTCAAACCCATTCGTCCCCTTTTCAGAGTAAGACATGTAGTGGTTGTTCAGGTATCCCAGAAACGACCGCAGCTCCATCACGTTCTGTGGCCTCGGTGCGTTCTCGATTGCCTCCATCTTCGCGTTGATGGGCCTGATGCCGTCCGCTGCAATCCTCCTTCCCAGGAACTCCAATTCAGATGCCAGGAAAACACACTTCAAGCGTTTTAACCTGAGCCCCAAGCAGTTGAGTCGATTAAGAAGCCCCTACAGGTTCTGCAGATGCTCGATTGTGTTCCGATCTGTGACCAAGATGTCGTCCTGGAAGACTACGGTGTGCGGGACCGACTGCAGTAAACTTTTCATGTTTCTCTGGAATATCGCCGCCGCCGATCGGATTCCAAACGGGCATCTGTTATAAACAAAAAGACCTTTGTGCGTGTTGATGCAGATGAGGGCCTTCGATGATTCCTCCAGTTCCTGCGTCATGTAGGCTGCAGTCAGATCCAGCTTCGTGAACGTCTTTCCTCCTGCCAGCATTGCAAAGAGGTCGTCGGCCTTTGGTAGTGAGTATTGGTCCTGCAGGGAGAAACGATTGATAGTTACTTTGTAATCGCCACAGAATCTGACGGTGCCATTTCCCTTGAGGACTGGGACGATAGGGCTGGCCCACTCGTTGAACTCGATCAGGGAAATGATGCCCTCTCTTTGCAGCCAGTCTAGCTTGATCTCTACCCTTTCCCTCATCATGTACGGTACTGCTCTCGCCTTATGATGGATGGATTGCGCCCCCGGAATTAGGTGGATCTGCACTTTTGTTCCTTGGAATTTCCTGATGCCTGATTTGCACAGCAAAGGAAATTTGTTTAAGACCTGAGCACACAAAGTGTCGTCAGCGGTGATAGCGCTCGGACGTCATCCCAGTTCCAACATATCTTTCCCAGCCAGCTCCTGCCGAGCAGTGTGGGACCATCGCCCGGTACCACCCAGAGTGATAGCTTGTGCACCGCTCTATCATAGGAGACCTTTGCGGTAGCACTGCTGATTACAGGAATCAGTTCTTTCGTGTAAGTTCTTAGTTTTGTGCGAACTTGAGTTAAGAGTGGTCTTGAGGCCTTGTTGCACCACACCTTTCGAAAGTCTTTTTGCCCATGATGGACTGGCTCACGCCCGTGTCCAGCTTCATTGACACCGGGAGTCCTTTTAGTTCAACATTCAGCATTATCGGAGGACAATTCGTGGTGAATGTGTGCACCCCATGTACCTCTGCCTCCTCGATCTGAGGCTGTGGTTCGTCGTGATCCTGTGTGGATCTGTCCTCCTCTGCAACATGGTGGTTTGCAGGTTTAACAGGCTTAGCAGCTCACCTGCACACTCGTTGGAGGTGTCCCATTGTTCCACAGCCCTTGCAAACGTACTCTTTGAATCGGCATGAATGGAAACGATGATCACCCCCGCAGCGCCAACAAGGTGTTAATGGCCTTGCATTCATCAGCCTTGATGGTGGACTCTGAGACATCTGCGAACGTGTAGCTGCAGGTATGTGTGACCTGCCCTGTATGTTACGATTCAAAAACAACATCACTTTGTTCACAGCAGCACTTGTATGCTGAGAGATTTGCTTCGTATTGTCACTGGTGGCAGTGAACGCTCAGGCTATCGCTATGGCATTACTGAAGGTTGGGGTCTCTACAGTCAAAAGTTTGCGAAGTATGGTTTCATGGCCAATGCCAAGTACGAAAAAGTCTCTGAGCATGTGCTCCAAATGTCCTTCAAATTCGCAATGTCCTGCAAGGCGTCATAGCTCGGCGACATAACTCACCACTTCCTGGCCTTCAGACCTTTTGTAGGTGAGAAACCAGTACTTCGCCATCAGAATGCTTTCCTTCGGGTTCAAATGCTCTCGAACCAGTGTGCACAAATCGTCGTACGATTTCTCCATGGGTTTAGCTGGAATGAGCAGATTCTTCATGAGGCCATACGTTGGTGCCCCACTGACGGTGAGGAGTATCGCCCTTCGTTTGGCAGCACTCTCTTCCCTATCTAGCTCATTGGCGACTAAGTAATGTCGAGTCACTCCACAAACGTTTCCCAATCATCTCCCTCCGAGAATTTCTCCAGGATGCCCACTGTTCTCTGCATCTTTGGGTTCGTTATCTGTATCTCGTTGCCAGTTGTTGTGAATGGAGAAAGAGTCAGACTCAACACTATGAGCTCAAATTAAAATGTGACCGTAGTCTTTTATTGCAGGTCTCCAGAGTGCCTCTCCAACCTGTGAGGCCTCCTTAAATACCTGTGCTCCAAAGGATTATGGGATCCCTTGGGTCTCCAGGGGATGAGCCCTCTGGTGGCTGTACCGAATAAATGAAAGTATACATATATAACAGAAACCATGTAGGACTGGCTCACTTGAATTACTTTCTGCAGGGTGACTGTGATGTCGGCAGAGAGCAACTCGTGTAGGAGGCCCTCGTGGCCGATTCCGATGACAAATATGTCCTTTAGTGCTTCATTAAGGTGGTCTCCAAAATCACATGGTGCAGCTAGTCTTCTTAAATGTGTAGCATAGTTAGTAATTTCTTGGCCTTCGGGTCGCCGGTCGCCTGGCTGAGAGGATGCTTTCTTTTGGTTTTAGTTGCTCCTGTATAAGTGTTACAAGTTCCTCATAGCTTTTGGTGGTTGTCTTCACTGGGGCTAGCAAGTCCTTGATGAGACAATGGATGATGGGCCCACAACTGCTAAGTAGGATGGCCCTGCACTTGTTCGCTCGTGTATCCGGTGTGTCCCCATCCAGTTAGTTGGCTATGAAGAAATGTTCCAGTCTTTCTACAAAAGCATCCCAATCTTCCCCATCAGTAAATTGCTGAAAGTTGCTCAGATTCGATATGCTGAGTGTATAGTTCGTGACCTCGTATCCTCGTTGCCAGTTGTGGTGTAGGTAGGCACCTTTAGCAATGACTCCACGAGGCATGGTATGATACTTGAACTATGTAGACTGCAGTCTTTTATTTGCAGCTCCTCGAGACGGGACACCAAGCTGTGAGTTTCCTTTTATACTAGGTTACCTGCAGTATGCAGGAACCCTTAAGTCTCCAGCAGCAGCACCCTCTGGTGTACAGGTAAGATGTATACAGTGTAAGAGTACATTCAGTGTTACAGACATCACACAACAAACAAGCATGCATATATAACCGAAGCACTAGCCTGTGTTTTTGTGTTAAAAAGATGCATTAGTACCTGTATGGTCTTCAGTTTGAACTGGAGACAGATCACAAGCCGCTCATTTCACTGTTCTCTGAAAATAAAGGTATCAATACCAATGCTTCATCCTGCATCCACAGGTGGGCGCTGTCATTATCCGCTTATGATTATGTCATTCACCATAGACCTGGCACCGAGAATTGTGCCGTGTTCGCACACATGTTCTGCCTGACATCGTTATTAGCGAACGTTGTCACCAGTCAGGAGTTTCAAGAGTTCATGAAACTCAATGGTATCAAACATGTAAGGTCAGCACCTGCATCCAATGGGCAAGCAGAACGTGCTGTCCAAATCATAAAGCAGAGTAAGAAGCGAGTAACCCAAAGGTCACTAAAGACCCGCCTGTCATGCATACTGCTTAGTTACAGGACAAGACCACACACGCTTACCAGGCTCTCGCCTGCTGAACTAATGATGAAAAGAGGTCTTAAGACCAAGCTATCTCTTGTACACCCTGACTTGAATAATCATGTTGAATATAGAAGACAAAGTCAGCAAGGCTATCACGATTGTGCAGCCGTGTCACGCGATACTTCTGTAAATGATCCTGTATATGTTCTGAATTATGGCCCAGGGTCCCAAGTGAATCACTGGTACTGTCATGGCAAGGAGGGCAACAGAGTATTTATTGTCAAGCTCAAAAATAGGCAAACATGCAGGAAACATATGGATCAGACAAAGCTGCGGCACACAGACGAACCGGAACAGTCGGAGGAAGAGACAATCGACGACCAACCAACCTACCCCCAGTCATCAGAGGACTCAGTGGTCATCAGTGAATTGGGACTTTCAATCCCTGACATGGCCATTGCCACTCCCACCAGGTCAGTCACCCAGCCACCAGTCACAACAGACTCTGAACACTCACCCAAGGCTGGAGTTGAACTGAGACGGTCAACCCGGGAGCGTAAAACACCAGACCGTCTTAATTTATAAAAGACTGCGTTAATATCTCAGAGGGGTTTAGTACTTTTGGGATCACTAGCCACTAGATGGCGTCACTGTTGGAGGCAGTGTGTGCAGCCCAAGTATAAAAGGCCAGCCATTTTGTATATTAGTCACTTTGGGCCTTAATAAAGCAGAGCCAAGGTCATACTTCTTGGGGTTAAACAGTACTCAGTCTAACAGTTATTGCATATACAACAACATTGTAGCATTAAAGAAGCTATATCGATTCACTGTCATTTCGGAAATTTTCAGGACCAAGCATTGCGTGACTGCTTTGTTTGTGGGATGAAAAATGAAACAATCAGAAGAAAGTTGTTGACAACTCCTAACTTGACTTTTGATTTAGCTTGTCAGATAGCTAAGTCGATGGACATGTCCGACCAATATTCCCGAGAATTTCATATCATTTCCAGTCATCAGACAACCGAGTTGAATTGCCTGCAGGTTAAAAGAAAAAGGCAGTTGGGCCCCAAGGCTTCAGCACCTGGCAATGGTAACAGAGTATTGAAGTCATGTTATTGGTGTCTGGGACAACACATTGCTCAAAGCTGTCCATATGTGAAGGCAGAATGTTTCTTCTGCATGAAAACTGGGCATCTTGCGTAGGCATGCCGACTGAAGAGTAAACCAACTTTCAAGGCTATAAGTAGAAATCCCCAGAAAGAACATAGCTTGGGAGAAAAGCAACAGGTTTTAGAGCTACACGTCATCAGGAGCACGAGGTTATCGAACAGTGATTCGAAAAGTATCGTTATCCAAGTAGATGTTGCAGGATCCAGGATGGAAATCAACACTGGTGCATCCATGAGCATAGTACCGGAATCGCTATATCTTGACAAATTGTGTGATTTCCCATTGGAGAAATCCAAGATAGAGCTGTGAAGCTATTCAGGAGAGAACATTCCTGTGGTAGATCATATCACGGTAACGATGAAATACAAGGATCAATTTTTAGAGCTTGTCTCTCTTAGTAGTGGTAGGAGACAAGCCTGTCTTACTGACGCTGGATTGGAATTAGATTTTTCGTGTTGAAACGAGATTTGCATTGAAGGATGATGTCATCAAAATGTATCCGAAGGTTCTCTGAAACAGGTGGCCCTATCCAAGGCTTCAAGGTGAGTGTCAGAGTACAGAAAGATGTGATGTCGTAAAGAATTTACCACACCCACCTCATTAGTTCAGAGCAAATCTATTTTCTCCTTTCTCCTTACCTGCTGCTTAAGAAAATATTCTTGAAATGTTTCAATAGACTCCCTTATGCTGGGAGATTGTCTGCACTGTAAGTTCTAATCTATGTCGGGAAGATTAAAATACACCATGGTTAAATCTGAGACCTTAACATTAATCTTTTTATGACTTCCCATAGGAGTAGATCCAAATCTGTTTTATTTTGTGGGTGGCTTGAAATCTATTTGTGCCAGTAACGTTTCGCTTATCTACCTTCCTTTCAACAACGTATAAATCTTCCATGATAAATGTTGCCACCCCGTCCATTTTCTTTCCTTCTTTATCCTGAAGCACAGATCATCCTGCAGATTTAGCCCCTGTTCATCCTCTTCCTTTAACCAGGTTTTATTAACTCCAACAATATCGATTTGCTTTCTGTTTATCATTAACTTATAACTTATCCCTTTTATTATTTATGCTCTAGAATTCACCGAAATACAACTTAGTTGATTCTTTGCTCTCCTTGCTGCATTCACATGATGCATTCCTAGTAATCAGTACATATTATTATCCTTAACCCTCCGTCCCACTTCCCTCGTTTAAATCCTTCATAATTGATCATATCAGTATGGGGAGCAACCCTGAGATTACTTGCCTGCAAATCCTTTTCTTTAATCTTTTCTTTGCTCCTGAAGTTTGTACAGGTGTTAAGAACATAAGAATTAGGAACAGGAGTAGGCCATCTAGCCCCTCGAGCCTGCTCCGCCATTCAACAAGATCATGGCTGATCTGGCCGTGGACTCAGTTCCACTTACCCGCCTACTCCCTGTAACCCTTAATTCCCTTATTGGTTAAAAATCTATCGATCTGTGATTTGAATACATTCAATGAGCTAGCCTCAACTGCTTCCTTGGGCCGAGAATTCCACAGATTCACAACCCTCTGGGAGAAGAAATTCCTTCTCAACTCGGTTTTAAATTGTCTCCACCATATTTTGAGGCTGTGCCCCCTAGTTCTAGTCTCCCCGACCAGTGGAAACAACCTCTCTGCCTCTATCTTGTATGTCCCTTTCATTATTTTAAATGTTTCTATAAGATCATCCCTCATCCTTCTGAACTCCAATGAGTAAAGACCCAGTCTACTCAATCTATCATCAAAAGGTAACCCCCTTATATCCGGAATCAGCCCAGTGAATCGTCTCTGCACCCCCTCCAAAGCTAGTATATCCTTCCTTAAGTAAGGTGACCAAAACTGCACGCAGTACTCCAGGTGCGGCCTCACTAATACCCTATACAGTTGCAACAGGACCTCCCTGCTTTTTACTCCATCCCTCTCGCAATGAAGGCCAACATTCCATTCGCCTTCCTGATTACCTGCTGCACCTGCAAACTAACTTTTTGGGATTCATGCACAAGGACCCCCGGTCCCTCTGCACCTCAGCATGTTGTAATTTCTCCCCATTCAAATAATATTCCCTTTTACTGTTTTTTTTTCCCAAGGTAGATGACCTCACATTTTCCAACATTGTATTCCATCTGTTAAACCTTAGCCCATTCGCTTAACCTATCTAAATCTCTTTTCAGCCTCTCTGTGTCCTCTACACAACCCGCTTTCCCACTAATCTTTGTGTCATCTGCAAATGTTGTTACACTACACTCTGTCCCCTCTTCCAGGTCATCTATGTATATTGTAAACAGTTGTGGTCCCAGCACCGATCCCTGTGGCACACCACTAACCACCGATTTCCAACCCGAAAAGGACCCATTTATCCCGACCCTCTGCTTTCTGTTAGCCAGCCAATTCTCTATCCATGCTAATACATTTCCTCTGACTCCGCGTACCTTTATCTTCTGCAGTAACCTTTTGTGTGGCACCTTATCGAATGCCTTTTGAAAATCTAAATACACCACATCCATCAGTACACCTCTATCCACCATGCTCGTTATATCCTCAAAGAATTCCAGTAAATTAGTTAAACATGATTTCCCCTTCATGAATCCATGTTGCGTCTGCTTGATTGCACTATTCCTATCTAGATGTCCCGCTATTTCTTCCTTAATGATAGTTTCAAGCATTTTCCCCACTACAGATGTTAAACTAACCGGCCTATAGTTACCTGCCTTTTGTCTGCCCCCTTTTTTAAACAGAGGCATTACATTAGCTGCTTTCCAATCCGCTGGTACCTCCCCAGAGTCCAGAGAATTTTGGTAGATTATAACGAATGCACGTGCTATAACTTCCGCCATCTGTTTTAATAACCTGGGATGCATTTCATCAGGACCAGGGGACTTGTCTACCTTGAGTCCCATTAGCCTGTCCAGCACTACCCCCCTAGTGATAGTGATTGTCTCAAGGTCCTCCCTTCCCACATTCCTATGACCAGCAATTTTTGGCATGGTTTCTGTGTCTTCCACTGTGAAGATCGAAGCAAAATAATTGTTTAAGGTCTCAGCCATTTCCACATTTCCCATTATTAAATCCCCCTTCTCATCTTCTAAGGAACCAACATTTACTTTAGTCACTCTTTTCCGTTTTATATATCTGTAAAAGCTTTTATTATCTGTTTTTATGTTTTGCGCAAGTTTACTTTCGTAATCTATCTTTCCTTTCTTTATTGCTTTCTTAGTCATTCTTTGCTGTCGTTTAAAATTTTCCCAATCTTCTAGTTTCCCACTAACTTTGGCGCATTGGTTTTTAATTTGATACTCTCCTTTATTTCCTTGGTTATCCACGGCTGGTTATCCCTTCTCTTACCGCCTTTCTTTTTCACTGGAATATATTTTTGTTGAGCACTATGAAAGAGCTCCTTAAAAGTCCTCCACTGTTCCTCAATTGTGCCACTGTTTAATCTGTGTTTCCAGTCTACTTTAGCCAACACTGCCCTCATCCCACAGTAGTCCCCTTTGTTTAAGCATAGTACGCTCGTTTGAGACACTACTTCCTCACCCTCAATCTGTATTACAAATTCAACCATACTGTGATCACTCATTCAGAGAGGATCTTTTACGAGGAGATCGTTTATTATTCCTGTCTCATTACACAGGACGAGATCTAAGATGGCTTGCTCCCTTGTAGGTTCTGTAACATACTGTCTAATCCTGAGATTACTACTTTTGAGGTCCTACCTTTTAATTTAGCTCCTAGCTCCTTAAATTCGTCTCGTAGGACCTCATTCCTTTTTTTACCAATGTGCACCACGGCAACTGGCTGTTCACCCTCCCTTTTCAGAATGTCCTGCACCCGCTCCGACACATCCTTGACCCTTGCACCAGGGAGGCAACATACCATCCTGGAGTCTTGGTTGCTGCCGCAGTAACACCTATCTATTCCCCTTACAATTGAATCCCCTATCACTATCGCTCTCCCACTCTTTTTCCTGCCCTCCTGTGCAACAGAGCCAGCTACGGTGCCATGAACTTGGCTGCTGCTGCCCTCCCCTGATGAGTCATCCTCCTCAACAGTACTCAAAACGGTGTATCTGTTTTGCAGGGGGATGACCACAGGGGACCCCTGCACTACCTTCCTTGCACTGCTCTTCCTGCTGGTCTTCCATTCTCTAGCTGGCTGTGGACCCTTCACCTGCGGTAAGACCAACTCGCTACACGTGCTACTCACGTCATTCTCAGCATCGTGGATGCTCCAGTGACGTCAAAAATCTGGAAACCTCGGGACTGAGGCTGCTCTGGATTCTGGATATTTCCGGCCTTTGCCTGGGCCGAGGGAGGCAGGGGAGGGGGGTGGGCAGGGGAACGGGGTGGGGGGGGGGCGCGGGCAGGGGAGGGGAGAGGGAAGTCGGGCAGGGGAGGGGAGGGAGGGGTTGTGGAGGAGAGCGTGGGGTCTGGTGGGCGAGTTAAGGGGGGGAGGTAGGGCCGGGGCCGGAGGTCGGGCCGGGGGCAGGGGAGGTCGAGGCTGGGGAGGTTAGGCAGCCGAGGTGGGGGGAGGTCGGACAGCTGGGGGAGGTCGGACAGCTGGAGGAGGTCAGGCAGCTGGAGGTCGGGCCGAGGCCAGGGGAGGTTGAGGCGGGGCAAAGTCGAGCAGCCGATGCTGGGGGCCGAGGCAGGGGAGTCCAGATTGCCGATGACTCCGCCATGGATTCCAGAACATTCCGAATTTCAGAACGCCAGATTTCGGACGCTCAATCTGTATTGTATGTCCTCCATTCTACACTACCGATGTTATTACAATCCATATGAATTACAACCTCAGGCTTCTCCCTTTCCCTTTATAGAATCTATCCATCCGTCGGTCAAATCTGAAATCTGGCACCTGGGAAGCAACATACCATTCAGGGCTCCCGGCGATGCTTGCAGAAGATTCTATCTGTATAATTAAGTAATGTAACTGAGTACTGTAGACATGAGTAAATGTGACCTTAGCTCTTTTGTTCAAACTCCAGTGTTGGTACAGCATGGGAGGCCTGCTTATATACAGTGCTCCCAAGGGATGCTGGGATCCCTTGGGACTCCAACAGGTATGCCCTCTGGTGGCGGTATGATACAGGTTTCCTAGGGTTGCATACATAACATCACTCACTCCCAAAGTCAAGAGCACACTTATTTACAGGGTGAGACGATCTGGGGCTTTCCGTTCCCTTGTCGATTGTCTCGGTACAAATGCAGGTGTAGGTGAGTTGGTTGGGTGAGCTGGGCTGCTGGGCAGCTGGCCTTGCCGGGCTGCTGGGGATTCTGAGTTCAGCTTCGTGGTCGACCGTGATGTCGTTTGCCACCTGTGTGTGTGTCGGAGGGTCAAAGTTGCTCGTGGCTGTCTGTGAATCGCAGTTTGGTTTGGTCCAAATGCTTTCTTCAAGTTAGTCCATTAGTAAGTTTGACATGAAACACCCTTCTCCCTTCTATGGCTATGTCAGTGCCAGCAAGCCATTTGGGACCATGTCCATAGTTGAGTAAAAATACAGGGTCATTGACTTCAATATCACGTGACAAGTTTGCGCCATCATGGTATATGCTTTGTTGATGCCGCCTGCCCTCGACGTGATCATGGAGATCAGGTTGGACAAGAGAGAGCCTTGTTTTGAGTGCCTTTTTGATGAGCAGCTCGGCTGGGGAACCCTGATGAGCGAGTGGGGTCTTGTGCGGTAGCTGAGCAGGACTCGGGACAGGCGGGTCTACAGGGAGCCTTACGACACACGTTTCAAGCTTTGCTTGATGGTTTGGACTGCCCGTTCTGCCCGGCCGTTAGATGTGGGCTTGAACGGGGCAGATGTGACGTGCTTAATCCCATTGCAGGTCATGAATTCCTTGAATTCAGCACTGGTGAAGCATGGTCCATTGTCGCTGAGAAGGACATCAGGCAGGCCGTGCGTGGCGAACATGGCTCATAGGCTTTCGATGGTGGTGGTGGACGTGCTTACAGACATTATTATGCACTCAATCCACTTTGAGTAAGCATCCACAACAATCAAAAACATTTCGCCTAAAAACGGGCCCGCAAAGTCAACATGGATCCTAGACCATGGTTTGGAGGGCCAAGACCACAAACTTAGCGGTGCCTCCCTGGGTGCATTGTTCAGTTGAGAGCAAGTGTTGCATTGGCGCATGCATGTCTCCAAATCTGAGTCGATGCCGGGCCACCACACATGAGATCTGGCTATAGCTTTCGTCATTACTATGCCTGAGTGGGTACTGTGTAGGTCACGTATGAACATTTCCCTGCCTTTCTTCGGCAAAACCACGCAATTACACCACAAAAGACAGTCCACCAGTATGGACATTTCGTCTGCGCCGCTGGAACGGCTTGATCGCTTCATGCATCTCTGTTGGGACGCTGGACCAGCTCCCATGGAGGACACAGTTTTTTACAAGGGACAGTAAAGGATCCTGGCTGGTCCAGTTCCTGATCTGGTGGGCTGTACGGGTGACTTTTCGTTTTCAAATGCATCCATCACCAAGACCAAGTCTGCAGACTGTGCCATTTCCACCCCGGTGGTGGGCAATGGTAGCCGACTGAGAGCATCAGCGCAGTTCTCTGTGCCTGGTCTGTGGTGGATTACATAGTTATATGCAGACAGCATATGCGCCTGTCTTTGGATGCGAGCAGAGGCATTGGTATTAATCACTTTGCTCTCTCAGGATAGTGATATGAGCGGCTTATGGTCAGTTTCTAACTCAAACTTGAGACCAAACAGATACTGGTGCATTTTTTTTGCCCCGTAAACGCATGCCAGAGCTTCTTTTTCAATCATGCTGTAGGTCCTTTCGGCCTTGGACAAACTCCTGGATGCATAAGCGACCGGTTGCAATGTTCCCGATTCGTTTACTTGTTGTAACACACACCCGACCCTGTACGAAGACGCATCCCAAGCTAGCACTAAACATTTACATGGGTTTTCAGAACAAGCAGTTTGTTGGAACATAACAGACTTCTGGCTTTCTCAAAAGCAGCCTCTTGTGATTTCCCCCATACCCAGTCATCTCACTTGTGTAGCAACACATGTAGAGGTTCTAGCAAGGTGCTTAAGCCGGGTAGGAAATTACCGAAATAATTGAGGAGTGCCAGGAATGACCGCAGCTCCGTCACTTTCTGAGGTCTTGCCGCGTTTTTGATGGCCTCCGTCTTGGCGTCGGTGAGTCTGATGCCGTCTGCCGCGATTCTTCTCCCTAAGAATTCGAAATAAATAAATGAGTTGACGGCACAAATCATTACAAATGGGTATGATTTGGTGGCCATTATAGAAACGTGGTTGTAGGGTGGCCAAGACTGGGAATTAAACATACAGGGGCATCTGACAATTCGGAAAGATAGACAAGAAGGGAAAGGAGTTGGGGTAGCTCTGGTAATACAGGATGATATCAGGGCAGTTGTGAGAGACGATATTGGCTCTAATGAACAAAATGTTGAATCATTGTGGGTGGAGATTAGAGATAGTAAGGGGAAAAAGTCACTGGTGGGCGTAGTTTATAGGCCCCCAAATAATAACTTCATGGTGGGGCGGAAAATAATCAAGGGAATAATGGAGGCATGTGAAAAAGGAACGGCAGTAATCATGGGGGATTTTAACCGACATATCGATTGGTCAAACCAAATCGCATGGGGTAGCCTTGAGGAGGAATTCATAGAATGCATACGGGATTGTTTCTTAGAACAGTATGTTACAGAACCTACAAGGGAGCAAGCGAGCTTAGATCTCGTCCTATGTAATGAGACAGGAATAATAAACGATCTCCTCATAAAAGATCCTCTCGGAATGAGTGATCACAGTATGGTTGAATTTGTAATACAGATTGAGAGTGAGGAAGTAGTGTCTCAAACGAGCGTACTATGCTTAAACAAAGGGGACTACAGTGGGATGAGGGCAGAGTTGGCTAAAATAGACTGGAAACACAGACTAAACGTGGCACAATTGAGGAACAGTGGAGCACTTTTAAGGAGCTCTTTCATAGTGCTCAACAAAAATATATTCCAATGAAAAAGAAGGGCGGTAAGAGAAGGGATAACCAGCCATGGATAACCAAGGAAATAAAGGAGAGTATCAAATTAAAAACCAATGCGTATAAGGTGGCCAAGGTTAGTGGGAAACTAGCAGATTGGGAAAATTTTAAACGATAGTAAAGAATGACTAAGAAAGCAATAAAGAAAGGAAAGATAGATTACGAAAGTAAACTTGCGCAAAACATAAAAACAGATAGTAAAAGCTTTTACCGATATATAAAACGGAAAAGAGTGACTAAAGTAAATGTTGGTCCCTTAGAATCTGAGAAGGGGGATTTAATAATGGGAAATGTGGAAATGGCTGAGACCTTAAACAATTATTTTGCTTCGGTCTTCACAGTGGAAGACACAAAAACCATGCCAAAAATTGCTGGTCATAGGAATGTGGGAAGGGAGGACCTTGAGATAATCACTATCATTTGGGGGATAGTGCTGGACAGGCTAATGGGACTCAAGGTAGACAAGTCCCCTGGTCCTGATGAAATGCATCCCAGGGTATTAAAAGAGATGGCGGAAGTTATAGCAGATGCATTCGTTATAATCTACCAAAATTCTCTGGACTCTGGGGAGGTACCAGCGGATTGGAAAGCAGCTAATGTAACGCCTCTGTTTAAAAAAGGTCGCAAATAGGTCATCTGCCTTGGGTAGCAGGTACTGGTCCTGTAGCGAAAAACAGATAATCATTACTTTATAGTCCCCACAAATTCTGACCGTGCCATCGCCTTTAAGAACTGGAACAATCAGACTGGCCCACTCATTCAACTCCACTGGTGCGATGATGCCTTCTCGCTGCAGCCTGTCGAGCTTAATTTCCACTTTCTCTCACATCATATATGGCACCACCCGTGCCTTGTAGTGGATGAGTCGTGTACCGGGAACCGAGTGGATCTGCACCTTCGCCCCCGAGAAACTTCCGATGCCTGGCTAAAACAATGATGGGAACTTGCTCAGAACCTGGGCACATGAGGCATCGTCGACGGACGAAAGCGCTAGGATGTCGTCCCAGTTCTAGCGGATTTTTCCCAGCCAGCTTCTGCCGAACAGTGTGGGGCCATCTCCTGGTACAATCCACAGTGGGAGTTCGTGCACTGCTCCATCATAGGAGACTTTTACTGCTGCGCTGCCAATTATAGGGATCAGCTCTTTAGTGTAAGATCTTAGCTTGGTATGAATGGGGCTAAGCTTGGGCTTATGTGCCTTGTTGCACCACAGCCTGTCAAAGGCCTTTTTGCTCATGATAGACTGACTCGCACCCGTATCCAGTTCCATGGATACTGGAATTCCGTCCAGCTCGACTTTTAGCATGATCGGTGGACATTTCGTGGTGAAGGTGTGTACCCCATACATTTCTGCCTCCTCGGTTCTAGTCTCTAGTTTAGCCTGATCCATCATGGATCGATCCTCCTCTGCAACGTGGTGATTTTCAGGGTTTGCAGCTCGTCTGCACATTTGATGGAGGTGTCCCATTGTGCCACAGCCTTTGCACACATAGTGTTTGAAGCGGCAGTGATGGACTTGATGATCACCTCCGCAGCGCCAACAAGGTGTTAACTGCCTCGCATTAACATTTGATGGCAGACTCTGGGTCACTTGAGCTCGTGCAGCTGCAGGTGTATACGTTCTGCCATATGCATCCCTGCCTGAAAATGACATTACTTTGTGTACAATACTTGCCGAAACCTCTTTATGCTGCAAAATTGGTTTGATGTTATCGCTGGTGGATATAAATGCTTGGCTTATCGTTATGGTTTTGTTCAAGTTCGGTGTTTCAACAGTCAATAGTTTGCGAAAGATAACCTCATGGCCAATGCCAAGCACAAAGAAGTCTCTTCGCATTTGCTCCAGGAATCCATCGAATTCGCAATGTCCTGCAAGGCGCCTTAGTTCGGTGATGGTTCCTGGCCTTCAGACCATTGACATCGATACCTTGCCATCAGAACGCTTTCCTTTCGATTTAGGTGCTCCCGGACCAGCGTACACAGTTCTTCATACGATTTGGTTTCACCAGAGCTAGAAGATTCTTCATGAGGCCATAGGTTGTTGCCCTGCAGAGGGTGAGGAGGATCGCCTTTCGTTTGGCAGCGTTGTCATCCCCTTCCGGCTCGTTGGCCACAAAGTATTGATCGCGTCGCTCCACGAAGGCCTCCCAATCGTCCCCTTCTGAGAATTTCTCCAGGATACCAACAGTTCTCTGCATTTTCGCGTGATTGTTCGTTATCTCATCACCAGTTGTTACGTTCATAATAAAGTAATGTAACTGAATACTGTAGACATGAGTAAGTGTGACCTTAGCTCCTTTATTCAAACTCCAGCATGGTACAGCATGGGAGGCCTGCTTATATACAGTGCTCCCAAGGGATGCTGGGATCCCTTGTGACTCCCTCTGGTGGCAGTATGATACAGGTTACCTTGGGTTGCATACATAACATTAGCAATCCTTCTTGCTGTGGATTACTGCTTTCTTACACCTCAAAGTAATGGTGTAACTGTTTGTTGTTGACAGAATGCAATAAGTGGAAATGTTCCTTTGCCTGGTACTGACATCTCTCATCTTGATACATACGAAATTCACCAGCATATGTTTAATGTGATAAAATATTTGATCATCTCCAGTATGGTGTTATTTTTCATCTTCATTTCTCCTGAATATATTAATTTCTGCTGGGGTTTGGCTCCAAGGGCACTGGGAAACATTTGGTTGCCTTGTTCAAGTGGCCCTTCTCCAAATGTGAGCCTTGAGAATGAGTTTTGTTGGGCAATTTGTCGTCAAGAGCATCATTGCTGAGTCTGACCCAGTTCCTAGCTGGCATCAATAAATTTGCCTTCCAGCATGGATCACTTGAATTTGAATATGAACACTCTCTGATAATCTCATAGATGCTGGAGCTCATTGTAGTGACCTACTACTATTCTGATTTAGATCTGTTAATTCAACATTACAAAAAGAAATAGGATATTGCAGAACCGTCAACATTAGATATTAGGTGTGATAGATTGGAAACACAGTTACAAGTATCTGTCTTGCCTTTGCTATTCTCTGAGGTATAACAGTGCTGGTCACTCCTATAAGTACCTAACATTTAGGATTGTGCCTATACTGCCCAATATCTAACTATACAATAGCATAACCCAGAGCTTTAACAATAGGAACCTGAACAAGATATTCCTGCCTTTCACATGTGTGCTTCACGAACCTCTTCGAAGGCAGACCGAAAAAAACACTAAGATGAAGCCAGATACAAATCGTTAAACGGCTTTATTTCATAGTGAGTGACCATACAGAGCACAGTTATGATCAGATTCACTTAGTTCACACAGTACAACTTGTTTTCATGTAATAATACAAATTAATGAACACTGGTATGTTTCTCCATATCAGTGTTCCTCCTAGGCAGGGGGTCATCCAACTTGACTTCAAAAAAGTAACTCCTAACTACTCCCCTGCATTTTCATTTTAGCCCTGGCCAAAGGGGCTAGATTTTCCATTATGTTTGCATGCATAACGCCCACTTAACGTCCATTTTACCGCTGAAATGAGGTGTAACACCCAGATATCGCCCATTTAGCCACAAAATGGAAACTGATGCCCATTTTTCGGACACTTATCGTCGAGCGTTACTTTCCCCATGTATGTAACGCCTGTAAAAAATACTGCCACCTGCCCACTTTTTTGGGGCGGAATCATCAGAATGGGCCAAACCAATGCCCATAATATCGCCCAGCGTTACTTTTCGCACTTAATTAACGCCGAGATTCAATAATACCGACCGCCCACTTTTTTTTGTCGTAAAGATCACATTTGCCGAAACTCGCGCCCAGTATATCGCCCAGCGTCACTTTCAGCACCTCGTACACATCTTGCCCACAATATTGCTCGCCCAAAACACCGCTCTGAAAAAGTTGAACTGTTCTGAACTAATCAGAGTGGTGTGGATTTTGCAAATCCGCAGGTCGCTTCATTGAAAAGGCTGCTACAACTTCGGGGGAGTTTGGATTGACTCTGGAGTTCTTCTCAGGTGATGTGACCATCTGAACAGACATATTTTCATACTGTGGATGATTGTGTTTTATTGTAGGTGTCTTTTAGTGTGGAAATTTATTGCTTGTGAACAATCGGCATTATATCTTTATTGGAATGGGGCCAGCCATTTCTCAGCCTGCATCAATTACTACGCAGGTGCAGCAGAGTGCAAATTTTTGACACAACAACTAATCCACAGCATTATGTGCCCAATTTAAGATGTGCCGGACTGAGGAGGAGGTGCAGACCATACACGCCCTGCACTTACAGGGAGAAGTGGACTTACCTCGACTTATCCGAAAACACCTGCCTTCGGAGACTGCGCTTTCCACAAAGTGGTTATCAGTGAGATATACCAGCTCATCATGGCAGATCTGCAGCCTGCCAGCGCCTTCAGGACATCACTGTCCATCGAGGTCAAGGTCACCGCGGCACTGTCGTTCTACACGTCCGGTTCCTTTCATGCCTCCGCAGTCGACATTTCCCCTCTGTCTCAGCATGCCACACATTGCTGCATTAGACAGGTCATGGAAGCCCTGTACGCGTGTAGGATGGACTTTATCAGCTTCCCTATGACCATGGAGGTTCAGACTGACAGGGCTGGAGCAGTCTACCGCATTGCTAAGTTCCCCAAGGTGCAGGGAGCAATACAATGTACTCACATCGCCACACGGGCACCTTCTCAGGACCCAGAGGTTTTTCGCAACAGTAAAGGATTTCACTCCCTGAAGGTCCATAGACATAGAAACATAGAAACATAGAAAAATAGGTGCAGGAGTCGGCCATTCGGCACTTCTAGCCTGCACCGCCATTCAATGAGTTCATGGCTGAACATGCAACTTCAGTACCCGCTTCCTGCTTTCTCGCCATACTCCTTGATCCCCCTAGTAGTAAGGACTTCATCTAACTCCCTTTTGAATATATTTAGTGAATTGGCCTCAACAACTTTCTGTGGTAGAGAATTCCACAGGTTCACCACTCTCTGGGTGAAGAAGTTTCTCCTCATCTCGGTCCTAAATGGCTTACTCCTTATCCTTAGACTGTGACCCCTGGTTCAGGACTTCCCCAACATTGGGAACATTCTTCCTGCATCTAACCTGTCTAAACCCGTCAGAATTTTAAACGTTTCTATGAGGTCCCCTCTCATTCTTCTGAACTCCAGTGAATACAAGCCCAGTTGATCCAGTCTTTCTTGATAGGCCAGTCCCACCATCCCGGGAATCAGTCTGGTGAACCTTCGCTGCACTCCCTCAATAGCAAGAATGTCCTTCCTCAAGTTAGGAGACCAAAACTGTACACAATACTCCAGGTGTGGCCTCACCAAGGCGCTGTACAACTATAGCAACACCTCCCTGCCCCTGTACTCAAATCCCCTCACTATGAAGGCCAACATGCCATTTGCTTTCTTAACCGCCTGCTGTACCTGCATTCCAACCTTCAATGACTGATGTACCATGACACCCAGGTCTCGTTGCACCTCCCCTTTTCCTAATCTGTCACCATTCAGATAATAGTCTGTCTCTCTGTTTTTACCACCAAAGTGGATAACCTCACATTTATCCACATTATACTTCATCTGCCATGCATTTGCCCACTCACCTAACATATCCAAGTCACTCTGCAGCCTCATAGCATCCTCCTCGCAGCTCACACTGCCACCCAACTTAGTGTCATCCGCAAATTTGGAGATACTACATTTAATCCCCTTGTCTAAATCATTAATGTACAGTGTAAATAGCTGAGGCCCCAGCACAGAACCTTGCGGTACCCCACTAGTCACTGCCTGCCATTCTGAAAAGTACCCATTTACTCCTACTCTTTGCTTCCTGTCTGACAACCAGTTCTCAATCCATGTCAGCACACTACCCCCAATCCCATGTGCTTTAACGTTGCACATTAATCTCTTGTGTGGGACCTTGTCAAAAGCCTTCTGAATGTCCAAATATACCACATCAACTGGTTCTCCCTTGTCCACTCTACTGGAAACATCCTCAAAAAATTCCAGAAGATTTGTCAAGCATGATTTCCCTTTCACAAATCCATGCTGACTTGGACCTATCATGTCACCTCTTTCCAAATGCGCTGCTATGACATCCTTAATAATTGATTCCATCATTTTACCCATTACTGAGGTCAGGCTGATTCCCTGTTTTCTCTCTCCCTCCTTTTTTAAAAAGTGGGGTTACATTGGCTACCCTCCACTCGATAGGAACTGATCCAGAGTCAATGGAATGTTGGAAAATGACTGTCAATGCATCCGCTATTTCCAAGGCCACCTCCTTAAGTACTCTGGGATGCAGTCCATCAGGCCCTGGGGATTTATCGGCCTTCAATCCCATCAATTTCCCCAACACAATTTCCCGACTAATAAAGATTTCCCTCAGTTCCTCCTCCTTACTAGACCCTCTGACCCCTTTTATATCCGGAAGGTTGTTTGTGTCCTCCTTCGTGAATACCGAACCAAAGTACTTGTTCAATTGGTCTGCCATTTCTTTGTTCCCTGTTATGACTTCCCCTGATTCTGACTGCAGGAGACCTATGTTTGTCTTTACTAACCTTTTTCTCTTTACATATCTATAGAAACTTTTGCAATCCGTCTTAATGTTCCCTGCAAGCTTCTTCTCGTACTCCATTTTCCCTGCCCTAATCAAACCCTTTGTCCTCCTCTGCTGAGTTCTAAATTTCTCCCAGTCCCCGGGTTTGCTGCTATTTCTGGCCAATTTGTATGCCACTTCCTTGGCTTTAATACTATCCCTGATTTCCCTTGATAGCCACAGTTGAGCCACCTTCCCTTTTTTATTTTTATGCCAGACAGGAATGTACAATTGTTGTATTTCATCCATGCGGTCTCTAAATGTCTGCCTTTGCCCATCCACAGTCAACCCCTTAAGTATCATTCGCCAATCTATCCTAGCCAATTCACGCCTCATACCTTCAAAGTTACCTTTCTTTAAGTTCTGGACCATGGTCTCTGAATTAACTGTTTCATTCTCCATCCTAATGCAGAATTCCACCATATTATGGTCACTCTTCCCCAAGGGGCCTCGCACAACGAGATTGCTAATTAATCCTCTCTCATTACACAACACCCAGTCTAAGATGGCCTCCCCCCTAGTTGGTTCCTCGACATATTGGTCTAGAAAACCATCCCTTATGGACTCCAGGAAATCCTCCTCCACCGTATTGCTTCCAGTTTGGCTCGCCCAATCTATGTGCATATTAAAGTCACCCATGATAACTGCTGCACCTTTATTGCATGCACCCCTAATTTCCTGTTTGATGCTCTCCCCAACATCACTACTACTGTTTGGAGGTCTGTACACAACTCCCACTAACGTTTTTTGCCCTTTGGTATTCTGCAGCTCTACCCATATAGATTCCACATCATCCAAGCTAATGTCCTTCCTAACTATTGCATTAATCTCCTCCTTAACCAGCAATGCTACCCCACCTCCTTTTCCTTTTATTCTATCCTTCCTGAATGTTGAATACCCCTGGATGTTGAGTTCCCAGCCCTGATCATCCTGTAGCCACGTCTCCCGATCACATCATATTTGTTAACATCTATTTGCACAGTTAATTCATCCACCTTATTACGGATACTCCTTGCATTAAGACACAAAGCCTTCAAGCTTGTTTTTTTTACACCCTTTGTCCTTTTAGAATTTTGCTGTACAGTGGCCCTTTTTGTTCTTTGCCTTGGGTTTCTCTGCCCTCCACTTTTCCTCATCTCCTTTCTGTCTTTTGCTTTTGTCTCCTTTTTGTTTCCCTCTGTCTCCCTGCATTGGTTCCCATCCCCCTGCCATATTAGTTTAACTCCTCCCCAACAGCACTAGCAAACACACCCCCTAGGACATTGGTTCCGGCCCTGCCTAGGTGCAGACCGTCCGGTTTGTACTGGTCCCACCTCCCCCAGAACCGGTTCCAATGCCCCAGGAATTTGAATCCCTCCCTGCTGCACCATTGCTCAAGCCACATATTCATCTGTGCTATCCTGCGATTCCTACTCTGACTAGCACGTGGCCATGGTAGCAATCCCGAGATTATTACTTTTGAGGTCCTACTTTTTAATTTAGCTCCTAGCTCCTTAAAATCGTTTTGTAGGATCTCATCCCTTTTTTTACCTATGTCGTTGGTACCAATGTGCACCATGACAACTGGCTGTTCTCCCTCCCTTTTTAGAATGTCCTGCACCCACTCCGAGACATCCTTGACCCTTGCACCAGGGAGGCAACATACCATCCTGGAGTCTCGGTTGCGGCCGCAGAAACGACTATCTATTCCCCTCACAATTGAATCCCCTATCACTATCGCTCTCCCACTCTTTTTCCTGCCCTCCTGTGCAACAGAGCCAGCCACGGTGCCATGAACTTGGCTGCTGCTGCCCTCCCCTGATGAGTCATCCCCCTCAACAGTACTCAAAGCAGTGTATCTGTTTTGCAGGGGGATGACCCCAGGGGACCCTTGCATTACCTTCCTTGCACTACTCTTCCCGCTGGTCTTCCATTCCCTATCTGGCTGTGGACCCTTCTCCTGCGGTAAGGCCAACTCGCTACAAGTGCTACTCACGTCGTTCTCAGCATCGTGGATGCTCCAGAGTGAATCCACCCTCAGCTCCAATTCCGCAACGCGGTCCATCAGGAGCTGAAGGTGGATACACTTCCCGCACACGTAGTCGTCAGGGACACCGGAAGTGTCCCTGAGTTCCCACATGGTCCAGGAGGAGCATATCACATGACCGAGCTCTCCTGTCATGACTTAACCCTTAGATTAACTTAAATTGGCAACAATAATGCTGAAGTTTACTCACTGTTATCGGAGAAAAAAGAAAAACTACTCACCAATCACCAGCCAATCACTTACCCCCTTGGCTGTGACGTCACCTTTCTGTTTCTTTCTACTTCTTTTTTGCCTTCCCCTGAAGCTGCACAAGTACGCCTCTCGCAGAACTCACGCTGCTCCTGGTCTCACTGGCCTTTTGTTGGCCTCTCCGATCCCTGGAACTCCCACCTCTCACAGAACTCGCGCTGCTCCTGGTCTCACTGGCATTTTGTTGGCCTCTCCGATTCCCGGAACTCCCGCCTCTTGCAGAACTCGCGCTGCTCCTGGTCTCACTGGCCTTTTTGTAGGCCTCTCCGATCCCCGGAACTCCCGCCTCTCGCAGAACTCGCGCTGCTCCTGGTCTCACTGACCTTATGTAGGCCTCTCCGATCCCCGGAACTCCCGCCTCTCGCAGAACTCGCGCTGCTCCTGGTCTCACTGACCTTATGTAGGCCTTTCCGATCCCCGGAACTCCCGTCTCTCGCAGAACCCGCGCTGCTCCTGGTCTCACTGGCCTTTTGTAGGCCTATTCGATCCCCGGAACTTCCGCCTCTCGCAGAACTAGTTGTCCACCACAACCAGATAATTATGGCAGTGAATACCAAATGTCCTGGCGGCTTCGATGAGGCTCACTTCCTGCTGTCTCTGACATGTTTACCAGTCAGCCACAAGGATAATGCTGGCTGCTTGATGACAAATGATATGGCCTAGCCACGTGGCTGATGATCCCCGTGCGTGACATCCACACCGAGGGCGAGAAGCGATACAACGAGAGCCACAGAGTCACACGCAATGTGGTCCAGAAAACAATAACTGTGCTTAAGCAGTGCTTTAGATGCCTGAAGCACTCAGGAGGGAAGCTACAATACAACCCTGAGCAGGTAGCTCAATTCGTGGTCATGTGCTCCATGCTGCACAACCTGGCTTAGAAGGGGACAAGAATTGCCAGAAAGGACTGATGGTCCACCTCAAGATAGAGAGAAAGAGAAGGATGAGGGGCTAGACGCTGACCTCGGGCCAGACAATCAGGCTGACTATGCAACCATGCCCACGACCCCCTCCAGACTACAGGATAGGGCCTGTGGTGGCTACATAGCTGCAAGGCTCTTGCGTCAAGAGCTCATAAATGAGCGATTTGCCTGAAAGAACGTTGCTGTTATTGACAAAGCTGACACACTGCTGTGTGTGTGCAACTCAGACATCAATGGTGGGCATCACCTTGGTGCCAGTTAAAGTTTAAGTTGATTCAAGTTAAGTGTAATTAAACCCTTTCATGTTAAGGAATCACCAGTGTGTAACGGTCCAGCTATCTGAGACAATGCGCAACAAGGTTATGTTGAATAAAAAACATTTAATACGGCCATTGGTCTGAAATCATAAGTATCACGGGCAAAAACACCCCACCTCCACCCCACTTTTTCGAACATTGACATCAATCAAATGGTCAACATGGCCAGTAACATAAATGCAAACCAATAGGGCAGCGCCCCCCCCCCCCATACATTACAACACATTGCATACATTGAGATGGAGATATAACACAGCCATCACCTGCTGACGTGCACCTCACTTTCCTACCCCCTCCCCTTCTTCTCCCCACCTCTACCCCTTCCCCTTCTCACTCCATGCCGCCTGGTCGAGGAGCTCCTCAGGCGGTGCCTCATTTTGGGGGATGAAGGCAGAGCCGGTGGTTGCACAGATATGGGAGAGGGGAGGGTACTGAGGTGGGAACATTCTTGGAACCAGAAGCAGGATCTTGCTCCTGCCTCTCATGTGTTGTTGGCAGTGGGGGTGCGGAACCTAGGGGTCGAGAACCGTGCTCCGGGACCACTGGGAGACCTGTGACATAAGTGTTCATGGCTATCGCCTCCAGGGCCTCCGCCATCCGCGGAACATACTCCGTCATGGTGCCGGAGGTGCTGGCCACCTGTAGGGATAAGCCACCCAATGCATTTAGGATCTGGTCACCTGGACAACTGTACCATCTCTCCGCTCTCATCTGGCACTCATGGACCAGACCTGCCGCGTCCACGAAACCTCCGTGGGGTCGGCGCCGTCCTGGGGACGCCTGGGGTGCCCTGTGGTGAGGTGCTTGGGCTCGGTACCTCCAGAGTGGAGGTGGGAATGGCCGGATGAGCACTAAATAGCCTTGGGGTGGAATGCTTTCTGGAGCCTGGCGATGCAGACTTCTCAAAGTCCGCACTATCATCCCTGGAGAAAAGACACAACTGATTGACGGGCGAGAATCGAACCTTCAGATGTAGGATTGTCCGGCGAGTCCAGCCCCGTGCCCCCACCTTCTGGCCTCTGTGGTCTTGCCTGGGGCCGCGCTGCTGGCTGAGCTGCAAAACACAAATGAGGTTATTGGAGGAGAAGGGGGTGTTAGGGTCACAAAGTGAGTCCAGCGCTACACACAGCATATGCACGACAAAAGCACCACCGCTATCAAAATCGTCACAGACATCGCATTTCATGACCATCAACACTTTCTGCATTGCAATGATTCTCATGAGGCCAGCATTATTTATAGGATAATTTTAGAAATCATCTATCATATAATAATTATTCGGATATGAGTGGGTGTGGCATCTATTGACTTTACATCACGCAATGGTGTATACTTTACTTACGTGGCATCACTTCAGGGTCTACAGCTGCCTGCGTGGTCATCCGGGGGTGCCTCCCCACGAGCGCGATCACCCGCTCCTCAATGTTAGTGAGGTCGCTGGCGACTGGTGGCCCCTCACCCGTTCGCCTCTGCTTGGACCTATTCATCGAGAGCTTCTTCTGTAAAACGTAACAGGACAACATTGCGTGAAATAATTGCGTGATATCATTGCTAGGTACTGTCACAGAGACTGATACAACACATAGCCTGTTGTGTATGTAAACCTGCAATTAACATATCTAACCACCAGAGGGCTTATCCCCTGGAGTCCCAAGGGATCCCACAATCCCTTGGGAGCACCTGTATATAAGGAGGCCTCACAGGCTAGAGAGGCACTCTGGAGACCTACAGTAAAGGACTACATTCACACTTACTTTGAGCTTGCAGTATCTCGTCTGCTTCTTTATCCAAGACATAACAACTGGCGACGAGGTACAGATGATGAACCCCAGCGCAACAATGCAGAGAACTTTGGGCATCCTGGAGAAATTTTTGGAGGGAGGTGATTGGGAAACCTTCGTGGAGCGACGTGACCAATACTTCATGGCCAACGAGCTGTAAGGAGAAAGGAACGCTGCCAAACGAAGGGCGATCCTCCTCACCATTTGTGGGGCACCAACGTATGGCCTCATTAAAAACCTGCTCGCTCCAGCAAAACCCACAGACAAGTCGTACGATGAGTTGTGCACACTGCTCCGGGAGCACCTAAACCCGAAGGAAAGCGTTCTGATGGCGAGGTATCGGTTCTACACAATTTACAAGAGGTCTGAAGGCCAGGAAGTGGCGAGCTATGTCGCCGAGCTAAGGTGCCTTGCAGGACATTACGTATTTGAAGGACATTTGGAGCATATGCTCAGGGACTTTTTGTAATTGGTATTGGACATGAAGTAATATTTCGCAAATTTTGACTGTAGAGACCCCAACTTTGAGTAAAGCCATAACAATAGCCCAGGCGTTTATCTCCACCAGTGACAATGCCAAACAAATTTTCCAGCACAGTAATGCTGCTGCAAGCACTGTGGACAAAGTAACGTTATTTTCGAATCGGATTGTACATGGCACATCCGCAGATGACTCAGAGTCCCCCACCAAGGGTGGTGAATACAAAACAATTAATACCTTGTTGGCGTTGCGGGGGTGATCATCGATTCCATTCATGCCGCTTCAAAGGATACGTTTGCAAGGGCTGTGGAACAATGGGACACCTTCAATGTATGTGCAGGCGAGCTGCAAACCCTGCTAATCCTGCAAACCAGCATGTCGCAGAGGAGGACAGATCCACGGTGCATCATGACGAAGCAGAGCCTCAGACTGAGGAGGTAGAGGTATATGGGGTGCACACATTTACCACAAAGTGTCCCCCGATAATGTTGAAGGTTGAATTAAATGGTATTGGGGGTAATGTACTGATGTGGATCGAGAACTGGTTGGCAGACAGGAAGCAAAGAGTAGGAGTAAATGGGTTCTTTTCAGAATGGCAGGCAGTGACTAGTGGGGTACCGCAAGGTTCAGTGCTGGGACCCCAGCTATTTACAATATACATTAATGATTTAGAATAAGGAATTGAATGTAATATCTCCAAGTTTGCAGATGTCACTAAGCTGGATGGTAGTGTGAGCTGTGAGGAGGATGCTAAGAGGCTGCAGGGTGATTTGGACAGGTTAGGTGAGTGGGCAAATACATGGCAGATGCAGTATAATGTGGATAAATGTGAGGTTATCCACTTTGGTGGTAAAAACAGGAGGGCTGATTATTATCTGAATGGTGACAGATTGGTAAAGGGGGAGGTGCAACGAGACCTAGGTGTCATGGTACATCAGTCATTGAAGGTTGGCATGCAGGTGCAGCAGGCAGTAAAGTAAGCAAATGGCATGTTGGCCTTCATAGCGAGAGGATTTGAATATAGGAGCAGGGAGATCTTATTACAGTTGTACAGGGCCTTGGTAAGGCCACACCTTGAATATTGTGTCGAGTTCCTAATCTGAGGAAGGAAATTATTGCTATTGAGGGAGTACAGCAAAGGTTCACCAGACTGATTCCCGGGCTGACAGGACTGACATATGAAAAAAAAGACTGGATCGACTAGGCTTGTATTCAATGGAATTTAGAAGAAGGAGAGGGGATCTCATAGAAACATATAAAATTCTGACGGGATTGGACAGGTTAGATGCAGAAAGAATGTTCCCGATGTTGGGGAAGTCCAGAACCAGGGGTCATAGTCTAAGGATAAGGGGTAAACCATTTAGAACCATTATGAGGAGAAACTTCTTCATTCAGAGAGTTGTGGGCATGTGGAATTCTCTACCACAGAAAGTTGTTGGGGCCAGTTCATTAGATATATTCAAAAGGGAGTTAGATGTGGCCCTCACAGCTAAAGGGATCAAGGGGTATGGAGAGAAAGCAGGAATGGGGTACTGAAATGCATGATCAGCCATGATCATATTGAATGGTGGTGCAGGCTCAAAGGGCTGAATGGCCTACTCCTGCACCTATTTTCTATGTCTCCCAGTGCACATGCAGCTGGACACGGGTGCACGCCAGTCCATAATGAGTAAAAAGACTTTCGATAAATTGTGGTGCAACAAGGCTTCAAGGCCAGTCCTGACTCCCATTCATACCAAACTTAGAACGTACACAAAGGAACTGAGTCCCATAATTGGCAGTGCTACCGTAAAGGTCTCCTATGATGGAGCGGTGCATGATTTACCACTCTGGGTGGTACCGAGCGATGGCCCCACGCTGTTCGGCAGGAGCTGGCTGGGAAAGATACGCTGGAACTGGGACGACGCCTGAGTGCTTTCGTCTGTCGACGACACCACATGTGCCCAGGTCCTAAGCAAGTTCCTCTCACTGTTCGAACCAGGCATCAGGAAGTTCCAAGGAGCAAAAGTGCAGATCCATTTGATTCCGGGGGTGCGACCCATCCATCACAAGGCGAGAGCGATACCTTACATGATGAGAGAAAGCGTAGAGATCGAGCTGGGCAGGCTGCAACGAGAGGGCATCATTTTGCTGATCGAATTCAATGAGTGTGCCAGTCCGATTGTTCCAGTCCTCAATGGAGACGGCACCATCAGAATCTGTGGTGATTACAAAGTAACTATCAATCGTTTCTCACTGCAGGATCTATACCCGCTACCAAAGGCAGTTGACCTATTTGCGATGCTGGCGGGAGGGAAAACGTTCATGAAGCTGGACTTGACCTCAGCCTACATGACGCAGGAGCTGGAGGAATCGTCGAAAGGCCTCACCTGCATCAACACGCACAAAGGTCTTTTCGTTTACAACAGATGCCAGTTTGGGATTCGGTCGGCTGCAGCGATATTCCAGAGGAACATGGAAAGCTTGCTGAAGTCGGTCCCACGCACCATGGTCTTCCAGGATGACATCTTGGTTACAGGTCGGGACACCGTCAAGCACCTGCAGAACCTGGAGGAGATTCTTAGTCGGCTTAATCGTGTGGGGCTCAGGCTAAAATGCTTGAAGTGCATCCTCCTGGCACCTGAAGTGGAGTTCCTGGGGAGAAGCATCGCGGCGGACGGCATCAAGCCCACCGATTCGAAGACGGAGGCAACTATAAACGCACCAAGACCACAGAACGTGACGGAGCTGCGGTCGTTTCTAGGAATCCTGAACTATTTTGGTAACTTCTTACCAGGTCTCAGCACATTGTTAGAACCCCTGCACTCTTTACTGCGTAAAGGAGATGAATGGGTATGGGGTAAAAGCCAAGAAAATGTCTTTTAGAAAGCCTGGAAACTGTTATGTTCAAACAAATTGCTTATGTTTTACAATCCATGTAAACGTTTGGTACGAGCATGTGATGGGTCGTCGTACGGGATCGGGTGCGTATTGCAACAAGCTAATGAATTTGGGAAATTGCAACGGGTTGCTTATGCATCCAGAAGTCTGTCTAAGGCCAAGAGGGCATACAGTATGATCGAAAAAGAAGTGTTAGCGTTTGTTTACGGGGTAAAGAAAATGCATCAATATCTGTTCGGGCTCAAATTTGAATTGGAAACCGACCATAAACCGCTTATATCCCTCTTTTCTGAAAATAAGGGGATAAATACGAATGCATCGGCCCGCATCCAGAGATGGGCGCTCACGTTGTCCGCATACAACTACGCCATCCGCCACAGGCCAGGCATAGAAAACTGTGCCGATGCTCTCAGTAGGCTGCCATTGCCCACCACCGGGATGGAGATGGCACAGCCTGCAGATTTAGTTATGATAATGGAAGCATTCGAGAGTGAGCAATCACCTGTTACCGCCCGACAGATTAGAACCTGGACAAGCCAGGATCCCTTACTGTCCTTAGTAAAAAACTGTGTGCTTCACGGGAGTTGGTCTAGTGTCCCGTTAGAGATGCAGGAAGAAATAAAGCCGTACCAGCGGTGCAAAGATGAAATGTCCATACAGGCAGACTGCCTCTTATGGGATAATCAGGTAGTTGTGCCAAAAAAGGGCAGGGACACTTTCATCAGTGATTTCCAAAGTACCCACCCAGGCATTGTAATGATGAAAGCGACAGCCAGATCCCATGTGTGGTGGCCCGGTATCGATGCAGACTTAGAGTCCTGTGTGCACAAATGTAATACATGTTCCCAGTTAAGCAATGCACCCAGGGAGGCACCACTAAGTTTATGGTCTTGGCCCTCCAAACCATGGTCTTGGGTTCATATCGACTATGCAGGCCCATTCTTGGGAAAAATGTTTTTAGTGGTTGTAGATGCATACTCCAAGTGGATTAAATGTGTGATAATGTCGGCAAGCACGTCCGCTGCCACCTTTGAAAGCCTACGGGCCATGTTTGCCACGCAGGGCCTGCCCGATGTCCTTGTAAGTGACAATGGGCCGTGCTTTACCAGTGCCGAATTCAAGGAATTCATCACCCACAATGGGGTCAAACATTTTACATCTGCCCCGTTTAAGCCAGTGTCCAACTGTCAGGCATAACGAGCAGTTCAAACAATCAAGCAGAGCTTGAAAAGGGTAACTGAAGGCTCACTGCAGACTCGCTTATCCGAAGTCCTACTTAGTTACCGGACAAGACCCCACTCGCTCACCCGGGTCCCTCCCACTGAACTGCTCATGAAAAGGGCACTTAAGACAAGGGTCTCGTTAGTCCACCCTGATCTACACGGACAGGTAGAGAGCAGGTGGCTTCAACAGGTGGAATCAAGGGGTATGGTGAGAAAGCAGGAATGGGGTACTGAAGTTGCATGTTCAGCCATGAACTCATTGAATGGCGGTGCAGGCTAGAAGGGCCGAATGGTCTACTCCTGCATCTATTTTCTATGTTTCTATGTTTCTAACAGAATACATATCATGATCACGCAAATGTATCACGCAAAATTGAAGTAAATGATCCTGTATTTGTGTTGAACTATGGACAAGGTCCCAAGTGGATTGCTGGCACTGTTTTGGCCAAAGAGGGGAGTAGGGTGTTTGTGGTGAAACTCACAAATGGATTCACCTGCAGAAAACACTTGGACCAAACCAAACTCAGATTTACGGACTATCCAGAACAACCCACAATAGACTCTACCTTTTTTGACCTTCCAACACACACACAAGTGGCAACCGACCCAGCGGTTGACCACGAAGCAGAATCCATCACCTGCAGCAGCCCAGCAAGACTCACCACCCCCCAGCAGCCCAGCAAGGCCAGCTGCGCAGCAGCCCAGCAAAGGCCCAACCAACGACTCACCAACACCAGCATTTGCACCGAGACGATCAACCAGGGAAAGGAAGGCCCCAGATCGACTCACATTGTAAATAGTTACACTATTGACTTTGGGGGGGAGTGTTGTTATGTATGTAAACCTGTAATTACCATGTCTAACCACCAGAGGTCCTATCCCCTGGAGTCCCAAGGTATCCCACTATCCCTTGGGAGCACCTGTATATAAGGAGGCCTCACTGGCTGGAGAGGCACTCTGAGGTCTTGCAGTACCTAGTCTGACTCTTTATCCAAGACATAACATAACCGACAGATGGAACCATGATTATTATGAGAATTATCATTCTTTACCTAAAGACGTGTACCGTGACCGCAGGCTTTGAATACAACATTCCCAGTAAAAGTGAAAGACCTCACATCTGATAATAATCACTCATGACTCTTACAAATCAAATTATATAAATACATAAGTACATGTAAATAAATGTAATCCTTACTCTTGCAGATCTGACAAGGTTTTCCATCGCTTGCGGCATTGGTTGCCCTCATGCACCTTTTTGGTCGCCGACGAGACCACCTCTGCTTTCTTGGCCCATATCTTCTGGTAGGCCTTTGGGGTGGGCTTCCCACGCACTCCCTGTGTCAAATCATCCCAGTGTGACTGGACCTCCTGCATAAGGGAGGCATTAGCCTCGTCCGAGAACCTCCTCGCTCTTTTGCGTCCTCCAATGTGTTCCTTTCCCAGCTCACTGCTCTCGCCAGTGTCAGTCTCCACAGCGTGCTGTGTCACCTCCTCCTTTCCCTCCATTATAGGCACCAAATTCGGGAAAATATCTGGCTGGTAACAGCTAATTTTTTTGGCACAATTTGCTATAAAGCTAGAAACTCTCCTTCCTTCCTCCCAAAGCAGCCACACCACACCTACACACGCCTTCACTCCCTCTTGGCTCCCTCTCTCTCTGTCTCCTCTTCTGCTCATGTAATGATGACACTTGACCTCCTGAATCGCGAGAATGGAGCGTTGCCATGCTGTGGCTAAGGACGGTGACACCTTATGGCAGAAGGTCAGAGAGATTTAACGCTAACGCCCATTTCAGATTGCTCGCAGTAATGTTCGATTTTTAAAATGGAGACTAGAGGCTTTGAAAATGGGTGACAAGGCGGCGATCTGAAAACCCATTTTTACCACCCACGCCAGAAATAACACCCATTTTTGGGCGATCTGCACAAAAGTGTAAAATCTAGCTTGGATGATGTGGAATCGGTATGGGTGGAGCTACGGAATACCAAAGGGCAGAAAATGCAGGTGGGAGTTGCGTACAGGCCACCAAATAGTAGTAGTGAGGTTGGGGTCAGCATCAAACAGGAAATAAGGGATGTGTGCAATAAAGGTACAGCGGTATTCATGGGCAACTTTAATCTACATATTGATTGGGCTAACCTAACTGGTAGCAATGCGGTGAGGAGGATTTCCTGGAGTGTATTCGGGATGGTTTTATAGACCAATATGTCAAGGAACCAACCAGAGAGCTGGCCATCCTAGACTGGGTGATGTGTAATGAGAAGGGACTAATTAGCAATCTTGTTGTGCGAGGCCCCTTGGGGAAGAGTGACCATAATATGGTAGAATTCCTTATTAAGATGGAGAATGGCAAAGTTAATTCAGAAACTAGGGTCCTGAACTGAAGGAAAGGTAACTTTGATGGTATGAGGCGCGAATTGGCTAGATTAGACTGGCAAATGATACTTAAAGGGTTGACGGTGGATAGGCAATGGCAAACCTTTAAAGATCACATGGATGAACTTCAGCAATTGTACATCCCTGTCTGGAGTAAAAATAAAACGGGGAAGGTGGCTCAACCGTGGCTAACAAGGGAAATTAAGGATAGTGTTAAATCCAAGGAAGAGGCATATAAATTGGCCAGAAAAAGTAGCAAGTCGGAGGACTGGGAGAAATTTAGAATACAGCAGAGGAGGACAAAGGGTTTAATTAAGAAGGGGAAAATAGAATACGAGAGGAAGCTTGGCGGAAACATAAAAACTGACTGCAAAAGCTTCTATAGATATGTGAAGAGAAAACGATTAGTGAAGACAAACGTTGGTCCCTTGCAGTTGGATTTGGGTGAATTTATAATGGGGAACAAAGAAATGGCAGACCAATTGAAAATGTACTTTGGTTCTGTCTTCACAAAGGAAGACACAAATAACCTTCCCGATGTACTAGGGATCCGAAGGTCTAGTGAGGAGGAACTGAAGGATATCTTTATTAGGCGGGAAATTGTGTTAGGGAAATTGACAGGATTGAAGGCCGATAAATCCCCAGGGCCTGATCGTCTACATCCCAGAGTACTTAAGGAAGTGGCCCGAGAAATAGAGGATGCATTGGTGATAATTTTCCAACAGTCTATCGACTCTGGATCAGTTCCTATGGACTGGAGGTTTGCTAATGTAACACTACTTTTTAAAAAAGGAGGGAGAGAGAAAACGGGTAATTATAGACCAGTTAGCCTGACATCAGTAGTGGGGAAAATGTTGGAATCAATCATTAAGGATGAAATAGCAGCACATTTGGAAAGCAGTGATAGGATAGGTCCAAGTCAGCATGGATTTATGAAAGGGAAATCATGCTTGACAAATCTTCTGGAATTTTTTGAAGATGTAACTAGTAGAGTAGACAGGGGAGAACCAGTGAATGTGGTGTATTTGGACTTTCAAGAGGCTTTTGACAAGGTCCCATACAACAGATTGTTGTGCAAAATTAAAGCACATGGTATTGGGGGTAATGTACTGACGTGGATAGAGAACTGGTTGGCAGACAGGAAGCAGAGAGTCGGGATTAACGGGTCCTTTTCAGAATGGCAGGCAGTGACTAGTGGAGTGCCGCAGGGCTCAGTGCTGGGACCCCAGCTCTTTACAATATATATTCATGATTTGGATGATGGAATTGAGTGTAATATCTCCAAGTTTGCAGATGACACTAAACTGGGTGGTGGTGTGAGCTGTGAGGAGGACGCTAAGAGGCTGCAGGGTGATTTGGACAGGTTAGGCGAGTGGGCAAATACATGGCAGATGCAGTATAATGTGGATAAATGTGAGGTTATCCACTTTGGGGGCAAAAACACAAAGGCAGAATATTATCTGAATGGCGGCAGATTAGGAAAAGGGGAAGTGCAGCGAGACCTGGGTGTCGTGATTCATCAGTCATTGAAGGTTGGCTTGCAGGTACAGCAGGCGGTGAAGAAGGCAAATGGTATGTTGGCCTTCATAGCAAGGGGATTTGGGTATAGGAGCAGGGAAGTCTTACTGCAGTTGTACAGGGCCTTGGTGAGGCCCCACCTGGAATATTGTGTTCAGTTTTGGTCTCCTAATCTGAGGAAGGATGTTCTTGCTATTGAGGGAGTGCAGCGGAGATTCAACAGACTGATTCCTGGGATGGCAGAACTGACATATGAGGAGAGACTGGATCGACTGGGCCTGTATTCACTGGAGTTTAGATGGATGAGAGGGGATCTCATAGAAACATATAAAATTCTGACGGGACTGGAGAGGTTAGATGCAGGAAGAATGTTCCCGATGTTGAGGAAGTCCAGAACCAGAGGACATAGTCTTAGGATAAGGGGTAAGCCATTTAGGCCTGAGATGAGGAGGAACTTCTTCACTCAGAGTGTTGTTAACCTATGGAATTCCCTACCGCAGAGAGTTGTTGATGCCAGTTCATTGGATATATTCAAGAGGGAGTTAGATATGGCCCTTACGGCTAAAGGGATCAAGGGGTATGGAGAAAAAGCGGGAACGGGGTACTGAAAGAATGATCAGCCATGATCTTATTGAATGGTGGTGCAGGCTCGAAGGGCCAGATGGCCTACTCCTGCACCTATTTTCTATGTTTCTATGTTTGTCTTTGTGGCTCTCTGTTGAAAGCCTTTGCTGAATTTGATTGATTTCCTGTGTCTCTGTCTCTATTTTTGTTATGTCTCAAATAAAGCAATGTGGCTGAGTACTGTCGACTTGAGCAAGTGTGACCTTAGCCTCTTTATTCTAACTCCTGAGTGCTGGCACAGCATGGGTGGCCTGCTTATATGCAGTGCTCCCAAAGGATGATGGGATCCCTTGGGACTCCAACAGATGCGCCCTCTGGAAGCGGTAGAATGCTCGTTACAAGGTGTTGATAAGACATTGGTGCGGAGATGTGCCAGTGCGCCAGCGCAGCCTTCAGCCGTCTGAGGAAAAGAGTGTTTGAAGACCAGGCCCTCAAATCTACCACCAAACTCATGGTCTACAGAGCTGTAGTAATACCCGCCCTCCTGTATGGATCTGAGGCATGGACAATGTATAGCAGGCACCTCAAGTCGCTGGAGATATATCATCAACGATGTCTCCGCAAGATCCTACAAATCCCCAGGGAGGACAGGCGGACCAACATCAGTGTCCTTGACCAGGCTAACATCCCCAGTATTGAAGCACTGACCACACTCGATCAGCTTCGCTGGACAGGCCACATAGTACGCATGTCAGATACGAGACTCCCTAAGCAAATGCTTTATGCGGAGCTCCTTCATGGTAAGTGAGCCAAAGGAGGACAACAGAAACATTACAAGGACACCCTCAAAGCCTCCCTAGTAAAGTGCGACATCACCACTGACACCTGGGAGACTCTGGCCACAGACCGCCCGAAGTGGAGAAAGTCCCTCCGGGAGGGCGATGAGTTCTTCGAGTCTCAACGCAAAGAGCATGACGAGGCCAAGCGCAGGCAGCGGAAGGAACACGCAGCAATCCAGCCCCACTGACAGCTTCCCTCGACGAATGTCTGTCACCTGTAACATGGTGTGTGGCTCTCGTATTGGACTGTTCTGCCATCAAAGAACTCACTTTGGAAGTGGAAGCAAGTCCTCCTCGATTCCGAGGGACTGCCTATGATGATGACAAGATGTTGCATACATAACAATTTTTATCTCTCTCTATTCCGGGCAGAAATACCAGTCTTCACAATACAATGGGTGTGAGGTGTGTTTAATTTCCGAGACAGACTAACAAGTTTCTTATTATTTACTAAGAAGTATGCATGATAGGCGGGTCTGCAGTGACCCTTGGGTTACTTGCTTCATACTCTGCTTTATGATTTGGACAGCACGTTCTGCTTGCCCATTGGATGCAGGTTTGAATGATGCTGACCTTACATGTTTGATACCATTGAGTTTCATGAACTCTTGAAACTTCTGACTGGTGAAGCACGATCCGTTGTCACAAACAACGATGTCAGGCAGACCATGTGTCGTGAACATGACACTGAGATTCTCAACGGTAGCTGTGGATGTGCTGGATGACATGATTATACACTCTATCCACTTCGAATATGCATCCACCACAACTAAAAACATCTTCCCCAGGAAGGAACCTGCAAAGTCTATGTGGATCCTGGATCATGGTTTGGATGGCCACGACCACAGACTCAGCGGCGATTCCGCAGGTGCTTTTGCTGAGCTGCATACAAGTGTTGCACTGATGCACACATGATTCCCGCTCAGAGTCAATTCCCAGCCATCATATATGAGACCTGGCAATGGCTTTCATCATTACAATGCCAGGATGTGTGCAATGTAACTCACGTACAAATTTCTCTCTCCCTTTCTTGGACATAACAACACGATTGCCTCACAGTATAGAATCCGACTGAATAGACAGTTCGTTTTTGCGACGAATGTAAGGTTTGGTCTCCTCGCACATTTGCTTGGGTATGGCAGACCAATCACCTTTGAGGATGAAACTCTTCACCACTGATAAAATCGGGTCCTGGCTGGTCAAGGTCATAACTTGTTGAGCTGTGACAGGGGTTCCTTCACTCTCAAAAGCATCCATAACTAACAATAGGTCCGCTGGTTGTGGCGTTTCCACCTCCGGTGTGGGTAACGGCAGACGGCTCAAAGCATCGGCACAATTCTCGGTGCCAGGTCTATGGTGAATGACATAATCATAAGCGGATAATGTCAGAGCCCACCTCTGGATGTGGGATGAAGCATTGGTATTGATATCATTGTTTTCAGAGAACAGTGAAATGAGCGGCTTATGACCTGTCTCCAGTTCAAACCGAAGACCAAACAGGTACTGATGCATCTTTTTAACCCCATACACACAGGCTAGTGCTTCTTTCTCTACCATGCTTTAGACAAACTTTTTGAAGCATACGTGACTGGTTGAGGTTTACCCGACTCATTACCTTGTAGGAGTACGCAATCAATTCCATACGACGAAGCATCACAGGCCAATACTAAACGTTTACATGAGTCATAATGTACCAGCAGCTTGTTAGAGCAAAGCAGATTAATGGCTTTCTCAAAAGCTCTGTCTTGAGACGTACTCCACACCCAGTTGTCGCCTTTTCTTAGCAGCATGTGCAGTGGTTCTAATAAGGTGCTCAGTTTTGGTAGGAAATTACCGAAGTAGTTGAGAAGACCCAGGAACGAACACAGCTCCATCACATTCTGCAGCTTGGGTGCATTCTTGATGGCTTTGATTTTTGCATCTGTGGGCCTGATGCCGTCAGCAGCAATTTTCCTCCCCAGGAATTTGACCTCTTGTGCCATGAAGACGCACTTCGAGAATTACAGTCTGAGTCCGACTTTGTCCAGACGATGTAAAACCTCTTCCAGGTTGTTCAGATGTTGCTCGGAGAAATGACCTGTGATCATGATGTCATCTTGGAACACGACGGTTCTGGAAATGGACTTCAGTAGACTCTCCATGTTCCCCTGAAATATTGCTGCAGCCGAGTGAATTCCAAAAGGATAAATAAACAGTCCTTATTGCGTGTTAATGTACATAAGTCTCTTCGACATCTCGACCAGCTCCTGTGTCATGTAGGCCGACTTCAAGTCCAGTTTGGTGAACGACTTCCCCCAGGCTAGCGTTGCAAACAAGTCATCAGCCTTCGGTAAAGGATACTGATCCTGTTTTGAAACCCTGTTGATTGTAGCCTTGTCGTCTCCACAGATTCTGACTGTGTCATCACTTTTCAGCACAGTAACAATAGGGCTGGCCCATTCATTAAATTCAACCGGTGATATGATCCCTTCACGCTGGAGTCTGTCCAGTTCGATTTCGACCTTCTCCCTCATCATATACGGAACTGCCTGAGCTTTGTGATGGACAGGTCTTGCATCGAGTCCACGTGGATCTGTACCTTAGCTCCCTTGAAGTTGCCAATGCCTGGTTCGAACAGCGAGGGGAACTTGCTCCGTACTTGGGCACATGTATCTTTCTCTGACGACAACTCCTTGATGTCATTCCAGTCGCATCTGATTTTTTCAAGCCAGTTCCTGCCGAACAGCATTGGGCCATTGCCTGGGACAACTCATAGCGGTAACTCGTGAACCGCACCTTCATACAATACTTTAATTGTGGCACTGCCAGTCACCATTATGAGTTCTTTGGTGTATGTGCGCAGCTTGGCATTGACTGGACTCAGCCTGGGCCTCACAGCCTTAGTATCCCACAGCTTGTCGAATGCCCTCTGGCTCATTATCGATTGACTCACCCCCATGTCCAGTTCCATCGGTACCGACATCCCATTAAATTTCACGTTGATCATTATCGGTTTGCTCTTAGTTAGTAACAAGTACAGTCAATACACTTTCTCCTCTGGTATCTCGGATTGTGTATCCGAATCTGCGCTAGTCTGACCATCATCCTCCACGTAGTGTGTTGCAGCACGCTTGCTCAACTGCGGACACTTGCGCTGGAGATGCCCCACTCTCAGCCTTTGCAACTATATTGCTTAAATCAGTACTGCTGGTGCCGGTGATTTCCCCCACATCACTAACATGGAGAAATCGGATGCATTCCCGCTGGCGGACTTTGGGCAGCCACAGGTTTCGCGTAAGCAATCGGATAGGCCCTGCCATGTGTCGCTCTGCCGAACGCCAAATCAATCATATTTATAGTACTTGCTAAGTTTCAATTTTTCACTGATATCTGCTTTAGACTTCTATCCGTCGTCATGCATGACTGAACGATCGTGATGGCCCTGTTCAAGTCCAACATCCAACGTTTACGCAGGATCACCTCATGGTTGATGCCGATTACAAAGAAGTCCCGCAGCATGTCTGCCAACATAAGCACGAACTTACACGGTCCTGCTAGATGTCTCAGGTCGGCAATGAATTCCGCTGCATTCTGGCCCTTTGAGCGAACGTGAGTATAAAATCTGTATCTTGAGATGATAATGCCTTCGTCTGGCTTAAGGTGGTCCTGTACCAGTGTACGCAATTCTTCATATGTCTTCTCTGTTGGACTCACAGGCAGGAGTAGATTCTTTATCAGAACATACATTTTTGGACCGCAAACCGTGAGGAACACTGCCCGGTGCCGATCTGCATCGCTGACCTCCTCCATTTTGTTGACCACGAAGAACTGGCTCAACGGCTCACAATGTCTGCCCTCAAATCGCTCCAACAATCCAATTGTGCTAATTTTTGCATGCAAAGGTTCTTGTTGCCTCGTCGCCAAATGTTGTGTATGCAATAACTGTTAGACTGAGTACTGTTTAACTCCAAGAGGTATAAACTTGGCTCTGCTTTATTAAGGCCCAAAGTGACTAATATACAAAATGGCTGGCCTTTTTTACTTGGGCTACACACATATGCGTGCAGCCCAATGGCCTCCAACAGTGACGCCATCTATTGGCTAGTGATCCCAAAAGTAAATACATGACATCGGGCCAGTCTCGCTCGCCACAAACACCCACATACTACAGTCCCGACACATAGTCTGGCTTGGCAACTCGAGTCTATTTTTAATTATTTGCTTATTGATAGCCTGAATTAATTTAATTTGTTAAAATTTTTAATCAAACTATTATTTATAGTTATATTAATTAATTAGTTTATCTAGTTAAGTTATTAATTTAATAAAGTATTAGTTATCGTTCCCCAGCTCTTAGTTTAAACCACTGCCTAGCTTAGAAAAAATAACTGTTGTAATACTCACCAACCAATCACCTATTTGCTGTCCTGTGGAGGCAAAAGCAGCACCTCCTTTCCCCGAATTCCCACTTTCTCCAAATTCCCAACTTTAATGCTCTGTTTAAGTGCATTCTGTGCAGACCAATCCATGTCCAATTGCCTTTTGAAAGTTCCAATGGAATATGATTCCACCACCCTTCCAGGTAGTGTGTTCCAGATCATAACAACCCTCTGTGTGAAATAATTTCTCCTCATTTCCCCTCTAGTTCTTTTGCCAATTATTTAAAATCTATGACCTTTGGTTATCGACCCACTTGGCAGAGGAAACAATTTCTCTCTACTTGATCTACTCATAATTTTGAATATCTCTATTAGGCTTCTCTGCTCTAAGGAGAACAATCCCAGCTTTTCCAATCTCTCCATGTAACTGATGCCCACATCCCTGGTATCATCCTGGTAAAACTCCTTTGCACCATCTCCAAGGCCTTGACATCCTTCCAAAGTATGGTGCCCAGAATTGTACGCAATACTCCAGCTGAGGCTTAACCAGTGAGTTGTACTTCCTTGCTTTTGTATTCAATGCCCCTATTTATAAAGCCAATTATCCCATGGACTTTGTTAACTGCCTTATCAACTTGCTCTGCCACCTTCAAGGATTGATGATTATGCACACCCCAGTCCCTCTACTCTTGCACCCCCGTCAAAATAGCACCATTTAGATTATACTCCTTCTCCATGTTGTCTCTCCCACAGTGCTTCACTGCACACTTATCGATATTAAATTGCACTTGCCATGTGTATTGCGATTTCACCAGTCTATCTATATTTTCCTGAAGCCTGCTACTATCCTGCTCACTATTTATTCTGTTGTCAAGTTTTGAATCATCCGCAAACTTCTAAATTGTACTCCCTATACTGAAATCCAGGTCATTTATATATAACAAGAAAATCAATGATCCTAATACCGATCCCTGGAGGACCCCACTGCATACTTCTCTCCAGTCAGAAAAACTTTCACCATTGCTCTGTTTCCTATTCCTTAGCCAATTACATACCCAGGTTACCTGCTATTTCATCTTTAATCATTGATTCCAACATTTCCCCCACTACTGATGTTATGCTAACCGGTCTATAATTACCCGTTTTCTCTCTCCCTCCTTTTTTAAAAAGTGGTGTTACATTAGCTACCCTCCAGTCCATAGGAACTTATCCAGAGTCGATAGACTGTTAGAAAATGATCACCAATGCATCCACTATTTCTAGGGCCACTTCCTTAAGTACTCTGGGATGCAGACTAACACAATTTCAGTCAGTTTTTATGTTCCCTGCAAGCTTACTCTCTTACTCTATTTCCCCCCTCCTAATTAAACCCTTTGTCCTCCTCTGCTGTATTACAAAATTGTCCCAGTCCTCAGGTTTGCTGCTTTTTCTGGCCAATTTATATGCCTCTTCCTTGGATTTAACACTATCCCTAATTTCCCTTGTTAGCCACGGTTGAGCCACCTTCCCCGTTTTATTTTTACTCCAGACAGGGATGTACAGTTGTTGAAGCTCATCCATGTGATCTTTAAATGTTTGCCATTGTTTATCCACCGTCAACCCTTTTTCAAAAATATCCCTTTTCAATTTCCTCCTGCACTTTCTGTATTCCGCCTGGTTTGCTATTGTATTCTGTACCTGACATTTGTCATAAACCTCCTTTTTCTGTTTTATTTTAATCTCTAATTCCTTTGTCATCCAGGGAGCTCTAGCTTTGGATGCCCATTTTTCCTCCTTATGGGAATATGCATGGTTTGTACCCAAACCATCTCTGCCTTGAACATGTGCCATTGCTCATTTACTATTCTCTTGGCCAATCTTTATTTCCAGCCCACCTGTGCTAGATCCCTTCTCAAATCACTGAAATTGGCTCTCTTCCAGTTGGGTATTTTCATCTTTGATTTTTCTTTGTTTCTTTCCATAACTACTTTAAACCTTATGTAATATATATAGGCACCTTTGGTATGGTACTTAAACTGTGCAGACTGCAGTCCTTTATTTGCAGCTCCTCGAGTGAAGACACCAAGCTGTGAGCTTCCTTTGATACTGGGTTACTTGCAGTGTGCAGGTAACCCTTAGGTCTCTAGCAGCAGCACCCTCTGGTGTACAGGTAAGGTGTGTACAGTGTAAGGGTACATTCAGTGTTACAGACATCATACAACAAAACAAGCATGCATACATAACAACACTCCCCCCTAACCATTTTTAATATTCTTATTGTCATGACCTGGGGAGGTGATCAGTAGGGCTATGGGAGGTTGTGGTAAGGGTTGTGTGGGTGCCAGACATGATCTCTGCACTTGAGGCTGGCCTCATACATTCTCCCCCCCCCCCACCTCACACACAGACCATGTGGATATCACTGTTGTGGGATCCCTCAGGGGGGGTAGCCATAGCAGCAGTGGGTAGGGTACATACTCTGTGATGTGAATAATTGTGTGGTGGTGGGCAGGGCCATAGGACTGGGTGGGCGCCTTGTCCTCCAATAGGAATGAGAGTCTGGTCATCCCAGGGTTTGCCAGGGAAGCTGGAAGGTATTGGCCTCTCGCTCCTGGTGTTGGCCCTGGTGGCCAGTGGGTGTAGGACTGGTTTGGGGCAGGTTGTCAGTGGTGGTGGCTGGGCTGCCCATTGACCACTGTCCCTGTAGTGGGTCTGCTCCCACTGGGTGTGTGTGTGTCCTTCCAGGGGCATCACATTTGTTCCAAAGGTCCAGGCTAATGGCTGATAGCCAGCTGGACCTGGGGGTCTCCCACAGGGGGATTCCTCTGGCCTTTGCATGGTCCTTGTAGAACCCAGTGTCCTTTAGCAGTGTCCTACCTGTATACATGACACCTTGGCTCTGATCACACATAGTTGAGCCTACATTATTGACTGGCTTTGCATTATAAATTACAGCATTTGCATCACTTTTTGATGTCATGACCTCACCAGACATGGTTACATGAGACATTTCAAACTCTCTGTCATAATCATCAAACATACCAAGCTTGTTTTTAACATTACTTACACAAGCATTCATCTCATTTATCACATTAGTTACACCAGCGTCACAATTCATGGTTACATTATCATACTTGCACCCTTTTACTGCATCTTTAGCTTTCAAGTCCTCGTCATCATTGAGTTGAAACTGTTCCTTTAAATTTTTTTGGTTACCGGTCTCCTTTAAGGGAGCCTTGCAATCCGATTGGCCGCTTGGTGCCACGTGTCGCTCCTCCAATGCTGCCCCTCGTGGTCTGGCCTGGCCATTTTGATTGCAGGTTCTTCTCCTCGTGGTGTGGCCGCCATCTTCTGGCTCTCCACCAGGTAGGCTGTGGTGGTCTTTTCTTCCTCAGGTTCGGCCATGGGCGTCGGAAATCCACTTCTTTCGACGATGTTCACCTCTTGCCCCAGCCCGGAAGATGGAGTTTGGGCTTTCGGTCCTGGAGATTTCACCGCGATGTTGTGGAGTCGTCGCCGCGCAGTCGAGCTGGATGGTGGGATCTCTGGATGCAGCGATGGATCCATGTTTGTTGTCGACTGCTGGAGCTCGGAGGCCGTCACCACTTCGACCGACTTGGACCGGGTTCATCCAATTCCTTCCCAGCAGCGTGGGACCGTCACCGGCTACGATCCACAGGGGGAGTTTGTTCAACACGCCGCCCTGGGAGACCTGGACGTCCACGCTGCCAACGACTGGGATTTTACCTTTGGTGTGGGTGAGCAGCTTTGATATTGGACAGGATACAGTTTTGGTCGATTGCCGGGATTTATCCAAATTTTTTCAAAGGTCGTTTGGCTCATCAGGGACTGGCTCGCCCCTGTGTCGATCTCCATAGAAACTGGGACCCCGTTGATGTCTACTTCCATCGTCCACGGAGAACTTTCGATGGAGCAGGTATAAGCTCCATACTCTTCTTCCAGGGGTTGAGCAGCTTCACCTTCATCTCTGTCGGAGCCCCGGTGATCAGCCAATTCATCAGAGACGCGGTGAGTACAGCTTTTTCTGCACATTCTTTGAAGATGCCCTTTTTCTTTGCAGCCTTTGCATGTATAGTCTTTGTAGCGGCATTGGTGGGCCCTGTAGTTTACTCCCCAGCGCCAGCATGGGGCCATCCGGTTTGCCCCATGTGGCGTACTCAGGGTTGCTGGACTCGGGGCAGCATTTCTGTCTTTAGAAGTATCCATGCGATGCACTGCGTTCACTGGTTTAGAGTCCTGGGTCAGTATTCGCCTGGAGTCGCTCGCCGAAACCATGTAGGCCTGGCTCACTTGAATTGCTTTCTGCAAGGTGACTGTGATGTCGGCAGAGAGCAATTTGTGTAGGAGGCCCTCATGGCCGATTCCGATGACAAATATGTCCCTTAGTGCTTCATTAAGGTGGTCATATGGTGCAGCTAATCTTCTTAAATGTGTAGCATACTTCGTAATTTCTTGGCCTTCGCGTCGCTGGTAAGTGTAGAACCGGTGCCTGGCTATGAGGATGCTTTCTTTTGGTTTTAGTTGCTCCTGTATAAGTGTTACAAGTTCCTCATAGCTTTTGGCGGTTGTCTTCGCTGGGGCTAGCAAGTCCCTGACGAGACAATGGATGGTGGGCACACAACTGCTAAGCAGGATGGCCCTGCGCTTGTTCGGTCGTGTAGCCGGTGTGTCCCCATCCAGGTCGTTGGCTATGAAAAAATGTTCCAATCTTTTTACAAAATCATCCCAATCTTCCCCATTGGTAACTTGCTGGAAGTTGCTGAGATTCGACATGCTGAGCGTGTAGTTCGTGACCTCGTATCCTCGTCGCCAGTTGTAATGTATGTAGGCACCTTTGGTAATTACTCCACGAGGCAGGGTACGGCACTTAAACTGTGTAGTCTGTAGTCCTTTATTTGCAGCTCCTCGAGTGAGGACACCAAGCTGTGAACTTTCTTTTATACTGGGTTACCTGCACAAGACTTAGGTCTCCAGCAGCAGCACCCTCTGGTGTACAGATAAGTTGTGTACAGTGTAAGGGTACATTCAGTGTTACTGACATCATACAACAAAACAAGCATGCATATATAACATCTTATATAATATAATTACATTATGATTATGATGATCAAATTATCAAATAAAATTGTGAAACATGGCATCCACTTAAACATTTGACACTGTGTTTGTTTTAAGAATACCAGACATCAAAATTGGTTAAATTTTTAATCACTCCAAACAAATGGCACTTGGCAGCCGTGGCATTGGTCTTTAATGTGTCAATGCAAATATGTGTCAAAGCTAAGCAATTTGAATATAGGCTAGTGCAGTCTGCATCAATAGTGAGTACAGAATATTTGCTGTGATACTGAGGTGTTTTAGGTATGCTCTGCCTCCCATTATATGAATAAAACTGCCTTAGATGAGAGAAGAAAGTCTGGTCTTAAGAAAAGCAATATAAGAGAGGATGGAATGATCCTGTTTGGTGCCCAAAGATACCGACCTGTAAAAGCCCAGGTATAAACTGCATTGATGGAGGTTGCTAAGTGAGTGATTACAGTCCCGCAGGCTCAATGTACCTAGCAGCAAATACGGAAAAAGTTCAGTGACATCAGAAAAAGTCTGAAGGTAAGTGTTCTTTCCAACCCTCTTTTGCTTAACAGAAGCTGAGTGGCACATTTTCAGTGGGGATAATGCACATAGCACTTCACCAGCAAAAGACACATGTCAGAAAAACACCCTGTAAACTAATGTGAGAGGCCTGGTGTGGGAGGGAGATGGTGAGGGCACAATGGTACTGTTTTGGCTGCTAAGGCACTTGCTAACATACTTATTAATGTGATTTACTTACAGGCTATGGCTGCTCACAAACATTAGATTGGAGCAGCTGTCTAACTTTTGAGAAAATGACCATCGGCCTTTTTCGATGCAAATCTTTAGAGGGCCTTGCTGATAGTAAGATTTGAGGCATTGTGCCATCTTTCACGTATCCGCCATTTATAATGATCCTCCATATACTCACTTGCTGTTTAGCCCCTCGCAGCAGGGGATACATTTGCTAAGCATCTGATTGATGTTTCTGATCTTTTCTGTGTTGGAGGCAGGGAGGTGCATTTTAAGCCGCCTTCATTTTCTCTGCTTTTAGGTTCTTCCTAAGATGAACCCAGAAAAAGTACAGCTACAGAGCCACAGACCCCTGGACTCCACAGCTTGTTGTGTCATTCACTCCCCTTGCCTCCAGTACCAGCAAAGACACTACCCAGCACTCTGGAGAGTAGTGAATTACTTTGAGGAAAGGTTATTCTAAAGCAACGAGAGAGAGTGGCCCGAGAGTATAAAGCAAAGAGAGAGAGACAGAGAGAGAGAGAGAGAGTGGCCCGAGAGTATAAAGCAAAGAGAGAGAGACAGAGAGAGAGAGAGAGAGTGGCCCGAGAGTATAAAGCAAAGAGAGAGAGACAGAGAGGGAGACAGAGGCAGACAGAGATAGAGACAGAGAGAGAGAGAGACAGAGAGACAGACAGACAGACAGCAGAGAGAGGGAGAGGGAGAGGGAGAGAGAGAGAAAGAGAAAGAGGGAGCGAGAGAGAGCGCAGCCCGAGAGTATAAAACAGCGAGAGAGACAGAGAGAGAGAGAGAGAATGGTCTGAGAGTATAAAATGGCAGGAGAGAGAGCAGCCAGACAGTATAAAGTGGAGAGAAACAAACAGATAGAAAAGGGTGAGGCTGGGAGCGGAGCGAGATAAAAATCACGAAGTGACGTCACAGCACAGGAGGGGCAGTGGGGGTAAGTTAGACGTAAATATTTAATTTTAATCTACCTATAACATAAACTAGATAAGTAGTTTGTTTTAAAAATAACAATATAAGCTAAGTTAATTAAATAGATAAACTTTAATTAATATAATAAGTAAAACAAGGTTATATAGGGAGGGCAATGCAGGTGGTGTACCTCAACTGCAGCATGTGGGAGTTTGTGGAGAGCAGCGTGATGCCTGGCAACCACATCTGCTGTTAGTGTCTGCATCTCGAGGAACTTCGGCTCAGAGCTGTTGAGCTGGAGTCCCATTGCAGGGCATCAAGGAGGGGGAGAGTTACCTGGGCACTTTAATCCAGAGGCAGTCACACCCCTAAGGTGAGGTAATGGTACAGGTCTGGTTAGTGGTCTAGAGTGTGGCTGTGACTCAGGCAGGTAAGGAGACCCCAGGTGTAATGCTGGAGAAACCTTGGCCTTTGCCTTTATCCAACAGGTATGAGATTCTTGCAGCCTTTGTGGATGAGGGCAAAGTCTACAGAGAGGATGAGCAAATTGACCACGGCACCGTGGTACAGGAATCCATTCAAGTGAGGGGAATGAAAAGGAGTGTGGTAGTAAATAGGGGGAAGTAAAGTCGGGGGAGAGATACTGTTCTATGCAGCCGTGACCGAGACTTCCGAAGGCTGTGTCACCTGCCAGGTGCCAGGGTTAAGGATATTTCCTCGTGGCTGGAGAAGAACTTGGAGTGGGAGGGGAAGGATCCAGTTGCTATGGTTCCTGTAGGAACCAACGACATAGGTAGAACTAGGAATGGCATTCTGCTGAGGAAGTTTAAGGAACTAGGGTCCAAATTAATAAGCAGAACCTCAAAGGTAATAATCTCTGGATTACTACCTGAGCCACGTGCAAATTAGCATAAGTTCAAATAGATCAGTGTGTTGAATGAGTAGCTCAAAGAGTAGTGTGGGAGACAGAGGCTTTGATTCATGGGGCACTGGCATCAGTACTGGGGAAAGAGGAAGCTGTTCCGTTGGGATGGATTCCACTTAAACCGGGCTGGGACCAGTGTCCTGGCGAATCGAATAATTGGGCTGTAAATAGGGCTTTAAACTAACAAGGGGAGGAGGGTTTAGATGAGGGGCAATTTATAAATCTAAAGAGAAAAATCAAGGCAATGGAGCAGTGTAGTGATTTGGATAAAGATAAGCAGAGTGTGACAGGAAGAGACTTGGAGCTAGATCTTACACATTTTTTGCATGCATAATGCCCACTTAACATCCATTTTACCGCTGAAATGATGTATAATGCCCAGATATCGCCAATTTAGCCAACTGATGCCCATTTTTCAGTCACTTATCGACGAGCGTTACTTTCCCCATGTGCGTAACGCCGAGAAAAAATAATAATGCCCGGCCACTTGTTTTGGGCGGAATCATCAGAATGGGCGAAATCAACGCCCATAATATTGCCCAGCGTTAGTTTCCGCACGTAATTAATGCCGAGATACAAAAATACCGACCACCCACCTTTTTTTGGCGTAAAGATCACATTTGCCGAAACTAACGCGCAGGAGGTCACCCAGCGTCACTTTCAGCACCTCACACACATCGCCCACAATATCGCTCGCCCAAAACACCGCTCAGAAAAAGTGGAACTGTTCTGAATGAATCACAGCCGTGTGGACACCATTTTAAAATCGCAGGTCACTTCATTCAAAAGGCTGCTTCAACTTCGGGGGCGTTTGCATTGACTCTGGAGTTATTCTCAGGTGAAATGACCATCTCAACAGACATATTTTCAGACTCTGGACTACTGGGGGTTTACTGTAGGTGTATTTTAATGAGGAGAGTATTGCTCTGATCAATCGCTATTATACTTTCATTGCAATGGGGCCAGCCATTTCTCAGCCTGCATCGATTAATATACAGATGCTGCAGAGTGCAAATGGCTCAATGTCTAATGCACATCATTATGTGCCCAATTTAAGATGTGCCAGAATGAGGAGGAGGTCCAGACCATACACACTCCGCATTTATAGAGAGAAGAGGTCTTACCTTGATGTGTCCGAGCACACCTGCCTTCAGAGACTGCACTTCCACAAGGTGGTGATCAATGAAATATGTGAGCTCATCAGGCCACATATGCAGCCTACCATCAGGACACCAGTGTCGGTCGAGGTCAAAGTCACTGCGGCACTGCTTTCTACGCGTCTGGTTCTTTTAGGGCCTCCGCGGTTGAGATTTCCCCTCTGTCTCACCATGCCATCCATCGCTGCATTAGACAAGTCACGGGGGCCCTGTACGTGCGAAGGATGGACTTTATCAGCATCCCCATGACCACGGAGGCTCAGACTGACAGGGCTGGAGCATTCTACTGCATTGCTAAGTTCCCCAGGGTGCAGGGAGCAATACAGTGCACTCACATCGCCATCCGGGCACCTTCTCAGGACCCAGAGCTTTTTCGTTACAGAAAAGGATTTCACTCCCTGTTGACCACAACCAGATAATTATGGCAGTGAATGCCAAATGTCCAGGCAGCTTCGATGAGGCTCACATCCTGCGTGAGAGCGCTTTATGACATGTTTAAGAGTCAGCCACAAGGACAATGCTGGATACTTGGTGACAACCGATATGGCCTCGCCACCTGGCTGATGACCCCGCTGCATGACATCCACACCGAGGCCGAGAAGCGATACAACCAGAGCTACAGAGACACACGCAATGTGGTCCAGAAAACAATAACTTTGCTTAAGCAGCGCTTCAGATGTCTGGACCACTCAGGACGGGAGCTACAATACAACCCTGAGCAAGTAGCTAAATTTGTGGTTGTGTGCTCCATGCTGCACAACCTGGCTATTAGGAGGGGCCAAGAATTGCCAGAAGGGACTAATGCTCCACCTCAGGAGAGAGAGGAACAGGAGGACGAGGCGCTGGATGCTGACCTAGGGCCAGACAATCAGGTTGGCCATGCAACCATGCTGAACTCCAGGACATAGTCGACGTATTTACTGAGGCGTACGAAAGCATAGGCCTTACGCGAAACATCAGTAAGACAAAGGTCCTCCACCAACCTGTCCTCGCCGCACAGCACTGACCCCCAGTCATCAAAATGCACGGCGTGGCACTGGACAACGTGGACCACTTCCCTTGTCTCGGGAGCCTCCTATCAACAAGAGCAGGCATTGACGATGAGATCCAACACCGCCTCCAGTCCGTCAGTGCAGCCTTCGGCTGCCTGAGGAAGAGTGTTTCAAGACCAGGCCCTCAAAACTGTCACCAAGCTCATGGTCTACAGGGCTGTAGTAATACCCGCCCTCCTGTATGGCTCAGAGACGTAGACCATGTACAGTAGACACCTCAAGTCGCTGGAGAAATTCCACCAACGATGTCTCCGCAAGATCCTACAAATCCCCTGGGAGGACAGACACACCAATGTTAGCATCCTCGATCAGGCTAACATCCCCAGCATTGAAGCACTGACCACACTTGATCAGCTCCGCTGGGCAGGCCACATAGTTCGCATGCCAGACATGAGACTTCCTTCATGGCAAACGAGCCAAAAGTGGGCAGAGGAAACGTTACAAGGACACCCTCAAAGCCTCCGTGATAAAGTGCGACATCCCCACTGACACCTGGGAGTCCCTGACCAAAGACTAAGTGGAGGAAGTGCATCCTAGAGGGCGCTGAGCCCCTCGAGTCTCGTCGCCAAGAGCATGCAGAAATGAAATGCAGGCAGCAAAAAGAGTGTGCAGCAAACGAGTCCCACCCAGCCCTTTCCTTCAACCATTGTCTATCCCACCTGTGACAGAGGCTGTGATTCTCGTATTGGACTGCATAGCCACCTAAGAACTCATACCAAGAGTAGAAGCAAGTCTTCCTCAATTCCGAGGGACTGCCTATAATGATGCAACCATGCCCACGACCTCCTCCAGACCACAGGAAAGGCCCGTGGTGGCTGCATAGCTGTAAGACTCTTACGTCAGGAGCTCATAAATTAGCAATTTGCCTGAAAAAACGTTGCTGTGAGTGACAACGCTGACACATTGCTGTGTGTGTGCAGCCCAGACATCAATGGTGGCCATCACCTTGGTGCCAGTTAAAGTTTACGTTGATTGAAGTTAAGTTTTATTTAACCCTTTCATGTTAAGGAATCACTAGTGTGTAATGGTCCAGCTATCTGAGACTGCGCAACAAGGTTACGTGGAATAAAAATGTTTTTATACCAACATTGGTCTGAAATCATAAGTATCACAGCCAAAAGCACCCCAACCCCGCCTACACCCCACTTTTTCTACCATTGACATCAATCAAATGTTCAACATGTCCAGCAACTCAGAATACAAAGGCAAAGCAGGAGGGTGGCCCCCTTCCCCTATACATTGCAACAAATTGCATATACCCAGATGGAGATATAACACAGCCATCACCTGCGGACATGCACATCACTTTCCTTCCCCCCTCCCCTTCTTCTCCTCATCTCTGCCCCTTCCCCTCCTCGCTCCATGCCGCCTGGCCGAAGAGCTCCTCAGGTGGTGCCTCTTTGGGGGGCTGAAGGCAGAGGTGGTGGTTGCACGGGTACGCAAGCAAGGGGTGCCGAGGGGGGCACATGCTCTGATCTAGAAACAGGATCCTGGTCCTTGCTTTCATCTGTCATTCGCAGTGGTGGTGCAGAACTAGGGGTGGAGTGCCATGCTCCGGGACAACTGGGAGGCCTGTGCCAACAGTGTTCCTGGCTATCGCCTCCAGGGCCTCCGCTATCCGTGGAATGTACTCAGTCATGGTGGCCAGCTGTTGGGATATGCCCCCACAATGCTTCGAGGATCTGGTCACCAATGTTTCTCCTGGACAACTGTACCATCTCTTCGCTCTCATGTGGCGCTCATGGACCAGACCTGCCACGTCCATGAAATCTCCGCGGGGTTGGCGCCATCCTAGGGACAAATGGGGTGCCCTGTGGTGAGGTGCTTGGGGCCAGTACCTCCAGAGTGGAGGCGGGAATGACCGGAGGAGCACTAGATAGCCTTGGGGTGGAATGTCTTCTGGAGCCTGGCGATGCAGGTTCCTCGAAGTCCGCACTCTCATCCGTAGAGAACAGACCCAGCGGATTGACGGGCGAGAATCGGAGCTCCTCAGCACCAGATGTCGGATCGTCCGGCGAGTCCGGCCCCTCGCCCCCACCTTCTGGTCTCTGCGGTCTTGCCGGGGGCAGCGCTGCTGGCTGAGCTGCAAAACACAAATGAGGATATTAGAGGAGAAGGGGGTGCTAGGGTCACAAGGTGATTCCAGCACTACACACAGCATATTCACGACAAAAGCACCACCACTATCAAAATCATCACAGACACCACATTTCATGACCAACAACACATTCTGCATTGCAATGATTTTCATTAGGCCAGCATTACTTACAGGACAATTTTAGAAATCAACTATCATATATGATTGTTCGGATATCAGTGGGTGTGGCATTTATTGAATTATATCATGCAATGGTGTAAACTTTACTCACGTCGCATCACTTCAGGGTCTGCAGATGGTTGTGTGGCCGTCCGGGTGTGCTTCCCCACGAGTGTGAGCACCCGCTCCTCCATCTCAGTGATGTCGCTGATGACTGGTGGCCCCCCCCACCCATTCACCTCTGCACGGACCTCATCATCAATAGCTTCTCCTGTAAAAGATGACAGGACGACATGGCATGAGATCATTGCGTGCTATCATTGCTAGGTACTGTCACAGAGACTGATACAACACATAACCGACAGATGTAATCACGATTATTATGATAATTATCATTCTTTACCTAAAGATGTATACTGTGACCGCAGGGTTTGAGTGAAACATTCCCGTTAAAAGTGAAAGACCTCACATCTGCTGATAGTCACTCATTACTGTTACAAATCAAATTATATAAATACGTAAGTACAGGTAAATAAATGTAATACTTACTCTTGCGGATCCCACAAGGCTGTTCCATCGTTTGCGACATCGGTTGCCCTCATGCACCTCGTTGGTTGCCAACGAGACCATCTCTGCTATCTCGGCCCATATCTTCTGGTAGGCCTTTGGGGTGGGCTTCCCACGCCCTCCCTGGGTCAAATCACTCCAGCATAATTCGACCTCCTACAGGAGGGAGGCATTTGCCTCGTCCGAGAACCTCCTCGCTCTTTTGCACCCTCCGATGTGCTCCTCTCCCAGCTCACTGCTCTCGCCAGTGTCAGTCTCCTCAGCGTGCTGTGATGCCTCCCCCTCTCCCTCCATTATAGGCCAAATTCAGGCAAAAGCTAATTAGCTGGTAATAGCTAATTTTTATTTCCCTATTTGCTCTAAAGCTCTAAACTCTCCTTCCTTCCTCCCAAAGCAACCACACCACACCTACACATGCCTTCAGACCCTCTCAGCTTCCTCTCTCTCTCTGTCTCCTCTTCTGTGCATGTCATGATGACCCTTGACCTCCTGAATCGTGGGAATCGAGCGTTGCCATGCCGTTGCTAAGGTTTGCGACACTTTACAGCAGAAGGTCAGAGATTTAACGCTACCACCCATTTCATATCGCTCGCGGTAACGCCCAATTTCAAAAACCGAAACTAGGGGCTTTGAGAATGGGTGACAAGCCAGCGATCTGAAAACCCATTTTTACCGCCCATGCCAGAAATACTGCCATTTTTGGGCGATCTGCGCAAATGTGTAAAATCTAGCCCAGAGAGTTTAACAGTAATAGTGCATCAGTGAATAAGGTCAAATCAGGGAAAAAATGGTAAAAAGTTAAAATTAAATGTACTGTATCTGAATGAATGGAGCATCTGCAACATGATAGATGAATTAATGGCACAAATAAATGGGTTTGATCTAATAGCCATTACAGAGATGTGGTTGCATAGCGACCAAGGTTGGGAACTAAATATTCCAAGCTACTTGACGTTTCGAAAAGACAGACAAAATGGAAGTTGGCGGGGGTGGGGTGAGGGAAGCCCTGATAATACAGAATGACGTACGTACAGTGTGAGGCAGGATCTTGACTCGGAAGATCAGGAAGTAGAATCAATATGGGTGGAGGTAAGAAATAACAAGGGCCAGAAAACATTGGTAGTAGTAGTTTCTTGGTCCCATAACACACTGTTAAACAGAATATTAATCAAGAAATAAGAGGAGCTTGTAACAAAGATAATGCAATAATCATAGGGGAGTTTAATCTTCATATAGACTGGACAAATCAAATTGGCAAAAGTAGTTTGGAATGATTTTGTGACAGTTTTGTGGAACCAACCATGGAATGGGTTATTTTAGAGCTTGTCTTGTGTAATGAGACAGGGTTAATTAGTAATCTCATCCTCTGGGGAAAAGTGATCATAATATGATGGAATTTCACATTGAGTTTGATAGTGACACACTTAACCACAATACTAGCTCATTAATCTTAAATAAAGCGAATTATATAGGTATAAGGGGCGAGTTGGCTAATGAAGAATGGGAAATTTGATTAAAAGGTATGACGGTAGATAAGCAATGTTGAACATTAAAAAAATTATTTCATAATTCTCAATGAATATACATTCCATTGAAAAATAAACACTCCACAGGAAATGTGATCCATCCATGACTAACTAAAGAGACTAAGGATAGTATTAGATTAAAAGAAGAGCCGTATAATGTTGCCAAGAAGAATAGTAAGCCTAAGGACTAGGATCATTTTGGAAACCAGCAAAGGATGACCAAAAATTGATAAAGAGGGAGAAAATAGAATGAGAGTAAATTAGCAAAATTTTTTTTTTTAAAGATTGTAAGAGCTTCTAGAAGTATGTAAACAGGAAGAGAGTAGCAACAGTAAACATGGGTCCCTCAGAGGCTGAAAAAGGACATAGAAACATAGAAAATAGGTGCAGGAATAGGCCATTCTGCCCTTCGATCCTGCACCACCATTCAATATGATCATGGCTGATCATGCAACTTCAGTACCCCATTCCTGCTTTCTCTCCATACCCCTTGATCCCTTTAGCCGTAAGGACCACATCTAACTCCCTTTTGAATATATCGAATGAACTGGCCTCAACAACTTTCTGTGGTAGAGAATTCCACATGCCATCCCGGGAATCAGTCTGGTGAACCTTCGCTGCACTCCCTCAAATAGCAAGACAAATTATAATTGGGAATAAGGAAATGGCAGAGCCGTTAAACCAATATTTTGTATCTGTCTTCACAGTAGAAGACACAAAAAGCATACTAGAAATAATGGGGAACCAAGGGTCGAAACAGAGTGAGGAACTTAAAGTGCTTAATATTAGTAAAGAAAATATACAGGAGAAAGTAATGGGACTAAAAGCCAGCAAGTCCCCTGAATCTGATGGCCGACATCCTCAGGTTCTAAAAGAGGTGGCTGCAGTGATAGTGGATGCATTGGTTGTGATCTTCCAAAATTCCCTAGATTCTCGAATGGTCCCAGCGGATTGTAACACTGCTATTTATGAAAGGGGCGAGAGACAAAACTGTTGTCAAGAAAATGCTGGAATCCATTATTAAGTAGTAACAGGGCACTGAGAAAGTCATAAAATGATTAGGCAGAGTCAACATGGTTTATGAAATGGAAATCACACTTCACAAATTTATTAGAGCTTTTTGAGGATGTACCTAGTAGGGTAGACAAAGAGGAACCAGTGGTTGTAGTATATTTGAATTTCCAAAAGACATTCGATAAGGTGCAACATGAAAGATTGTTACACACCATAAGGGCTCATGGGGAATACACTAGCATGGATAGAGGATTGGTTAAAGGACAGAAAACAAAGAGTAGGAATTCATGGGTAATTTTCAGGTTGGCAGGCTGTTACTAGTGGGGTTACTAGTGCATCAGTTCTTGGGCCTCAGCTATTTGCAGTCTATATTAATGACTTCGATGAAGGGAATGAATGTAATGTATCTAAGTTTTCTGACAATACAAAGCTAAGTGGGAAAGTTAGCTGTGAGGTGGACACAAAAAGCCTGCAAAGAGATTTGGGAAGGTTAAGTGAGTGGGTAAAAAGGTGGCAGATGGAGTATAATGTGGGGAAATGTGAGGTTATCCACTTTGGTAGGAAGAATAGAAAAACAGAATATTTCTTAAATGGTGAGAATTTTTTATATGTTGGTGTTCAGAGAGATTTGGGTGTCCTTGAAAATGAAACACAGAAAGTTAACATGGAGATACAGCAAGCGATTAGGAAGGCAAATGGCATGCTGGCCTTTATTGCGAGGGGACAAGAGTAAGGAAGTCTTTCTGAAAATTGTACAGAACCTGAAGTTCTGTGTACAGTTTTGATCTCTGTACCTAAGAAAGGATAAACTTGCCTTAAGGGTTACAATGAAGGTCCACTAGATTGATTCCTGGGATGAGAGGGTTGTCCTATGTGGAGAGATTGAGTAGCATGGGCCTATACTCTCTGAAGTTTAGAAGAATGAGATGTGATATTACTGAAACAAGTAAGATTCTGAGAGGTTAGATGCTGAGAGGCTGTGTCCCATGGCTGGAGAGTCTAGAACTAGGAGGCATAGTCTCAGGATAAGGGGGTCAGCCTTTTAACACTGAGGTGAGGAGGAATTTCTTCTCTCAAAGGGTTGTGAATATTTGGAATTCTCTACCTGAGAGGGCTGTGGATGCTCAGTTGTTGAGCATATTCAAGGCTATAAGATCGATAGATTTTTGGACTCTAGGGGAATATAGGGATACAGAGATCGGGCAGGAAAGTGGAGTTGTGGTTGAAGATTAGCCATGATCATATTGAATGGCGGAGCAGGCTTAAGGGGCCGTATGACCTACTCCTGCTTCTATTTCTTATGTTCTTATGTAACCAGTGATGCACAGATTACAAGTAAGGAGGAACAAGCTATTGCAGTTCATCCAGCTGGTGTGACCAGCATTGGTGGTGTGGCAGAATGGTCTGATGAGGTAGCATCCACTCCAGCCAGCCTCTTCAAAAGATTGCAGGGAGTGGTAGGGAGTGAGAAGCCACATGCAGCCATTGATGCATCAAACGTGGTTCTGGCTGTTGCAGTGAAATAATTACTGCCATAAATCTCACATTCGGCTTAACGAAAAAGGGGTCATCTTTTGAAGATCTCCTCAATCGAGATTCTGCCTTTGACTCGAGTGTTCTCGACTCCATCCCACAGCATGCTATCCGTCACAACCTCAGTAAAACCCAGCACTGCACAAGGTAGAAAAAGCCATAAGATAGCTTAAGAACAACAAGGCTACAGGAGCGGATGGAATCCCCACTGAGGAACTGAAGTATGGTGGAGAGGCACTGTTGCCGTGAATACATGAGCTCATCTCTCTCATCTGGAGGGAGGAGAGCATGCCGGGAGATCTCAGAGATGCAGTGATCGTGACCATCTTTAAAAAAGGGTACGTCCGACTGCAGCAACTACAGTAATCTCCCTGTTTTCAGCCACTGGGAAAGTCGTCGCTAGAGTCCTCCTCAACTGTCTTCTCCCTGTGGCTGAGGAGCTGCTCCTGGAGTCACAGTGCGTATTTCGTCCCCTACGGGACATAATGGACATGATTTTTACAGCGCGACAGCTACATGAAAAATGCAGGGAACAGCGGCAGCCCTTATAGAAACATAGAAACATAGAAAATAGGTGCAGGAGTAGGCCATTCGGCCCTTCTAGCCTGCACCGCCATTCAATGAGTTCATGCCTGAACATTCAACTTCAGTACCCCATTCCTGCTTTCTCGCCATACCCCTTGATCCCCCTAGTAGTAAGGACCTCATCTAACTCCTTTTTGAATATATTTAGTGAATTGGCCTCAACAACTTTCTGTGGTAGAGAATTCCACAGGTTCACCACTCTCTGGGTGAAGAAGTTCCTCCGCATCTCGGTCCTAAATGGCTTACCCCTTATCCTTAGACTGTGACCTCTGGTTCTGGACTTCCCCAACATTGGGAACATTCTTCCTGCATCTAACCTGTCTAACCCCGTCAGAATTTTATATGTTTCTATGAGGTCCCCTCTCATTCTTCTGAACTCCAGTGAATACAAGCCCAGTTGATCCAGTCTTTCTTGATAGGTCAGTCCCGCCATCCCGGGAATCAGTCTGGTGAACCTTCGCTGCACTCCCTCAATAGCAAGAATGTCCTTCCTCAGGTTAGGAGACCAAAACTGTACACAATACTCCAGGTGTGGCCTCACCAATGCCCTGTACAACTGTAGCAACAACTCCCTGCCCCTGTACTCAAATCCCCTTGCTATGAAGGCCAACATGCCATTTGCTTTCTTAACCGCCTGCTGTACCTGCATGCCAACCTTCAATGACTGATGTACCATGACACCCAGGTCTCTTTGCACCTCCCCTTTTCCTAATCTGTCACCATTCAGATAATAGTCTGTCTCTCTGTTTTTACCACCAAAGTGGATAACCTCACATTTATCCACATTATACTTCATCTGCCATGCATTTGCCCACTCACCTAACCTATCCAAGTCGCTCTGCAGCCTCACAGCATCCTCCTCGCAGCTCACACTGCCACCCAACTTAGTGTCATCCGCAAATTTGGAGATACTACATTTAATCCCCTCATCTAAATCATTAATGTACAGTGTAAACAGCTGGGGCCCCAGCACAGAACCTTGCGGTACCCCACTAGTCACTGCCTGCCATTCTGAAAAGTACCCATTTACTCCTACTCTTTGCTTCCTGTCTGACAACCAGTTCTCAATCCATGTCAGTACACTACCCCCAATCCCATGTGCTCTAACTTTGCACATCAATCTCTTGTGTGGGACCTTGTCGAACGCCTTCTGAAAGTCCAAATATACCACATCAACTGGTTCTCCCTTATCCACTCTACTGGAAACATCCTCAAAAAATTCCAGAAGATTTGTCAAGCATGATTCCCCTTTCACAAATCCATGCTGACTTGGACCTATCATGTCACCTCTTTCCAAATGCACTGCTATGACATCCTTAATAATTGATTCCATCATTTTACCCACTACCGATGTCAGGCTGACCGGTCTATAATTCCCTGTTTTCTCTCTCCCTCCTTTTTTAAAAAGTGGGGTTACATTGGCTACCCTCCACACCATAGGAACTGATCCTGAGTCAATGGAATGTTGGAAAATGACTGTCAACGCATCCACTATTTCCAAGGCCACCTCCTTAAGTACTCTGGGATGCAGTCCATCAGGCCCTGGGGATTTATCGGCCTTCAATCCCATCAATTTCCCCAACACAATTTCCCGGCTAATAAGGATTTCCCTCAGTTCCTTCTTCGACCTTACAAAGGTCTTTGACACTGTCAACCGTGAAGGTCTATGAGCGTCCTCCTCCATTTCAGATGCCCCTAAAAGTTCATCACCATCCTCCGTCTGCTCCACAATGACATGCAGGCCGTGATCCTTATCAACGGATCCATTACAGATCCAATCCACGTCCGGACCGAGATCAAACAGGGTTGTGTCATGTAAGGGGTTTTCAGGGAGTGTTGTTGTGCCTTGGGTGTCTCTCTCTGGGCTTCTGCCCTCACAGCTTATGCCTGGCCTGTGAGGTACCCTGAGTGATGCAAGAGCACTCCTGGAGAGACTGTGTCCACAGCTTATGAAGGGGGTTTTGAGACTCGTGCGTCCCCACAGCTTATGCCTAGCCTGTAAGGCACGTGTGAGTGTCAAACACTCCTAACCCCTTCTTCCCTAGCTTGTGACACACAGTTGAGCATTTTCGAGGCGCTCCTAGCTTCCCTTACACTGTTCTGACATAAGACTCACGATCAGGAGATGTAATACAATAGAACTGAGACAAGGTGATTCCAAGAGGAACTTTAGGCTTCCAATTTATTTGACAAGGTGTATCTCAACAAACAGCAATACACCAACAAAACAATCCCCCTAAATCCCACTAAACGGACACAACGAAAATCTTTACACAAGTTTAGCAGTACAATGCCCAACCTCCCACCTTTCCTGGCCTAACTGAGTTGGGAGTTCCGGGGACCAGAGGCTATACTCACTACTGTGCCTTTCTGCAGTCTGGTGGTTTGTTTCTTCTATCTTCGGTATCTTCGGACACTGGTTTTCCTTCAGTGTCGAGGGGCTTGCTGATTGTTGGATCACGAGGGCAGGGAAAACCACCCACACTACATCAGAAACCCCTTTTTATAGCCAGATTATCCAGTCCGCCTCTCCTGCTGAAATCGATTCTTCCCATTGATGGGCTTTGTGATTTTGAAAAATGCAGCAGTTTTAGATAATTGCGGGTTTTTTCCACTGATGTTAACCTACTCAAGGTTTGAATGGGTGTTGATTGCGTTGGCCTCCTGTAGCCATTGTGTAGGCCCTTGGGTTGTTTTGGGTTCCCTGGTTTCTAAAGATCTGCATAATTTTCCTTCAATTCAGTTTTTCTAACCTACTCAAGGTTTGAGTAGGTGTTAATTGGGTTGGCCTCCTGTAGCCATTGTGTAGGTCCTTGGTTTGTTTTGGGTTCCCTAGTTTTCTGAAGATCTGCATAATTTCCTTCCATAGTGTAAACATGGGGAAGACAATAGTCTGATAATGGCTGTGAGCCAGTCCCACAGTTTTTGAGCAAGTGCTCTCCCATTGGCTTGAAAGCCCCATGCTTCGGGCTGACTCTGTCTCACCATTGGTCCTCTGGTGTCCTCCCCCGTCCAATCACTGCTCTGCCAAGGTCAAACTGTATCGGTTTCAATTCACAGCACAGACTGATCCCACAACTCTTTTCCTTCTGGGTAAAATGAGGGGGTTTTCGTCCTCCCATACAGTCATCGTCCCAACCCTCTTCTCAATCTTCCTCGTTGCCATGGTCCACCTCACAGTCAACAAGCTCCCCGCTGGATTGGAACTAAACTACAGAACCAGTGGGAACCTGTTCAACCTTCGCCGTCTCCAGGCCAGGTCCTAGACCACCCCAACCTCTGTCGTCGAGCTACAGTATGTGGATGACGCCTGCGTCTGTGCACATATAGAGGCCAAACTCCAAGTCATAGTCAGCATATTTACTGAGGCGTACGAAAGCATGGCCTTACGCTAAACGTCCGTAAGACAAAGGTCCTCCACCAGCCTGTCCCCGCCGCACAGCACTGCCCTCCAGTCAACAAGATCCACTGGACAACATGGACCATTTCCCATACCTCTTATCAACAAGAGCAGACATTGACAACGAGATTCAACACCGCCTCCTGTGCGCCAGTGCAGCCTTTGGCCGCTTGAGGAAAAGAGTGTTTGAAGACCAGGTCGTCAAATCTGTCACCAAGCTCATGGTCTACAGGGCTGTAGTAATACTCACCCTCCTGTATGGTTCAGAGACATGGACCATGTACAGTAGACACCTCAAGTCACTGGAGAAATACCACCAACGATGTCTCTGCAGGATCCTGCAAATCCCCTGGGAGGACAAACACACCAATGTTAGCGTCTTCGACCAGGCAAACATCCTTAGCATTGAAGCACTGACCAGACTTGATCAGCTCTGCTGGGCGGGCCACATCGTTCGCATGCCAGACACGAGACTTCCAAAGCAAGTGTTCTACTCGGAACTCCTTCCAGGCAAATGAGCAAAAGGTGAACAGAGGAAACGTTACAAGGAGACCCTCAAAGCCTTCCTGATAAAGTGCAACATCCCCACTGACACCTGGCCAAAAACCGCCCGAAGTGGAGGAAGAGCATCCGGGAGAGCGCTGAGCACCTCGAGTCTCATCGCCAAGAGCATGCTGTCCCCGCCATACAACACTGCCCCCCAGTCAACAAGATCCACTGGACAACGTGGACCATTTCCCATACCTCTTATCAACAAGAGCAGACATTGACGACGAGATTCAACACTGCTGAGAGCATGCAGAAATCAAGCGCGGGCAATGGAAAGAGCGTGCGGCAAACCAGTCCCACCCACCCTTTCCCTCAACGACTATTTGTCCCACCGTGACAGGGCCTGTGGTTCTTGTATTGGACTGTTCAGTCACCTAAGGACTCATTTTTAGAGTGGAAGCAAATCTTCCTCAATTCCGAGGGACTGCTTATGATGATGATAGAGGCACATATTGGAAATGTGAGGTCCTGCTGCACATGATTTTCTGACCACCATCATCAGACAGTCACTATACATCTGAATTTCTGATGGGCAAGGCTCCCTGCCAGAGGCAAGGGGCTGAGTGTGCGGGTTTGTGAGTGGGTGGGCAGTTAACATCACTGAAATTGACAGCACATCGGGAAACCAGCTTCAACCCGTCATCTTCTGCCTTTGACTGGGGTGCATTAGGCAGCGTGCCAGAGACCTGCTCGGGAGAGGCGGATGACCTAATTAAAGCACTTTAAAGTCCGGTAAGAAGGTTCAACAGCATTTTTACCAAATGTTGCAGCTTTTACTGGCTATCCACAGAATTCTTGGGCTTACTGAACCTTGCCAGTGGAAGTAAGGCGAGAGCAGAGTGGCCATTGTGGGAGTTTGAACAATTGTCAGTTTAATAAAATACATAAATACTCACACCTCACACCTGAATCCTTTCCGAAGGGAAAGGATCTTGCTGACACCATCTGTGCTGAAAGTTTGCTTTCAGGAGTTTGCAGGTGATTTCTATAATTTTGGAAGTCACTCTCACTACATTGGAGGATTGTGCCTCTGATCTCCATTTTACCTAGCATCGATCAGATCAGCATGGGTGTTGCTTATACTGTTTTACCTTGGACCTCAGATTCGGACCAAGATGAACCCTTGCAGCAACAACAACTTGTATTTATATAGCGCCTTAACGTAGTGAAACATCCCAAGGTGCTTCACAGGAGTATTATAAGACAAAAAAATTGACACTGAGCCACATAAGGAGAAATTAGGGCAGATGACCAAAAGCTTGGTTAAAGAGGTAGGTTTTAAGGAGCATCTTAAAGGAAGATAGAGAGATGGAGAGGTAGAGGCAGGGAATTCCAGAGCTTAGGACCAAGGTAACAGAAGGCACAACCACCAATGGTTGAGCGATTATAATCAGGGATGCTCAAGGGGGCAGAATTAGTGGGGCACAGATATCTTGGGGGGTTGTGGAGATTACAGATATAGGGAGAGGCAAGGCCATGGAGGGATTTGAAAACAAGGATGAGAATTTTGAAATTGAGGCATTGCTTAACCGGGAGCCCATGTAGGTCCGCGAGCACAGGGATAATGGCTGAATGAGACTTGGTGCGAGTTAGGACACGGGCAGCTGAGTTTTGGATGACCTCAAGTTTATTTACGGGAAAACGTGGGAGGACAGCCATCAATGCATTGGAATAATCAAGTTTAGAGATAACAAAGGCATGTACAAGGGTTTCAGCAGCAGATTGAGCTGAGGCAAGGGCAGCGATGGGCGATGTTACAGCGGTGGAAATAGGTGGTCTTAGTTATGCTGTGGATATGTGGTTGAAAGCTAATTTCAGGGTCAAATATGACACTAAGGTTGCGAACAGTGTGGTCCAGCCTCAGCCAGATGTTAGGGAGAGAGATGGAGTATGTGGCGGGGACTGAAAACAATAGTTTCAGTCTTCCCTATATTTATTTGGAGAAAATTTCTGCTCATCCAGAACTGGATGTCGGACAAGCAGTCTGACAATTATGGACCATGGCGGGGTCGAGGGAGATGGTGGTGAGGTAGAGCTGGGTGTCGCAGCATACTATGTCAAAGGCTGCAAACAAGTCAAGAAGCATGAGGAGGGATAGTTTACCTTTGTCGCAGTCGCAAAGGATGTAATTTGTGACTTTGATGAGAGCCATTTCGGTACTGTGGCAGGAGTGGAAACCTGATTGGAGGGATTCAAACATGGAGTTGTGAGAAAGATGGACACGGATTTTGGAGGTGAAAACATGTTCAAGGTTTAAGAAGATGGTAAGCAGTGGAGATTAGAAGCCAGCATTTATCTTTACATTCCAGTTTGATTCTGGAATAGTGAGCAACTTTGGCAGACTAGACTAAGACCTGATAATGCTTCATGTGGTCCAGCCAGTTCTGGCGGTGAATGGCTAAACCATAGGATGGAACAGTTGGGGTTGCTGCTCGTAAGGAGATTGATATGTCCTTACTATACAGTACAAATGCTCATGAGGCCCATACTTGAGAGAAGGTCACTCTGTGACCAGTAACCTTTATTAGCCAGCACTGAAGTGGAGAAGATGGATGGAGCTTCCCCTTTTATACCTGAAAGTCCAGGTTAGGAATGTCTCCCACAAGTTCACCACCTAGTGGTCAGAGTTCACACGGTGTACAACTTAGGTCAGTTTATACATGGATTACAATGACAGTTGAATACATGACATCACCTCCCCCCCAAATTCTTATTGGGATCACAGGTTAAGTCTCTCTGGAGGTTTACGCTCTCTTGTAGAGCACCTGAGTTGGGGCTCCGGTTGTTGGGCGCTGGCCTAAGTGTCTGCTGTTTGCGGTGCCTCAGGCCTGTCCGGACTGCCCACAGTGACTGGGCTCTCCTCCACTTGGTTCCGGTGTTCGGTCACCTGTGGTGGAGTGAACTCTACATTGTGTTCTTCCTCTGCTTCTTCTATGGGGTTGCTGAATCTCCTTTTTGTTTGATCCACGTGTTTGCGGCAGATTTGTCCATTGGTAAGTTTAACTACCAGAATCCTATTCCCCTCTTTGGCAATCACAGTGCCTGCGAGCCATTTGGGCCCTGCAGCGTAGTTGAGGACAAAGACCGGGTCATTAACATCAATACATCGCACCCTCGCATTCCCGTCATGGTAGTCACATTGTGACCGGTGCCTGCTCTCAACACTTTCTTTCATGGTGGGGTGTGTAAGGGATAACCTGGTTTTGAGTGACCTTTTCATTAGTAGCTCTGTGGGTGGAACCCCTGTGAGTGAGTGTGGTCGGGATCTATGGCCAAAAAGAGGCGTGATAGGCGGCTTTGTAGGGAACCCCCTTGGATTCTGAGCATCCCCTGTTTGATTATCTGCACTGCTCGTTCCACCTGGCTGTTTGAGGCCGGCTTGAATGGTGCTGTCCTGACATAGAAACATAGAAACATAGAAACATAGAAAATAGGTGCAGGAGTAGGCCATTCAGCCCTTCTAGCCTGCACCGCCAATCACTGAGTTCATGGCTGAACATGCAACTTCAGTACCCCCTTCCTGCTTTCTCGCCATACCCCTTGATCCCCCGAGTAGTAAGGATTTCATCTAACTCCCTTTTGAATATATTTAGTGAATTGGCCTCAACTACTTTCTGTGGGAGAGAATTCCACAGGTTCACCACTCTCTGGGTGAAGAAGTTTCTCCTCATCTCGGTCCTAAATGGCTTACCCCTTATCCTTAGACTGTGACCCCTGGTTCTGGACTTCCCCAACATTGGGAACATTCTTCCTGCATCTAACCTGTCTAAACCCGTCAGAATTTTAAACGTTTCTATGAGGTCCCCTCTCATTCTTCTGAACTCCAGTGAATACAAGCCCAGTTGATCCAGTCTTTCTTGATAGATCAGTCCCACCATCCCGGGAATCAGTCTGGTGAATCTTCGCTGCACTCCATCAATAGCAAGAATGTCCTTCCTCAAGTTAGGAGACCAAAACTGTACACAATACTCCAGGTGTGGCCTCACCAAGGCCCTGTACAATTGTAGTAACACCTCCCTGCCCCTGTACTCAAATCCCCTCGCTATGAAGGCCAACATGCCATTTGCTTTCTTAACCGCCTGCTGTACCTGCATGCCAACCTTCAATGACTGATGTACCATGACATCCAGGTCTCATTGCACCTCCCCTTTTCCTAATCTGTCACCATTCAGATAATAGTCTGTCTCTCTGTTTTTACCACCAAAGTGGATAACCTCACATTTATCCACATTATACTTCATCTGCCATGCATTTGCCCACTCACCTAACCTATCCAAGTCACTCTGCAGCCTCATAGCATCCTCCTCGCAGCTCACACTGCCACCCAACTTAGTGTCATCCGCAAATTTGGAGATACTACATTTAATCCCCTCGTCTAAATCATTAATGTACAATGTAAACAGCTGGGGCCCCAGCACAGAACCTTGCGGTACCCCACTAGTCACTGCCTGCCATTCTGAAAAGTACCCATTTTCTCCTACTCTTTGCTTTCTGTCTGACAACCAGTTCTCAATCCACATCAGCACACTACCCCCAATCCCATGTGCTTTAACTTTGCACATTAATCTCTTGTGTGGGACCTTGTCGAAAGCCTTCTGAAAGTCCAAATATACCACATCAACTGGTTCTCCGTTGTCCACTTTACTGGAAACATCCTCAAAAAATTCCAGAAGGTTTGTCAAGCATGATTTCCCTTTCACAAATCCATGCTGACTTGGACCTATCATGTCACCATTTTCCAAATGCACTGCTATGACATCCTTAATAATTGATTCCATCATTTTACCCACTACTGAGGTCAGGCTGACCGGTCTATAATTCCCTGTTTTCTCTCTCCCTCCTTTTTTAAAAAGTGGGGTTACATTGGCTACCCTCCACTCGATAGGAACTGATCCAGAGTCAATGGAATGTTGGAAAATGACTGTCAATGCATCCGCTATTTCCAAGGCCATCTCCTTAAGTACTCTGGGATGCAGTCCATCAGGCCCTGGGGATTTATCGGCCTTCAATCCCATCAATTTCCCCAACACAATTTCCCGACTAATAAAGATTTCCCTCAGTTCCTCCTCCTTACTAGATCCTCTGACCCCTTTTATATCCGGAAGGTTGTTGGTGTCCTCCTTGGTGAATACCGAACCAAAGTACTTGTTCAATTAGTCTGCCATTTCTTTGTTCCCCGTTATGACTTCCCCTGATTCTGACTGCAGGGGACCTACATTTGTCTTTACTAACCTTTTTCTCTTTACATACCTATAGAAACTTTTGCAATCCGCCTTAATGTTCCCTGCAAGCTTCTTCTCGTACTCCATTTTCCCTGCCCTAATCAAACCCTTTGTCCTCCTCTGCTGAGTTCTAAATTTCTCCCAGTCCCCGGGTTCGCTGCTATTTCTGGCCAATTTGTATGCCACTTCCTTGGCTTTAATACTATCCCTGATTTCCCTTGATAGCCACGGTTGAGTCACCTTCCCTTTTTTATTTTTACGCCAGACAGGAATGTACAATTGTTGTAGTTCATCCATGCAGTCTCTAAATATCTGCCATTGCCCATCCACAGTCAACCCCTTAAGTATCATTCGCCAATCTATCCTAGCCAATTCATGCCTCATACCTTCAAAGTTACCCTTCTTTAAGTTCTGGACCATGGTCTCTGAATTAACTGTTTCATTCTCCATCCTAATGCAGAATTCCACCATATTATGGTCACTCTTCCCCAAGGGGCCTCGCACAATGAGATTGCTAATTAATCCTCTCTCATTACACAACACCCAGTCTAAGATGGCCTGCCCCCTAGTTGGTTCCTCGACATATTGGTCTAGAAAACCATCCCTTATGCACTCCAGGAAATCCTCCTCCACCGTATTGCTTCCAGTTTGGCTCACCCAATCTATGTGCATATTAAAGTCACCCATTATAACTGCTGCACCTTTATTGCATGCACCCCTAATTTCCTGTTTGATACCCTCCCCAACATCACTACTACTGTTTGGAGGTCTGTACACAACTCCCACTAACGTTTTTTGCCCTTTGGTGTTCTGCAGCTCTACCCATATAGATTCCACATCATCCAAGCTAATGTCCTTCCTAACTATTACATTAATCTCCTCTTTAACCAGCAATGCTACCCCACCTCCTTTTCCTTTTATTCTATCCTTCCTGAATGTTGAATACCCCTGGATGTTGAGTTCCCAGCCCTGATCATCCTGGAGCCACGTCTCCGTAATCCCAATCACATCATATTTGTTAACATCTATTTGCACAGTTAATTCATCCACCTTATTGCGGATACTCCTTGCATTAAGACACAAAGCCTTCAGGCTTGTTTTTTTAACACCCTTTGTCCTTTTAGAATTTTGCTGTACAGTGGCCCTTTTTGTTCTTTGCCTTGGGTTTCTCTGCCCTCCACTTTTCCTCATCTCCTTTCTGTCTTTTGCTTTTGCCTCCTTTTTGTCTCCCTCTGTCTCCCTGCATTGGTTCCCATCCCCCTGCCATATTAGTTTAACTCCTCCCCAACAGCACAAGCAAACACTCCCCCTAGGACATTGGTTCCGGTCCTGCCCAGGTGCAGACCGTCCGCTTTGTACTGGTCCCACCTCCCCCAGAACCGGTTCCAATGCCCCAGGAATTTGAATCCCTCCCTGCTGCACCAGTGCTCAAGCCACGTATTCATCTGCGCTATCCTGCGATTCCTACTCTGTTGATACCATTTCCTGCCATGAAGTCCTGGAATTCGATGCTTGTAAAGCACAGGCCATTGTCACTGACCAAGACGTCAAGTAGACAATGGGCGGCGAACATTGCCCGTAGACTTTCTACCGTGGCAAAGGATGTGCTTGAATTGAGAATGTCACACTCGATCCATTTGGAGTAATCGTCTACCACAACCGAAAACATTTTTCCCATGAAAGGACCTGCGTAGTCCACATGGATGCGTGACCATGGCTTGGCGGGTCAGGACCAGGGGCTAAGGGGGACTTCCTTGGGCACATTGCCCAGCTGGGCACATGTGTTGCACCTGTGAACACAAAGTTCCAGGTCTGCATCTATCTCTGGCCACCAAACGTGTGACCTGGCAATTGCCCTCATCATGACAATGCCTGGGTGCTCTTGTGGAGTTCTCGGTTGAATGCTTCTCTGCCCATCTGGGGCATGACTACTCGGTTTCCACATAGTAGGCAATCGACCTGAATCGAGAGTTCATCCTTACGCCTGTGAAATGGTTTAACTTCCTCAGGGCATGCCCCGTACGTGGCTGCCCAGTTCCCATTCAGGACCCATTTCTTGACTAAAGACAGTAGCGGGTCTCTATTTGTCCAGACTTTGATCTGACGGGCTGTCATGGGTGAGCCTTCGCTTTTGAAAGCTTCAACAGCCATGACCATCTCAGCAGCATGCTCGGTTGCCCCCTCGGTGGTGGCTAGTGGGAGCCTGCTGAGTGTATCAAAGCAGTTTTCAGTGCCCGATCTGTGCCGAATTGTATAGTCATAGGCGGCTAACATGTGTGCCCACCTCTGTATGCAGGCCGATGCATTTGCATTTATGGCCTTGTTGTCGGCCAAAAGGGACGTTAGGGGTTTGTGTTCTGTCTCCAGCTTAAATTTCCTGCCAAACAGGTACTGGCGCATTTTTTTTGCTGCATATACACATGCAAGCACTTCCTTTTCTACCATCCCGTAGCCCCTTTCTGCTTGGGACAGACTTCTGGAGGCATAAGCTACCGGCTGTAACTGACCCTTGGCATTAACATGCTGCAACACACACCCGAGCCCATAGGATGGCGCATCGCACGTTAAAACAAGTTTCTTATATGGGTCATATAGCATTAACAGATTGTTGGAGCATAACAAATTTCGTGCTCTATCAAAAGCCCTTTCCTGGCTGTCCCCCCAGACCCATTCGCGATCTTTGTGTAGGAGCACGTGTAGCGTGCTCAATTTGGGAAGAAAGTTACCAAAATAGTTCAGGAGCCCCAGGAACAAACGCAGCTCCGTCGTGTTACGGGGTCTGGGTGCTCTCTGGATCGCTTCCGTTTTGGACGCAGTAGGGCTGATCCCTTCTGCTGCTACCCTCATCCCCAGGAATTCTACCTCTGGAGCTAGGAAGACGCACTTGCCTTTTTCAGTCGCAGACCTACCTGGTCCAGTCTGCGTAGCACCTCCTCCAGGTTGTGGAGGTGTTCTTCAGTATCACAACCCGTCTTGAAAAACCACCGTCCTTGGAATCGACTTGAGGAGACTTTCCATGTTTCGTTGAAAGATCGCGGCGGCCGAGCGAATCCCGAACGGACATCTGTTGTACTCAAACAACCCCTTGTGTGTCGTGATGGTGGTCAGCTTCTTCGACTCACTCGCCAGCTCCTGGATTATGTAAGCTGAGGTCAGGTCCAATTTTGAAAAAGGTTTGCCACCGGATAGCGTCACAAAGAGGTCCTCCGCTCTCGGTCGCAGTTACTGGTCTTGGCGTGACACCCAATTGATGGTGGCCTTGTAATCACCACATATCCTGACCAACCCATCCGCCTTGAGCACCGGCACAATTGGGCTCGCCCAGTCACTGAATTCGACTGGCGAGATGATGCCTTCCCTCAGCAGGCGGTCCAATTCACCTTCTATCTTTTCCTGCATCATGTACGGCACCACTTTGGCCTTGTGGTGTACTGGCCTGGCATCCGGGTTTATGTGAATCACTACCTTGGTCCCCATGAAAGTGCCAATGCCGGGTTGAAATAGTGAGTCAAATTTGTCCAGGACCTGTGAGCATGATATTCGCTCCACAGAAGAAATTGCATTGACATCGCCCCATTTCCAGTTCATGACAGCAAGCCAACTCCTCCCCAGCAGTGCGGAACCGTCCCCCGGGACAATCCAGAGTGGCAACCTGTTCTCTGAATCTTTGTGGGTCACGACTACCGTGGCACTGCCTAGCACCGGAATGATCTCCAAGTGTATGTCTGTAGCTCTGCGTCAATCGGCAATAATTTTGGCCTCCTGGCCTTGGATGCCCACAACTTGTCGAACTGTTTGATACCCATCAGGGATTGGCTGGCCCAGGTGTCTAGCTCCATTGATACTGGGATGCCATTGAGGAGCACTTTCAACATTATCGGTGGCGTCCTGGTGTATGAACTGTATCTGTGCTCCACATGAACTCGCTGAACTTCAGCTTCCAGCGATTTCCCCCAGTGTCCATTTGGCCTCGTAGGGCTTACATCGGGCCCATCCTCCTCGTACATCAACCTGGCTGCAGGCTTCCTGCACATACCCGCCAAGTGACCGCTGACATTGCAGTTTCTGCAGGTATATTGCTGATACCTGCAAGCTGTGGCTGTGTGTTTGCCTCCACACCGCCAACATGAGCCGTTGTTGGAAACAAAAGGTCCATTTCCAGTCGATCGTCTCTGACTGTCTCTTAAACGCACCATTGACAGGTGTTGATGGTCCCATTACTGGCCGCATTGTCCCTTGCGATGGCATGAATCGCCGTTCAGCTAGCCATCGTCTCTGTTGAATTCCCCCTTTGGGTTCGACTACATGCTCGGGCATATCCGATTGCCCCTGTCTGCCTGGAGAACTGTGTGCCGCGTTAACAATGTTGACTCCCTGTCCATTTGCTGCATTTAAACCAAGATTTTTGTCAAACATCATTCTGGTCTCTTCCTCCCCTGAGATAAATGTCTGGGCCATCAAAGCCGCCATTTCCAGGGTCAAGTCTTTGGTCTCAATCAGTTTGCTGAAAACCCCAGCGTGCCCGGTGCCCGATGCACTCAATAAAAAAGTCTCGCAGCATCTCCGCTCTGCATGCATCTGGGAACTTACATAGGCTCGCCAGTCGCCGGAGGTCTGCCACGAAGTCTGGAACGCTTTGCCCTTCTCGCCGCTGGTGCATGTAAAACTGGTGTCTCGCCATGTGCATGCAACGCACCGGTTTAAAGTGTTCCCCGATCAACTTACTGAGCTCTTCAAAAGTCTTGTCCACCGGCTTCTCTGGCGCTAGAAGGTCCTTCATCAGGGAGTACGTCGTGGATGCACAAACCGTCAGGAGATGAGCCCTGCGTTTGTCGGCCGAATCCTGTCCCAGCCATTCCTTAGTGACGAAACTTTGCTGTAGTCTCGCAATAAAATCGTCCCAATCATCACCAACACAGTACCTCTTGTCTGTGCTGCTAGTGGCCATGCTCGCATGGTTTTAATCCCAGTTTCTCGTCGCCAATGATATTTCCTTACTATACAGTGCAAATGTACATGAGGCCCATATTAGAGAGATGGTCACTCTGTGACCAGTAACCTTTATTAGCCAGCACTGAAGTGGCGATTCCCCTTTTATACCTGAAAGTCCAGGTTAGGAGTGTCTCCTACAAGTTCACCACCTAGTGGTCAGTGTTCTCACGGTGTACAACTTAGGTCAGTTTATACATGGATTACAATGACAGTTGAATACATGACACAGATAGTGACGAGTGACTCGATGGGTCCTTCGTAGGAAGCCAAGAGAGGCACAGCGAGAAGCTGTAGGCTTATCTAAGAGGCAGTCAAGCCTGGGACGGTGGTAGGAGAATATGAAGGTAACAGAGTAATAAAGGATTGGGGTAGGGCTTTGGGAGGGCAGTGTCCGAGAGAGGAGTGATGAAAGGAGGCATGATGACAGGAGATTCCCTCCAGAGATAAATAGAAAAGTGGGGAGGAAATTGTGGAAAAAGAAATGAATGGCTTGGGTCCGGAGCAGCAGCTAAAGTGCGCATGTGAATGTACACAGGGAAAAGCTCAGGTTACATCAGCCTGGTTATGTTGTAATTAATGGGATACATATTTCCTGGTAGCAGGGAATAGGTTGGAGACAATAGTAGGGAGACCAGGGTCAAAGTCAGAGGTCCCATGGAGGGTCAAAGCCGATGTGAGCAGGATGGAGCCGGCACGGAGCATGGATGAACCGTTGTCTAAAGCAGGCGAGTGAAGTCCAGAAACTATTTGAAGGGTAGAGAGATCGAGGATGAAGGTTGTTGCCATAGGAATGAGAGTTGTCAGTGGTGCAGAAAGAACTTGGTGAAATTGACGCAAGTCGGAGGTCACCGTAGATCGAAGCAATGGAGAAAATATAAAACTACAAGCCAGCGACCAGCAAAACTGAAAAACCAGTGGAATAAATTACCGGACAGCAATTGAAACAACAGTTGTTAGCCAGAAGACAACAAAGCTGAAAAGCAGCAGAACCAGTTCAGCAGAGATACAGCCGCAGCAGAAAAGTTATTTAGAATAAAATCTTTTAGCAGCAGAGTTGGAAACACAGCAGATAAGCCTCACAGTATAATTCAATCTCGCGTCTCGGCGTCGCGAGCATGCAGAAATCAAGTGCAGGCTGCGGAAAGAGCGTGTGGCAAACCAGTCCCACCCACCCCTTCCCTCAATGACTAGCTGTTCCACCTGTGACAGAGACTGTTGTTGTCGAATTGGACTGTACAGCTAAGAACTCATGCTAAGAGTGGAAGCAAGTCTTGCTCAATTCCGAGGGACTGCCTATGATGAATCCAGTGTAGTCCAGTGGAAAAGCATAGTGGTGTAATCCAGTGTAGTCCAGTGGAGAAGCGTAGTGGTGTAATCCAGTGTAGTCCTGCGGAGAAGAGTAGTGGTGTAATCCAGTGTAGTCCAGTGGAGAAGCGTAGTGGTGTAATCCAGTGTAATCCAGTGGAGAAGTCTAGTGGTGTAATCCAGTGTAGTTCAAAGCAGAAACATAGTCTAGATGTCCAGAGAAGTCCAGGTGATCAGAAACCAATTTGAGAAAATAATTTGTGGAGAGAAACAGAGTTAACGTTTCAGGTCTGTGACCCTTTGTCAGAACTGGAAGAATCAGAGATGTAACAGATTCTTAAGGAAGTGCAGGCGCAGGGAAAGGAGGAGGGGAGGAAAGAAAAAAAGGGAAGATCTGTGATAGGGTGGAAGACAGGAGATTAAGAGACAAAAGGGATGATGGGCACAAATGAGATGGTAATGGGACATGTTAAGAAACAAAAGATGAGACTAGATGGGGTGTGAATGGTGGAATCATCACCAGCTGCCATGGGAAAGAGAAAAAAAAGGGTTGTTAAAAAAAAAGGAACAAAATATGGGCAGAGGTTATTGTCATGTATGTAACCATCACGCAACAGTAATCTTCATGTAACTGTAACCTTCATGCAACTGCTGTACACTGTACTTATACCCTAGAAATGCACACCCTGACCACAGCGGGTGAACTTGTGGGAGACACTCCTCACCTGGGTTTCCAGGTATAAAAGGGGAGGTCCCACCCAGGGTCAGCACTCCTTGGTCCTGGGAATAAAGGTTAAGGTCACGTAGTGACTGTGTCTGCAGTACATGCCTTGTGTGAGTTTGTAGTACGGTGCAGGAGCACCACATTTGGCGACGAGAAACGGGAATGCGTCAGCTCGCATACAGCGATGGGCTCTCACGCTGGCTGTGTATGACTAAACCATACGGCACCGGCCAGGCTCCGAAAATTGCGCTGACGCGCTCAGCTGGCTCCCACTGGCCACCACCGAAGGGGCAGCGGAGCAAAGCGCTGAGATGGTCATGGCCATTGAGGCTTTTGACACCGCAGGCTCCCCCATCACAGCCCGCCAGATCAAACTCTGGACCAACAGAGACCCCCTCCTAGCCATGATAAAGAAATGTGTCCTGACTGGGGCTTGGGCGCCCATACACAGGGCGTGCCCCGAGGAGGTCAGACCGTTTCAGAGATGGATGGATGAGCTCTCCATCCAAGCCGACTGCCTACTATGGGGCAGCCGGGTAGTCATGCCCCAGAAAGGCAGGAAAGCGTTCATCAGGGAACTCCACAGCGAGCACCCTGACATCGTGTTAATGAAGGATATTGCCCGGTCACATGTATGGTGGCCGGGGATTGACTCAGACCTGGAACACTGGGTTCGCAGGTGCACGACGTATGCCCAGCTGGGCAATGCCCCCAGGGAGGCCCCACTCAACCTGTGGCCCTGGTCACGTATTCACGTAGACTATGCGGGTCCGTTCATGGGGAGAATGTTCCTGATCGTTGTCGATGCATACTCAAAATGGATCGAGTGCATCATATTAAACTCGTGCACGACATCCATCACCATGGAGAGTCTGCATATGGTTTTCGCGACCCACGGCTTGCCGGACATTCTGGTCAGCGACAATGGCCCGTGTTTCACCAGCCATGAATTCCAGGAGTTTATGTCGGGCAATGGTATCAAACACGTCCGGGCAGCGCTGTTCAAGCCGGCTTCCAATGGCCTGGCAGAACGTGCGGTCCAAGTCATAAAACAGGGCATGCTACGCATACAAGGACCCTCCCTTCAGTACTGCCTATCGTGCCTCCTGCTGGCCTATAGGTCCCGCCCGCACTCGCTCAAGGGAGTCCCGCCAGCGGAACTCCTCATGAAACGCACGCTTAAAATGCGGCTGTCCCTCATTAACCCAGCCCTGGCAGACATTGTTGAGGGCAAGCGCCAGTCCCAACCCGAGCTCCATGATTGAAACTCAAGGGGGAGGTGTATAGAAATGGATGACCCGGTATTTGTTCTTAACCATGCTTTGGAACCCAAGTGGCTTGAGGGCACTATAATTGGCAAAGAAGGGAATAGGATCATAGTGGTCAGACTAAACAATGGGCAGATATGCCGCAAACACTTGGACCAAGTAAAGAAAAGGTTCAGCATAGACACGGAGGAACCTGAAGAAGAGCATGAGATGTCACCCACATCACTGCCAGTGGACGAGCAACGAGGACAATCCACAGCATGCACAGTCCCTGCGGCCAGCCCGGACAGGCCAGAATCACCTCAGGTGACGCATGCCAAGGCTCAGCCACCAGAGCCACAACTGCGGCGCTCCGCGAGAGAGCGTCGACCACCTGAAAGACTTAACCTTTGACACAAAAAGATGTAAGGGGGGAGGTGATGTCATGTATGTAACCATCATGCAATGGTAATCTTCATGTAACTGTAATTTTCAAGCAACTCCTGTACACTGTACTTATACCCTAGAAATGCACACCCTGACCACGGGGTGAACTTGTGGGAGACACTCCTTATCTGGGTTTCCAGGTATAAAAGGGGAGGTTCCACCAAGGGTCAGCACTCCTTGGTAGTGACTGTGTCTGCAGTACATACCTCGTGTGAGTTTGTACAGTGCAGGAACACCACAGTTATGGTCTGAAATTGCTGAACACGATGTTGAGTCCAGAAGGCTGTAAAGTGCCTAAACGAAAGATGAGGTGCTGTTCCTCGAGCTTGCGTTGAGCTTCATTGGAACAGTGTAAAAGGCCGAGGACGGAGAGATCAGAGTGGGAGTGGAGTGGAGAATTAAAGTACAGGCAACCAGAAACAATCTCTCTACACTTCCATCCCCCACCAGGATGGCCTGAGGGCACTCTGCTTCTTCTTCGAGCAGAGGCTCAAACAGTCCCTATCCATCACCACACTCCTCCGCCTGGCTGAACTTGTTCTCACATTGCACAACTTCTCGACTCACTTCCTCCAAATTAAAAGTGTTGCTATGGGAACCTACATGGGTCCTAGCTATGCCTGCCTTTTCTTGGGATATGTGGAACATTCTTTGTTCCAAAAGCAAAATACTGTGGATGCTGGAATCCGAAACAAAAATGGAAAATGCTGGAAATTTCAGCAGATCAAGCAGCATCTGTGGAGAGAAACAGAGTTAACGTTTCATGACCCTTCGTCAGAACTGGAAAAGTTCGAGATCATTGTTCCAGTCCTACTCGGATCCCCTCCCTCACCTCTTTTTCCAGTACATTGATGACTGTATCGGTGCTGTTTCCTGCTCTCGCCCTGAACTAGAAAATGTAATTCACTTTGCATCCAATTTCCACCCTTCCCTCACCTTTACATGGTCCATCTCCGACTCTTCCCTTCCCTTCCTTGACTTCTCTGTCTCCATTTCTGGGGATAGGCTGTTGACAAACATTCACTATAAGCCCACTGACTCCCTCAGCTACCTGGACTACACTTCCTCCCAACCCGCATCCTGTAAGGACTCCATTCCATTCCCCCAGGTTCTCCGTCTCTGTCGCATCTGCGCTGACAACACTAGTGCCTCTGATATGTCTTTCTTTTTCCTCAACCGAGGATTCCCCTCCACCTTGATTAACATAGACCTCGACCATGACTATTCTATTTCCCGCACTTCTGCTCTCATCCCTTCTCCTCCCTCCCAGAACCACAACAGGGTTCCCCTTGTTCTCATCTTTCACCCTCCATGGTGAATGGATCATCCTCCGCCATTTCCGCCACCACCAATGTGATCCCACTACCAATCATATCTTCCCTTCCCCTCCCCTCTCGGCGTTCCGAAGGGACTGCTCCCTCTGCGACACCCTGGTCCATTCCTCAATCACCCCCAGCAACCCCTCCCCCTCCCACAATACCTTCCCGTGCAAGCGTAGGAGATGCAACATCTGCCCTTTTACCTCCTCCCTTCCCACTGTCCAGGGCCCCAAATACTCCTTCCAGGTGAAACAGCGATTTACTTGTACTTTTTTCAATTTAGTATGCTGTATTCGCTGCTCACGATGCGGTCTCCTCTACATTGGGGAGACCAAATGTAGATCGGGTGACCGCTTTGCAGAACATCTCCATTCAGTCCGTTAAGGTGATCCTGAGCTTCCGGTCACCTGTCACTTTAATTCTCTGCTCCACTCCTACTCTGATCTCTCCGTCCTCGGACTCCTCCACTGTTCCAATGAAGCTCAACTCAAGCTCGAGGAACAGCACCACATCTTTCATTTATGTACTTTACAGCCTTTAGGACTCACCAATTTCAGACCATAACCTATGCCCATATTTTGTTCACTTTCTTTTACACCCCCATTTTTTCTCTTTCCCATGGCAGCTGGTGATGATTCCGCCATTCACAACCCATCTAGACTCATCTTTTTGGAGTCTCCTCCAACCATTACCAACAGTCTACAGAGTCTATTTAAATCGAGTCTTCTTTAACCACAGAAAACAGAGCTCCCGACCGAAACTACAGCTGCTCAATGGCACTCTCTGCGAATTGACTGCTTGCAGAAACTCGTCTTTCCAGTTTGGCTGCGTCTGGCCTTTTGGCTCGGGACAAGCACCAATTGGAGAAAAGAAGAAATCTGCATGTCGACCGACTAATGGGCGGACCAAGAGGTCAGCCAAGGTGCCGGACTGGCACCACGAAAGATTGATGGCTTTGGCCAAAACACAAGCCGAAGGGAGGAATCTGCAACCCGGATGGCAGCCAACCGAGCGGCGAACCAGGGCGTCCGAAACACCATCCGAGTAACTGTAAAGAAAGTGGAAGGTCAGGCGACGATCAACCGGGACCTCTTCGTGAAGAAAATCCTGCTTGAAACCTGTTGCAGGACATCCCGAAGACAGGTTACTTTGATGTAACCTTCAGAAACGTCACCCAATGCCTGAAATTCCTGAAGGGATTGAAGGAGGCGAGTGAACCAATGCGGTCAATGTTGACTTGGGAACCACTGTTCACCCTCATGTCGCAGAGGAAGCGCACTATCACAGTGTACAACCCCCACATCCCGGTCATTGATGTGCTGACATTCCTCACCAGGCATGTTGATGGGGCAGGAAACAGCATCGACCTGAAAGACTTCCACGGGATTTGGACCAGCAAGCGCCAGATCCAGGTCACCATGAAAGTGGACGCCAGCGGAACCATCCTGCACCCCACCTCCAACTTCGCCATCGGAGGAAGTCGGGGCTACATGGTGTATGCCAGACAATGTGTGCCGAACCTGCGGGAAAGCAGGCCACGTGGCAGCAAGCTGCAAAGCAATCATTTGCCGCAACTGCAAGAAGGAAGGACACCAGACAAAGGACGTAAAGAGAGCAAGTGCTGCAACCTTTGTGGTCAGGCTGGACATCTGTACAAGGCCTGCCCCAAGCGCAATTTCAGCTATGCGCAGGCGGCACGTGAGGAAAAAGCTGAGGAGTGCAGCACCCAAGAGGAGACCGACACCACCCTCCTCTCCAAGACACCGTGCAAACAAACCACTGCCCTAGAGGAGGAAGGAAAGTCTGCCACGGCAAGCCGCCAGACACTAGCACCCAGCAGTGAAACTCTCCCCCGAGACATCGAGTCCATGGAAGAGGAGGGACCAGAAGCAGAAGGAAAATAGGAATGGCAGCTCGTCCAGAAGAAGGCGGCCAGCAAGTCAAAGGAAAGGGGGCCTCCTGTAGAAAAGAGAGGCAAAAGACGGCTGGAGTCCATGATGGACAGCAGTGGCTGCAGCTCATGATGAAGGGCGAGGCAAAAGCCCTCACTACCACCAGCAGAAGAAGAGGCAACACGCCAATGTGACCAGCGCAGTCCAGCTCCGGGATCCCAGGAGCAGTGATGTCACCAATGCACCCCCGCTCCGGATTTCCGGGAGCAACAAAGCAACGGATGAAACCCAGCTCTGGATCTCTGGGAGCGACGAAGTGACAGATGCACCCCCGCTCCGGATCTCTGGGAGCGACAAAGTGACAGATGCATCCCAACTCCAGAACGCTGAGAGCGACGACACCATAGGGGATGCACACAAGGAACAACCAACACCAGGCGAGGGCAGCCCAGTTGACATGGAGGACCCCCCCCGTTCATACTGCTGGCGTCCCCTGGTCGAACCATCCCCAAGGCAGAGGACAACCCATATCTCAGCCAAGGTGCAGTAGAAATGTTTAAAGTTAACCTATGTATACGGGAACAGGCCACAGGGCCAAAGGACTGCGTGATCTAAATGTAATTTTTGGACTGAAACCACCAATTTAAAAATGGGTTTAAAGATTGCATCCATTAACTTGGGTAGCATTAAGTCAACTACGCAATGTGTTTCCACCTTGGGTTACCTTGCCAACGTCAAGGCAGACCTGCTATTCTTGCAAGAGTGCGGCCGCACTTCAGCAGTTACCGGCAGTGGTCGCAATGGTGGTCACATGGACCATCCGTCTGGTCAGGAGGCACCGATTGCCGTTCCTCCGGCCTGGGCATTCTGCTGTGTGGAGGCCACTTCACCATCACCGAAGTTATTGTATAAAAATGTTCCTCTAAGGCTAATTAACGTGTATGCCTCGCCTCTGAGAAGCGAGCGGCTGGCCCTACTCCAGCAGCTCCCACTGCTGCTGGCGACATCCAGACCGGTCGTTCTGGGCGGTGACTTCAACTTCATCATCGATGCGGCTGGATGATCCAGCAGAGCTGACAGTAAACTGCACACCACATCCAAACTCCTGATGGGGGCAACCCTGCAGATGGAGCACCGCACAGATACACCTGGTCGAGACCAGACGGGTCCGTCCGTTCCAGAATAGACTTCCTGTTTGTGTCCCGCATGATCAAGGTTAGATCCACCGACGTCACGCCGGTGTTCTTCTCTGACCACTGCCTCCTACTGGCCGACTGCCTCCCACAGAAAGACCAGAAAGCGGGCAGGGGGATATGGAAGCTCAACGTGAAACTGTTGACCCCGGAAAACGTTGAGGAACTCAAGAGGGATTACAAAGGTTGGAGAACCATAAAACCCCTCTGTGATTCCCCGATGCACTGGTGGGAAACAATCAAGACAAAACATCAAGAGGTTCTTCATCCTCAAAGTTGTTCAGGAGGCGAGAGGGAGACAGAGGGAATTGTCCCAACTCCAGAAGAGCATGCAAAACATGCTCCTGCTGCAGTCGATGGGGGTCGATGTCGCGGAGGAACTCCAAGAGGTGAAGGGCCAGCAAGCCTCGCTCTTTACCTCAGAGTCCTCCAAAATCATTTTCCGCTCCAGAGTCCGCTCCGTCAAGCAGGATGAGACGTGTTCGCGTTTCTTCTTCCAAAAGGTACGCAGGGGGAGCTCTGTGATCAGCAGCCTAAAGGAAGATGGTTCTGTGACGTCTTCACAGCCCGACATGCTGAGGATCAGCAAATCCTTCTATGCTGGGCTGTACGCCGTCAAGCCCACAGGCCGTGCAGCCTCCCTGTCTTTCCTGTCGTCTATCTCAGAGGTCTTAGACGACAGCGAACGGGAGAGTCTGGACCACCCGCTAACTCTGGACGAGATGACAAAGGCCGTCCAGTCCCTTGTGACGAGTAAAACTCCCGGAAGCGACGGCTTACCGGTCGAGTTGTATTCGGCTCTGTGGGACTGGATGGGCCCAGACCTGCTGGAAGCGTACGGGGGTATGCTTCTGGCCGGCAGTATGTCAGAATCAATGAGGAAAGGCATCATCATCCTCATCTACAAGCAGAAGGGGGATCGGGAGGAACTGGCGGCCCATCTCGCTGCTCAATGTGGACTACAAGATCCTGTAAAAGGTCATTGCAAACAGGGTCAAGTCTGCTCTGCAGCTGGTGATCCACCCGGACCAGACCTGCGCTGGCCCCGGCAGGAAGATCTCTGATAGCCTCGCGCTACTCAGGGATACGATCGCCTACGTGTGGGACAGGGGGGTGGACAACTGTTTAATCAGCCTAGACCAGGAGAAGGCCTTTGACAGGATATCGCACACGTACCTGATGGACGTGCTCTCCAAGATGGGGTTTGGGGAGGGTATGCGCAATTGGATCCAACTGCTCTACATAGACATCAGCAGCACAGTTCTAATCAACGGGTGGGAAACTGAAAGCTTTCCGATCAGGTCTGGAGTCAGGCAAGGCTGTCCCCTCTCCTCTGTCTTGTTTGTGTGCTGTATCAAACCCTTTGCCAAGTCCATCAGGAAGGATGCGAGCATTAGACGGGTGACGATCCCAGGCAGCGGAGGCGCTCAGGTCAAGACCTCCCTGTACATGGACGACGTCACCGTCTTTTGCTCGGATCCGCAGAAGGTCAATCGCAGCAAAAGCAAGGCCATGTTCTTTGGCAACTGGGCCGACTGATCCTTTATTCCCTTCACCGTTAAGCCAGATTACCTGAAGGTGTTGGGAATATGGTTCGGAGTGGATGGGGCGTGCGCCAAAAACTGGGAAGAGTGTACCGCCAAAGTGAAACAAAAACTGGGATGGTGGAAGCTGCGCTCCCTCTCCATCGCAGGAAAGAACCTGGTCATCAGGAGTGAGGTGCTCTCGGTGTTGTACGTGGCGCAGGTCTGACCTATCTCACACTCCTGTGCTGCGGCAGTCACCCGGGTCGTCTTCCACTTTGTCTGGAGGTCCAAAATGGACCGTGTCCGCAGAGACATGATGTACAAATCTCTGGACAGTGGAGGAAAAGATGTTCCGAACGTGGTCCTCATCCTGACGGCCACCTTTGTGTGCAGATGCATCAAGCTGTGCACCGACTCCCGGTACGCAAACACCAAGTGTCACTACGTGCTGAGGTTCTACCTGTCCCCGGTGTTGCGAAGGATGGGTCTGGCCACGCTGCCGTGAAACGCCCCCACCAGTTGCACCATGCCTGTCCACCTGTCCTTCGTGGAAAAGTTTTTCAGAAAAATCCCCTTTGACCACAAGGCCATAGAGCAGTGGTCGGCACGTAAGGTCCTGGACGCCCTACGAAAGAAGGAGAGGGTGGACCCTGTCGGATGGTTCCCCGAGCAGACTGTCGAACTCGTCTAGTAGAACATCTCATCGCCGGAGCTTTCACACAAGCACCAAGACGTAGCTTGGTTGGCGGTGAGGAGGGCCCTACCCATCAGACCCTTCATGCACAGCCGGGGTTTCAGAGACACGGCACTCTGCCCCCGAGTTGGCTGTGGTGCGGACGAGACAGTCATCCATCTCCTTTGGGATTGCCCCTTTGCAAGGCAGGTCTGGAAGGAGATGCAGTGGTTGCTGTCGAGGTTCATCCCAAGCAGCTCCGTAACACAGGACTCTGTGCTCTACGGGCTGTTCCCAGGGACACACACCGAGACAGACATCATCTGCTGCTGGAGGGCCATCAACTCGGTGAAAGACGCACTTTGGTCTTGCCGAAACTTGCTGGTCTTCCAGAGCAAGGAGATGTCCACGTCTGCGTGTTGCAGACTGGCGCAATCCAAGATCCAGGAGTACGTGCTGAGGGACGCACTAAAAATTGGTGCAGTCGCCGCAAAGGCTCGTTGGGGAAGAGCCACAGTTTAAAGCCCTACCGCCATGATAAACCCAGGGGCTGGAATCAGTATAAAACTCCCCTCGGGCTGTCCTTGTAAATTTTTTGTATATATAGAGCACCGTGATCTGAAAAAACCTATGTAGTGCCATGTAAAATGCAAGTTCTGTTTCGTAATGTATGTTGCAAAGAAATGTAACTGTACCCTCACCCATTCCGTGTACCGTATAGTGCCACTAGTAAAGCAATATGATGACTGTATTACAGTGTATCCTGGATTGTGCTGAAATGTACCTTAAAGCAAGCAAATGAATTGAACGGAACTGCCGTCAGCATCCAAATGTATTGCATGGAATTGCTGATCGCATCCAAATGTACTGAACTGTCTTCCAATGTACTGTGCAAATTTTTATATGAATAATGTATATTTTGAAATTTAAAAAAAATGATTCATTCATCCTGTGCCAGTCCACCCTCTCTCAGCTCTTCGCACCTCTGACTAAACTTACCGGCTGGCTGCTTGGAGACAAGGGATATCCACTGAATATGTGGCTGATGACACCCTTGAGGAGGCCAAACAATGAGGCCAAAGAGCGCTACAATCAAAGCCAAATGACAAAAAGTTGTGTTATAGAGCAAGCAATCGGGATGCTGAAGTTGAGGAGACATTGCTTGACAAATCTTCTAGAATTTTTTGAGTATGTAACTAGTAGAGTGGACAAGGGAGAACCAGTGGATGTGGCGTATTTGGACTTTCAAAAGGCTTTTGACAAGGTCCCACACAAGAGATTGGGGTGCAAAATTAAAGCACATGGTATTGGGGGTAATGTACTGATGTGGATAGAAAACTGGTTGGCAGACAGGAAGCAAAGAGTAGGAATAAACGGGTCCTTTTCAGAATGGCAGGCAGTGACTAGTGGGGTACCGCAAGGTTCCGTGCTGGGACCCCAGCTATTTACAATATACATTAATGATTTAGACGAAGGAATTGAATGTAATATCTCGAAGTTTGCAAATGACACTAGGCTGGGTGGCAGTATGAGCTGTGAGGAGGATGCTAAGAGGCTGCAGGGTGACTTGGACAGGTTAGGTGAGTGGGCAAATGCATGGCAGATGCAGTTTAATGTAGACAAATGTGAGGTTATCCACTTTGGTGGCAAAAACAGAGAGACAGACTATTATCTGAATCGTGACAAATTAGGAAAAGGGGAGGTGCAATGAGACCTGGGTGTCATGGTAGATCAGTCATTGAAAGTTGGCATGCAGGTACAGCAGGCGGTGAAGAAGGCAAATGGCATGTTGGCTTTCATAGCGAGAGGATTTGAGTATAGGAGCAGGGAGGTCTTGCTGCAGTTGTACAGAACATAAGAACATAAGAACATAAGAATTAGGAACAGGAGTAGGCCATCTAGCCCCTCGAGCCTGCTCCGCCATTCAACAAGATCATGGCTGATCTGGCCGTGGACTCAGCTCCACTTACCCGCCCGCTCCCCGTAACCCTTAATTCCCTTATTGGTTAAAAATCTATCTATCTGTGACTTGAATACATTCAATGAGCTAGCCTCAACTGCTTCTTTGGGCAGAGAATTCCACAGATTCACAACCCTCTGGGAGAAGAAATTCCTTCTCAACTCAGTTTTAGATTGTCTCCCCCGTATTTTGAGGCTGTGCCCCCTAGTTCTAGTCTCCCCGACCAGTGGAAACAACCTCTCTGCCTCTATCTTGTCTATCCCTTTCATTATTTTAAATGTTTCTATAAGATTACCCCTCATCCTTCTGAAATCCAACGAGTAAAGACCCAGTCTACTCAATCTATCATCATAAGGCAACCCCCTCATCTCCAGAATCAGCCTAATGAATCGTCTCTGTACCCACTCCAAAGCCAGTATATCCTTCCTTAAGTAAGGTGACCAAAACTGCACGCAGTACTCCAGGTGCGGCCTTACCAATACCCTATACAGCTGCAGCAGGACCTCCCTGCTTTTGTACTCCATCCCTCTCGCAATGAAGGCCAACATTCCATTTGCCTTCCTGATTACCTGCTGCACCTGCAAACTAACTTTTTGGGATTCACACTAGTCTGAAAATGCCCGATCTCGTCTGATCTTGGAAGCTAAGCAGAGTCAGGCCTGGTTAGTACTTGGATGGGAGACTGCCTGGGAATACCAGGTGCAGTAGGTCCAAAAGAGTTTCATGCACAAGGACCAATTGTGGAGCAGTGGAGGTGTGTCCTACACAGTAGGAGCTGAGCTGCTGACAGAGGAGCAGCTACCAACCTTAGCTCCTGTTTGGAAGGCCTGGAGAGCCCTGAGAACAGCCCAGGAAGAGAAGGAAGGAAGGGGCTTCACCACCAACTTTCACCCAGAGGGAGAGGAGGAAAAAGCAGAAAACTTTGTACAATTCTACCATTTCTACAAAGAGTTGGAGAGAGGGGGAAAGACCAACAACAACAACATCCAGTGTGGAAGGAGGGAGACTCTACCATTCGACAGTTGGGTGTATTGGTGCAGTCCCCAATAGACTTTTGTTATATTGGTGGGGGGAGGAAAGAAGACCACTGAGGGCTGGAACATCGCGGGGGGTGAGTGTGTGTGGGGGTCTTGCCTACAACTAGGCCCCACACACAATTGAACCCCCCCCCCCCAATTGCCTAGCCTGGGATAGCTGGAGCTACCAGGCTCAAGAATATTTATCAACTATTTAAACATCGTTAGGAGTGTGTGCCTGGTGGCTCGAGCTGCCCCAGGTGAAGACATCTTCTCCCCTCACCCGAAGACCACCCCAAAGACTATTTGTGTTTTGCCATCTGGGGATTGCACCCACTCACAGCTGCGAGGGGAGACCTGCCCTCGCAGTTCCCCCCCCTTCCCACCCCCCTCTCTCTTTCTCTGTTACTCTCTGTTTCTCCCCTCTCTCTCTGAGACCCCTTCCTCCTAATTAAAAAAAAATATAGAAAACAATTAAGACAACTGAGCAGAGGGAGCAAGGCCCCTCCCCAATTGCCAACTAGGGGAGAGGTGTGCCTCGTTAAGAGCTCCTCTGCTCAGTCTAATCAAACGAGGCCTAATTAAGACCATTAAGGCCTGTGACTTTGGGGTGGGTGTAGCCCTTAAAGGGACCCCGTGATGGCGACCCCATCCACGCCGGTGGCAGGGCCAGCGAAAACATATGCGCAGGTGGCAACCGCTTCCACGGCACCTCCTGCGCCACCCGCTGCCCTGCCACCATTCAGACTTATAACAAAGAAACACGGGGTCAAGAGCTGCACTCACCCCACAATGAGCATCGAGGAGTGCGTGCGGGCGATGGCTGGGGTAGTCGGCCCCTCGGCCATTGTCGCAGCCTCCAAGATGTCTGGGAAGGCCGTGTTCTTCCTGGGGTCGGAGCGGGCGGTGTCCCTGGCCCTTGAAAAGGGGCTCACGGTGGGCGGGACGTTCCTGCCGGTGGACCCTCTCGAGGCCACCGCGCAGAGGGTCATCGTGTCAAACGTCCCGCCCTTTGTTCCCGCTGAGCTCCTCCTCCCTCACCTACACCAACTGGGGGAGGTAAGGTCGGGGATCAACCCCATACCGCTCGGCCTCAGGGAGAACAGCCTGCGCCACGTGTTCTCCTTCCGCCGCCAGCTCTTTGTCCGGCTGGCGCGGGAGGACACGACGGAGGGATCATTTAATGTGGTGCACGAGGGGACTGCCTACCGCGTCTTCTGGATGTCGGACGGCGTGCGGTGCCATGCCTGTAGGGAGGTGGGGCATGTTCGTAAGAACTGCCCCGCCTCCAAGGCCGCCAAACCACCGAAGGCGGCCAAGGCTGGCGCCGCCGCCACCCCTCCCCCTAGTTGCGTCCGCGTGCCGGGAGCCGTTGGTGCGCGGGCATCGTCGGGGGCCTTTGTTTTCACGGCCTCCGGCGGGGGGGAGGGAGAGCGTCCGACCGGAAAGAAGGCGCGGAACAAGGTGAAACATCTAGAGGCGGGTCCCCTCAGTGCGCCGGAAAGATTGACCACCGCGCTCAGCCCAACCCAGTCACCGGCGAGCGCGGGGTGCCCTGAGCCCGTGCCCGAGCCCTTGACCAATACCGCAGAGGGGCTCGGGCGAGGGCAAGAAAAGGAAAAGGGGGGGGCGGAGCGGGAGGCCTCGGCAGACATGGAGGTCTCCCTGCCTCAGCGCACCCCCAGCAACAAAAGGAGGCGCCACTCCGATGAGGCGGAGGGGGAACAACATCCCTCCGCGGAGGAGTCGGTGCCCGCCGCGTGTCCCGCGTCCCCCACCAGCGCCCCCAAGCAGCGCCGTAGGCGGGAGGAGTCTGTCCCCGGGGAGGGTGAGACAGTCGAGGCTGCCCAGCCTCTGCCTCCCGGGGATGGCGTGGAAGATCTGCCTGTCGTGGGGGGCGTGGGGACCGCGGAGGAATGCATTGCCGCCGGGCCGGGCGTCCCGGGGACTGAGGCGGGCGGGGCCGAAATGGCCGAACCTGAGCCCGCCCAGCTATTATCCAACTTCCCCCGGGAGTCGCTCGACCCGGCAGAAAATGAAATTAATGATTTTAATGATACTGTACATGCTGGGCCGGGGGGTGGCAGCGGGGAGGGGGAGGAACACCCACCCTCGCCCCTTACTTTGGAGCTGGAGCACTTGGGGAGCCTGGGGATTTCCTATGGCCGGGTCTCTCCTTGTTCCCCGGTTCCTGGGGCGGAGGGGGAACCCCTTCCGCTGTCATTTCCCGACCCAGCACCATTTTTAAAAGAGCCCAGTGGGGACTCCTCTGCCGACGATCCTGGGGGTGGGATCGGGGCAAAGCCAGGGCCGGTTGGAGCGGCCGGTTCATTTGCCGTACCTTGTGCGGTCGATGGGCCGGCTGCTGGCGGCCACCTCCCGGAGGAGGACGGGGACTCGGTGGGGGACGCGGGAGAAAATCTAGAGACCACCGCCAGCGAGGCGGTGGATCTGCTCGCGGCCGCCGCCGAGACCATCCTCATTCCTGCAAAGGAACTCCGGGACTTTTTGGCCCAGAGCCGGGGTCGCTGCAACCAAGCCCGACTGGCCCTGGAAAAATGGTCTGAGCCAGAGCTGATCAAGGGGTCCGTCCGCGCCGCCGCTAAAACCTTGGCCGCGGGCAGGCCCTTGACAAAGGCGCAACACCTTGAGCTGCGCGAGCTCGAGGGACTCCTCGCTGGGCTGCGGAGGGAGTGGAGTTCAACAAAAGACTCCGCTCCCTCCCCCACAATAGGTTAAGGTAGAGGTTGCACTATGCTTTTGCCATGAAGATAACCATAGCCAGCCTCAACATCAACGGCGGCAGAGGGGCACGCCGTAGATTTGACAATTTTTCGCTCCTGCGGGAGGGGAAATATGCGGTGTGCTTCCTGCAAGAAACCCACACCGTTCCGGGAGACGAAGCCACATGGCTCCTGGAATGGCAAGGAGAGGTCCGCATGAGCCACCTCACCGCCATTTCTAGTGGGGTGGCCATCTTGCTGGGCCCGCATTTTCAGCCGGAGATCTTGGGGGTTGAGGAGCCCGTGCCAGGCCGCTTGCTGCACGTAACGGTTCGCCTGGGGGACGTGCCGCTCCATCTCGTGAACATGTACGCCCCTCAGCCCGGCCCGCAGCAAACGCGCTTTTTTGAAGAGGTGTCCGCTCTTCTTGGCTCCGTCGACGTCGGCGACTGCATTGTCCTCGGGGGGGATTTTAACTGCACCCTCGAGGCGAGGGACCGCTCCGGTGCCCCGCAGTGCATGACGGCGATGGAGAAGTTGAGGGACCTGGTCGGGTCCTTCGACTTGGTGGACGTCTGGCGAAATCTCCACCCCGACTCCAGCGCCTTTACTTGGGTGAGGCCTGGAGTAGGATGGTCTAGAGTCGACCACCTTTACGTGTCTCGGGCGTACGTTTCCTGCGTCCCGGCGGCCTCCATTCGGCCGGTGCCGTGTTCGGACCACCACCTGGTGTGGGCGGAGCTCGCTTCGCTCCGCGCGAGGACGGGGTCCGCGTACTGGCACTTTAACAACCGGCTGCTGGAGGACGTGCGGTTCCAGGACTCGTTCCGTCGATTCTGGTCCGACTGGAGAAGGAAGCAGGGGGGCTTCCCCTCCTTGAGGCTATGGTGGGACGTGGGCAAGGCTCACATCTGCGTCTTCTGTCAAGAGTACGCGAGGGGGTCGACCAAGAAGCGGGCGGCCAGAGTCGGGCGCCTAGAAAAAGAGGTGCTCGACCTGGAAGCCCGTCTCGGTCAAGTCGTCCAGGACCCGGCCCTGCGGACGGTGTACGAAGCGAAGAAGGCCGCGCTGAAGGACCTGCAGCTCGTCGGGTCCCGAGGCGCGTTTGTGAGGTCGTGGATCCGGTTCCTGCGGGATCTGGACCGCGGCTCCCCCTTCTTCTACTCGCTGGAAAAAAGGCAGAGTGTCCGTAAGCAGCTCTTGACGCTGCTGGCCGACGACGGCTCTCTCGTCTCGGATCCGGAGGGCGTCAACAACAGGGCCCGTGAATATTACGGGGCTCTGTTCTCTCCGGATCCGTCCAACGAGGAAGCGCGTAGAGTTTTGTGGGAGGACCTGCCGAAGGTCAGCCCGGAGGGCGCCGAAAATCTGGAACCTCCGCTAAGCCTGGCGGAGCTGACCGGTGCCCTCGACCGGCTCTCGAGGGGAAAATCCCCGGGGCTGGACGGGCTGACCGTGGAGTTCCACAGGGCGTTCTGGGACGTCCTGGGGGGCGACTACGCGCGGGTCCTGGGGGAAAGTCTGGCGACCGGGGAGATGCCCCTCTCTTGGCGCAGGGCAGTCATCGTCCTGCTGCCTAAGAAGGGCGATCTCCGCCTCCTTAAGAACTGACGCCCGGTCTCCCTCCTCAGCACGGACTACAAAATCTTCGCCAGGGCGATGTCTGCTCGCCTTGGTGCCGTGCTGGACCACATGATCCACCCCGACCAGTCCTACACGGTCCCGGGCCAGACAATCCACGATAACATCCATCTGGTCCGGGACCTCATCCATTGTTCCCAGGAGGCTGGTCTGTCAGTCGCCTTCCTATCCCTCGACCAAGGGAAGGCGTTCGACAGGGTGGATCACGACTATCTGCTCGGAACTCTGCGCGCTTTCGGGTTCGGGACGCATTTCGTCGCCCGGATCCGACTTTTGTACGCCGCCGCGGAGTGTCTGATTAAGGTTAACGGGTCCTTGACGGCGCCCCTTCGCTTTAGGAGAGGGGTGCGCCAGGGATGCCCCATGTCCGGCCAGTTATACGCCGTTTGCGTGGAGCCTTTCCTGCGCCTCTTGCGGACGAGGTTGACGGGACTGGCTCTGCAAGGGCCGGGCGTGGAGGTCGTCCTCTCGGCTTACGCCGATGACGTGCTCCTCGCGGTAGAGGATCCCGCTGACCTGCGGAGGATGCGTGAGTGCCAGGAGATTTACTCGGCCGCGTCCTCCGCCAGGATCAACTGGGAGAAATGTTCCGGACTCCTGGTGGGTCAGTGGCGGGTGGACTCCCTGCCGGAGGAGCTCAGGCCTTTTGCCTGGAGCACGACCCATCTCCTCTATCTGGGAGTCTACCTTAGCCCCGACGAGGGAGCCTGGCCGGCGAACTGGCAGGAGCTGGAGGCCAAGGTCCTGGCCAGCTCGCCTAGGGCGCTGGACAGGACTGCTCCGAGTGCTGTCCTACAGGGGTCGAGCGCTAGTCATAAACCAGCTGGTGGCCGCAATGTTGTGGTACCGGCTCGTCACTTTGACCCCTCCCCCTGCGTTTGTCGCCAAGATATAGAAGAAGCTGGTGGACTTCTTCTGGAACAACAGGAAGCACTGGGTCTCTGCTGCGGTCTTGAGTCTCCCACTTGAGGAGGGCGGTCAGTCATTGGTGTGCGTCAGCGCCCAGCTCGCGACTTTCCGTCTTCAGACCCTGCAGAGATACCTTTACGTCGAGCCCCCTCCTAGGTGGTGTGCTCTGGCGACGTATTTCTTCCGCCAGCAGCGCGACCTCAATTATGACACGCAGCTCCTGTTTGTGAACTTGGGGGGTGTCAGGACCGCCCTCCGGGAGCTGCCTGTCTTTTACAAGGAACTCATCAGGGTCTGGAACAAAGTCTCCACCAAGCGCAGCTCTCCGCCGGCTGGAGTGGCGGCCGTCCTGCAGGAGCCGCTGCTCGGGAATCCGTACCTCCACGACCGAGGTTTTATGTGGCGGTCGGAAGAGAGGGCTGTGGCTGGTGAGGTGACCAGGGTCAGGGACCTGCTCGATGGCGGAGGAGCGGGCTGGATGGCGCCAGACACGCTGGCGCGGCGCCTAAATTCTGCCAACGTCCGCCATGCGGCCGATGCCATCGAGTCGCTAAAAACAGCTCTGGGCCCTGACCCCGTTAGGTGCATCGAGGAGGCTCAAGCACGTGGGGAGATCCCGTCTGAACTGACCCCCGTCCGGACGGAATTCCTCATCGGCGCCAAACCCCGGAACCTCCCTCGGGGGCCGGCGCCTCACAACTTGAGCCGCCTCAGGGAAATCCCCTCCGGGCCTTTCAGTTGCGCGCGGAGGGGTTTCCTGTACGGGCTGCTCCTGCACACTCTCAACTTTGCCATCCTCGCCGGCCGTGCGGACACGCCATGGCGTACCATCTTGCCGTCCAGAGGAGGCGGGGGTCCCCGATGGAGGGCACTCTACGCAGGGGTCCTCCCACTATTCATCGGGGACTTGGCCTGGAGGGTGGTGCACGGAGCAGTGCCGTGCAACAAATTTTTAAGCCGGTTCACGGACTCCCAGGCCGCCTGCAATTTCTGCGGTCTGGAAGAGTCCGTGTTCCATGTTTTTATGGAATGCACAAGGTTGCAGCCCCTGTTTTATTATTTGAAGGGGCTGCTCCTGAAATTCTGGCTGCACTTCAGTCCCACTCTCCTGATCTTTGGGCACCCTGTGCGGAGGGGAGCGGGTAGGTCCGAAGGCCTCCTTGTAGGACTGCTCCTGGGCACGGCCAAGGGTGCCATCAGCCGGTCCAGGCAGCGGGCGGTCGAGGGGGTCGTTCAACCTGACTGCCTGCCTCTCTTCCGCTCTTACATCCAGTCCAGGGTGTCCTTGGAGATGGAGCACGCGGTGTCCACCGGTACGCTCGCGGCCTTCCGCGAGAGGTGGGCACCGGAGGGACTGGAGTGCATCATCACGCCCGGCAACCAAATTTTAATTTGATTTTACGTTTTAAAGTTTAATTTGTTTTAATTGCCGGTGCTTTTAGTGTCCCACTCCCCTTTTATAGGGGGCACTTGGAAAAATGTGATTTTAGCGCCCAAAAAAAACCCCAAAAAAAAGAAAAACAAAAAAAAAACACAGAAAAAAGGAAAAAAAAAAAAGGGGCCTTGAAAATGTCTGCCGTGTCACCCAGGCGGGTGGCATGGTTTAATGTTTATGTTTTTTTTTCAGGTAAACTCAAAAGAGTTTCATGCACAAGGACCCCCAGGTCCCTCTGCACCTCAGCATGTTGTAAATACAGGGCCTTGGTGAGGCCATACCTTGAGTATTGTGTACAGTTTTGGTCTCCTAATCTGAGGAAGGACATTCTTGCTATTGAGGGAATGCAGCGAAGGTTCACCAGACTGATTCCCGGGATGGCAGGACTGACATATGAGGAGAGACTGGATCGACTAGGCTTATATTCACTGGAATTTAGAAGAATGAGAGGGGATCTTATGGAAACATATAAAATTATGACGGAATTGGACAGGTTAGATGCAGGAAGAATGTTCCTGATGTTGGGGAAGTCCAGAACCAGGGGTCACAGTCTAAGGATAAGGGGTAAGCCATTTAGGACTGAGATGAGGAGAAACTTCTTCACTCAGAGAATTGTGAACCTATGGAATTCTCGTTCACAGAAAGTTGTTGAGGCCAGTTCGTTAGATATATTCAAAAGGGAGTTAGATGTGGCTCTTATGGCTAAAGGGATGAAAGGTTATGGAGAGAAAGCAGGAATGGGGTACTGAAGTTGCATGATCAGCCATGATCTTATTGAATGGTGGTGCAGGCTCGAAGGGCTGAATGGCCTACTCCTGCACCTATTTTCTATGTTTCTATGTTTCAATATGCACCAGTCATGCTCTCCAGAATTATTGTCATCGGATGCGCTCTGCACAACATAGCGCACCAGCGAGGAATAGAACTGCAGGAGAAGCAAGGTGCAGAGCGCACAGCATCGGAGGAGGAAGAATGATGAGATGGAGGGGGGGCATGAGGAACATGAGGAGGAGGAGGAGGAAGAGGAGAAACCTGAAGTGGACATGGAGCACTTTGCTGCTCAGGAGGCCTGGGATGCCCTTATAATGGCACGATTTGGTTAAGTTGCACTAGTGCACCCATATGGCACCCAGATGCTGAACCAACTCTCCCCCCTCCCCCCACCCCCAATCACAAAGCAGTCCTAAAATGACCAAAACTATCCCTGTCACACACGTCGTTGCTCAAGGTTAAGTAATGTCCTGCCATTCACTCCAACTGACAAGGCCAATGCCAGGCAGTCGGCAAAAATGGACAAGGCGGGAAAGTGGTGCAAGGAAATCATTTTATGTGGCTCATAACTTCAATAGAAACATAACCACCTTACATTCTATAACTTATCCATGTGCATACCCTTGTGCATCTACAATTGTGGCAATCGAGCACATCGCGGCTGGAAAAACTGCCGGAACCACATGCATTTTTTGTTGCTCCTCGAGAATCATCCGTTTTGTCAATGGCCCCCAAGGATCAGCGGGGCCGAATTCAGTGCAGCCAGAAAGCTGGTGGCGTTAAGGCCTTTTTCCCCCGATTAGCGCCGTAAAGTTTGTGGTGGCCATTGGATCTAAATTCAGCTTTTTGCCCACAAAAAAGTTTTTCAGTCTCATTAGCCCTGCAAAGCTGAAATTTGCAGTCTTAATTGGGGCATTATTCCCACAGAAAATTCACCCTTAGGTGATGTGGCAGCTACCATTGCAGCACAGGAGCGAGGGAAGAGGCGTATTGGTGCTGTTTTGGAGAGGATGGCCACAGCTCTGCAAGAGTCGACGGAGCGTCTGTGCTGTCATATCTGGTGGTTTCAGACTGTGGCTGCTCGCATACAGTCTCAGCTAGATGCCCCTCGAGACCTCAGTGCTGCTTTCGCAGCTGGGTCCACCACGGGCCACGGGGAACCTTCTGGTGTGGCACCACCGCACTGACCTGAGTTCCCTCAGATTGGTGTTGGTGATATTGTGCTGCCCCTGGTGAGTTACTCAGGATCCTCGAGCCAGGATACAGATGATGCACTCACTCCGGTTCGCAGCATTCCTGGTCCCAGACCGATCACCCTGCCACTGCCTCCTCGCATGGCCTCGCCCGAGCCAAGCCAGATTGAACCCTCCCAGGAGGGTGTTGACCAATCTCCAGCAAGCCCTTCCAGGCCCAAAGCTGCTCGAGGGCGTCCTAGAAGGACATCTGCCGCTTCAACACAGAGAACACAGCAGCCTTCCTATTATGTATGAATAAAGATTCTGACCAGATGCTGTGAGCTCAAAGTAAAGTGTGACCGTAGTCTTTTATTTTAGGTCTCCAGAGTGCCTCTCCAGCCTGTGAGGCGTCCTTAAGTACAGGTGCACCCAAGGGATTGTGGGATCCCATGGGACTCCAGGGGATGAGCCCTCTGGTGGTTAAACAAGGTATTTACAGGTTTACATGTATAACAATACTCCCCCCCCCCCCCCGCCCCCAAAGTCAACAGTGTAACTATTTACAAGGTAAGTCGATCTGGGGCCTTTCTTTCCCTGGTTGATCGTCTTGGTGCAAATGCTGATTTTGCTGAATCATTTGTTGGACCCTCGCTGGGCTGCTGTCCAGCTGGCCTTTGCTGGGCTGCCTGGTGTGGTGAGTCCTACTGGTGTTGCGGGTGATGGGTTCTGCTTTGTGGTCAACCGTTGTGCCGGTTGCCATTGGTGTGTGTGTTGGAGAACAAAAAAGGTAGGGTCTATTTTGGGTTGCTCTGGATAGTCCGTGAATCTGAGTTTTGTTTAGTCCAAGTGTTTCCTGTCGATGAGTCCATTTGAAAGTTTGACCCGAAACATCCTACTCCCCTCTTTGGCCACGACAGTGCCGGTAAGTCACTTGGGACTTTGTCCATAGTTCAACACAAATACAGGATTAATCTCAATTTCGCATGACACACTTGCTCGATCATGATATGTACTTTGTTGAAGCCGCCTGTTCTCTATCTGTTCATGTAGATCAGGGTGGACTAACGAGAGCCTTGTCTTAAGTGCCCTTTTCATGAGCAGTTCAGCGGGTGGGATCCCAGTGAGCGAATGGGGTCTCGTGCGGTAACTAAGCAGGACTCGGGATAGGCGAGTCTGCAGTGAGCCTTCAGTTACCCACTTCAAACTCTGCTTGATTGTTTGCTGGTTTGAACAGTGACATGTTTGATCCTATTGCAGGTCATGAACTCTTTGAACTCGACACTGGTGAAACATGGCCCGTTGTCACTCACAAGGACATCAGGCAGGCCGTGCATGGCAAACATGGCCCGCAGACTTTCAGTAGTGGCAGCGGACGTGCTTGCCGACATTATCTCACATTCAATCAGTGACTTATGATCAATTTCCAATTCAAATTTGAGCCCAAACAGATATTGATGCATTTTCTTTACCCCATAAACACATGCTAACGCTTCTTTTTCAATCATACTGTCGACCCTCTCAGTCTTAGACAGACTTCTGGATGCATAAGCAACCGGTTGCAATTTCCAAGATTCATTAGCTTTTTGCAATACACACCCAACACCATTTGATGACGCATCACATGCTAGTACCAAACGCTTACATGGATCATACAACACAAGCAATTTGTTTGAATATAACAGTTTTCTAGCTTTTACAAAGGTATTTTCTTGGCTTTTACCCCATACCCATTTGTCTCCTTTACGCAGTAAGGTGTGCAGTGGTTCTAACAGTGTGCTGAGACCCAGTAAGAAGTTACCAAAGTAGTTCAGGAGTCTTAAAAACGACTGCAGCTCCATCATGCTCTGCGGCCTCGGTGCTTTCTCGATTGCCTCCGTCTTCGAATTGGTGGGCCTGATGCCATCCACCATAATTCTTTTCCCCAGGAACTCCACTTCAGGTGCTAGGAAAATGCACTTCGAGCATTTTAACCTGAGCCCCATGCGATTAAGCCGACTAAGAACCTCCTCTAGGTTCTGCTGATGCTCGACTGTGTCCCAAGATGTCGTCCTGGAAGATCATGGTGCACGGGACCAACTTCAGTAAGCTTTCCATGTTTCTCTGAAATATCGCCACGGCTGATCGAATCCCAAATGGTCATCTGTTGTAAATGAAGAGACCTTTGTGCGTGCTGATGCAGGTGAGGCCCTTCGATGATTCCTCCAGCTCCTGCGTCATGTAGGCCAAGGTCAAATCCAGCTTCGTGAACGTCTTTCCTCCTGCCAGCGTCGCAAAAAAGGCCATCTGCCTTTGGTAGTGGGTATTAATCCTGCAGGGAGAAACGATTGATAGTTACTTTGTAATCACCATAGATTCTGACGGTGCCGTCTCCCTTGAGGACTGGAACAATCGGATTGGCCGACTCGTTGAATTCGATCGGCGAAATGATACCCTCTCGTTGCAGCCGGTCCAGCTCTATCTCCATCCTCTCTCTCATCATGTACGGGTACTGCTCTCGCCTTGTGATGGATGGGTCGCGCCCCCGGAATTAGGTGGATCTGCACTTTTGCTCCTTGGAACTTCCCGTTGCCTGGTTTGAACAATGAGGGAAACTTGTTTAGGACCTGGGTACACGAAGTGTCGTTGACGGACGAGAGCGCTCGGACGTCGTCCCAGTTCCAGCGTATCTTCCCCAGCCAGCTCCTGCCAAGCAGCGTGGGGCCATCGCCCGGTACCACCCAGAGTGGTAACTTGTGCACCGCTCCATCATAGGAGACCTTTACACTAGCACTGCCGATTACGGGAATCAGTTCCTTAGTGTACGTTCTCAGTTTAGTGGGAATGGGAGTCAGGACTGGCCTTGAGGCCTTGCTGCACCACAATTTATTAAAAGTCTTTTTGCTCATAATGGACTGGCTCGTGCCTGTGTCCAGCTCCATTGACACCGGGAGTCCATTTATTTGAACCATCAGCATTATCGGGGGACACTTTGTGGTAAATGTGTGCACCCCATATACCTCTGCCTCCTTGGTCTGAGGCTCTGGTTCATCGTGATCCGCCATGGATCTGTCCTCCTCTGCAACATGGTGGTTTGCAGAATTAGCAGGGTTTGCAGCTCGCCTGCACATACGTTGGAGATGTCTCATTGTTCCACAGCCCTTGCAAACGTATCCTTTGAAGCGGTATGAATGGAAATGATGATCACCCCCAACTAGGTGCTAATGGCCTAGCATTCATTACCCTTGATGGTGGACTCTGATATATCTGCGGACATTCAGCTGCAGGCATGTGAGGCCTGCCCTGTACGTTACGATTCGAAAACAACATTACTTTGTTCACAGTACTTGTAGCAGCATTCGTGTGCTGAGAAATTTGCTTTGTATTATCACTGATGGCGATGAACGCCTGGGCTATCACTATGGCTTTACTCAAGGTTGGGGTCTCTACAGTGAAAAATTTGCGAAGTATTACTTCATGGCCAATGCGAAGTACAATGAAGTCCTTGTGCACATGCTCCAAATGTCCTTCAAATTCGCAATATCCTGCAAGGCGTCTTAGCTCGGTGACATAGCTCGCCACTTCCTGGTCTTCAGACCTCTTGTACGTGTAGAACCGGTACCTCGCCATCAGAACGATTTCCTTTGGGTTAAGATGCTCCCGGACCAGTGTGCACAAGTCATCATACGATTTCTCTGTGGGTTTTGCTAGAGCAAACAGATTTTTCATGAGGCCATACGTTGGTGCCCCACAAATGGTGAGGAAAATCGCCCTTCATTTGGCAGCATTCGCTTCTCCTTCCAGCTCATTGGCCACGAAGTATTGGTCGAGTCGCTCCATGAAGGTTTCCCAATCATCTCCCTCTGAAAATTTCTCCAGGATGCCCACTGTTCTCTGCATCGTTGCAGTGGGGTTCGTCATCTGTATCTCGTCGCTAGTTATTATGTCTGAATAAAGAGTCTGACCAGATGCTGTGAGCTCAAAGTAAAATGTGACCTTAGTCTTTTATTACAGGTCTCCAGAGTGCCTCTTCAGCCTGTGAGGCCTCCTTAAGTACTAGTGCTCCCAAGGGATTATGGTATCCCTTGGGACTCCAAGGAATGAGCCCTCTGGTAGTTAAACAAGGTATTTACAGGTTTACATATATAACACTTCCCACACTCATGAGTCAGCCACAGGGGAGACACTGAGGCAACGTTGCAGGTTAGGCATGCGTAAGAGGGGTTTTAAGGAAATGCAGAAGGGTGGTAAATGAAGTTTATATTTTATTTTTCTGCACTGTTTATTGTTCTGGTAGTTGTTTGTAGCTATATTGATTATGTATTAATTCTTTATTTTTCGCACCTATATCTGGGCTGCTTTATAATGTGAGGTGAGCATCATCATTATCATAATAGGCAGTTCCTCGGAGTCGAGGATGACTACCTTCCACTCTTAAAGTGAGTTCTCAGGTGACTGAAGAGTCCAATGCGGGACCTACAGTCTCTGTCACAGATGGGGCAAAGAATGGTTGAAGGAAAGGGTGGTCGGGGAGCCGGGTTGACGCACGCTCCTTCCGCTGTCTGCGCTTGGTTTCTGGTTGCTCTCGGCGATGAGACTAGGGCTGCTAAGTGTCCTCTCGGATGCTCTTCCTTCACTTTGGGTGGTCTTGGGCTACGGATTCCCAAGTGCCGGTGGGGATGCTGCACATTAGAAGGAGGCTTTGAGGGTGTCCTTGAAGCATTTTCTCTGCCCACCTGGGGCTCGCTTGCCGTGTCGAGGCTCCGAGAAGAGCGCTTGCTTTGGAAGTCTCATGTCGGGCATGCGGACGATGTGGCCCACCCAGCGGAGCTGATCGAGCGTGGTCAGTGCTTCGATGCTGGAGATGTTGGCCTGGGAAAGAACACTGACGTCGGTGCGTCTGTCCACCCAATGGATTTGCAGGATCTTGCAGAAGCAGCATTGGTGGTACTTCTCCAGTGCTTTGCGGTGTCTGCTGTATATAGTCCACGTCTCTGAGCCATATAGGAGGGCGGATATCACTACTGTCCTGCAGACCATAAGCTTGGTGACAGATTTCAGGTCCTGGTCTTCAAACACTCACTTCCTCAGGCGACCGAAGGCTGCACTGGCACACTGAAGGCGGTGTTGGACCTCGTCATCGATGACTGCCCTTGCTGACAGTAGGCTCCCGAGGTATGGAAAATGGCCCACGTTGTCCAAGGCCTCACTGTGGATTTTGATAACCGGGGGCAGTGCTGTGTGGCAGGGACAGGTTGGTAGAGGACCTTTGCCTTACGGATGTTTAGTGTAAGGCCTATGCTTTCATACGTTTCGATGAAGGTATTGACGATGGCTTGATGTTTGGCCTCCCAGTGTGCGCAGACGCAAGCGTCGTCTGCGTACTGTAGTTTGACGACAGAGGATGGCACGACCTTGGATCTAGCCTGGAGGTGGCAGAGGTTGAACAGATTCCCACTTGTTACCGTGCGGAATGCTGAGCTGGGGCAACGTTTCCAGTTTGAGCCCCTGGACTGAGATTTCAGTTTTCTCTGTGAATCTCGGGATCTCTATTTCTCTCTCTCTAGGTGTTTACCCCTTCTCTCTTTCTCGATTCCTATTTCTCTATTTCTCTCTCTTCCAATCAAATTTTCTCTTTCTGTTTCTCATTCCCTTTCCTCACTTCTATCTCTTTCTCTTTTGTTCCCTTCTCTCTCCCTCTCTCTCTCTCTCTCTCTCTCTCACCCTCTCTTTCCCTCTCCCTCTCTCGCTCACTCTCTCTCTCCCTCTCTCTTTCCCTCTCCCTCTCTCCCTCTTTCTCTCCCTCTCCCACTCTCTCTCTTTCTCCACCTTCTCTCCCTTTCTCGCTCCCTCCCCTTGAGTGCGGATTCTGTGCTGAGTTCCTCCGGTCCATTAAAGAGGCTCCTGGACTTGTTGTTGAGCAATACGGAGCTGGTTCCGGGATCTCGCTCACTGATCTCCTCCAGATGATCTCTGTGAGACCGGCTCAGCTGCTATTACTTCGAGGACTCCGGGGAGCTTCCGACCCACCCTCGGGTTTGGATCTTACCTTCTTGTCTTCCTCCGCTCCCATGGCTCCGAGATCTCTGCCACTCTGCACTGGCCCTAAAATCTGATGGGGACAACGTCAGCTAAGGGCCGACTTCTTCACACTGAAAATGGGTCCGGGGGCGGAGCGACAGTGGTGCACACTTTTAGCGCGTCACTACTGCCGCCAGGAGAGTCGGCGGTGGCCCACATCGCTGCATGACCTCCCGGGCTGAATTTATGTCGGGACGGCCAGTTGAGCCCAAATCAGTGGCCATTCGATTTTGACAAATGGCCGCTGCAAACAAGCAGTAATGATCCTTCCTGGGACCGTGAATTTCAGGGCCAACATCTTCGTCCAGCTGAGCAGAACTTGGAGCGTGCTGTGCCCTCCAACGAGGACTCTCCACTCCTGTCCTTGTCTCCATTATCTGCTGTTGCTCACATGTGATCTGTGAGACACCAGCTGACAACACTACTTCCTCTTTTACTGGACCCACCAACGTGTACGTATCTGCGCTTGTGCTTGGTGTGCCTGGGTCGTGTAGTTGAACACCTTCTGAAGAATTATCTTTCTTCTCTGGCTGGACAGTTGGGGGGCCTGTGGGAGAGTAAAGACATGAATTAGAACTGTTATGATGAGAATGATTCAAGTTACCATTATGCACATGATTGTATTTCACTGGCTGCTGACATCAAGTCACCATGAGTGACTGTTGTATGCCATGCAGCTGTATGATATTTAATTCTGTCACCAGGTTGCTGGGAGGTCCCCTTCTGTCCAACTCCCCCCACCAGCAGCTCTGCAATGTGGCTTAGTTCGAGGACCTCCTCCTCTGATGAAGTGAGCAGTGTGGTTATTGGAGGGTTTGCTGCCTCTCCCAGTCTTCTGTGCTCTCTTCTCCTGCAAGAAGGAAAACAAGAGACTGTCATGTATGTATGCTTGGGGTTACTAGCCACCAGATGGCGCCACTGTCGGAGGTCATTAGGCTGTACGCACGTGTGTGCTTCCCAGGTATAAAAGGTAAGCCATCATAAATGTAATCACTTTGGGCCCTAATAAAAGCAGAGCCAGGTTTGTACCTATGTTAGTTCAGTCTATCGAGTTATTACATACATAACAGAGACCTTTGAGTGAGAGTCATGAAATGAGTGTAAAGGATGGATGGACGGCATTTGTTGAGATTGGCCATGAGGGAGAGGCGTAACATTGCATTAGGCTGAGGGTGAGTGTCAGTGGTGGATGGTCAGATGGGATGTGTGGATACACAGTGAGGGATGGGTGCACCTGCAAGGTATCTGCAAGGTAGGTTGGTGTGAACATTGATGTGTAGGAGTAGGCTTGGGAAGGCAGAGTGAGGGGGTTGGGGTGGCACACATGTCAGGATGTAGGGCAATGTGGCATTGTATGCACCTTTCCTGACCTCATGAGGTCATTCAAACCCTTCCAATACTGGATTCACATCCTTTGAACAACAATCCTGTTGTTCACTTCTGCTATCTCCAGCCATGCAGTTTTGGTCAGTGCCACTGGCCTCTTTCTCCCATCAACAGGGTATAGTACATAAGAAATAAGAACAGGAGTAGGCCATTAGGCCCCTTGAGCCTGCTCCGCCATTCAATAAGATCATGGCTGATCTGATCTTGGCTTTAACTCTACCAATTCACTAAATATATTCAAAAAGGAGTTAGATGAGGTCCTTACTACTAGGGGGATCAAGGGGTATGGTGAGAAAGCAGGAATGGGGTACTGAAGTTGCATGTTCAGCCATGAACTCATTGAATGGCGGTGCAGGCTAGAAGGGCCGAATGGCCTACTCCTGCACCTATTTTCTATGTTTCTATGTTTCCTTGCCCGCTCCCCATAACTCACCCTTATCGCTCAACAATCTGTCTATCCCCACCTTAAATATATTCAATGACCCAGCCTCCATTGTTCTTGAGAATTCCAAAGATTCACGACCCTCAGAGAAGAAATTCCTCATTTCCGTTTTAAATGGGCGACCCCTTATTCTGAAACTGTGCCCCCTAGTTCTAGATTCCCCCACAAGGGGAGACATCCTCTCTGCATCTGCCCTGTCAAGCCTCCTCTTTTAAACGACTGACTCCAGTTCTTCCCACATTTTATACGACATTGATTTATTTTTGATTCAGGCAAATATTCAGGCACCCCATACGCCATATTGAGATGTTCAGGTGCGTCTTATAGACATTGCAGCCACCCCATAATACCGCATACACAGCAATGACTTGCAACATGTTTCTTACTATGGAACAGTGCACCTATTCATACCAAAGTTGCAATTTTAATTCAATAATTTTAATTGGATCAGCATGAATTCCTGGCTATTTTTAATATAAAATCAATGCCAAGTTTCCCCTCCACCCCCTCTCTTGAAGGTTAGGCAGCTAATTGCACACAGCAAGCTCCCACAAACAGCAATGTGATAAGGAACAGATAATCTGTTTTAGTGACGTTGGTTACAGACTTTTCCCCCTCCCTATCCTAGGGTATCTCGGTTGTGATCAGTTAACGCAGCACAGACCATGGATGAAATCTGTGTCTGGCTTTGATGTATTGCAAAATATTAAAATACTTTTATCATCCCTTCCCCCACCAATGTTTGAAGAGCATTACGTTAATACTCCACAAGGGCCACTGTCTGATCTCCCAGCAGAGACGTTTTAATTCTGAGAGAGAAAAATACAATCACAAATCCAGTAGCCTGAAATAAACAAAATGCTGGAAAGTCAGTGTTTGAAATAGAACAAAAGGTTAATACTTCAGATGGGGGCCTTCATTGCCACTGGAGAAGTATCCAACTCAAAAAAAGATTCACCTTTCATTCTTTTTCGAATGTTGATCAACATGCTGCACTTTTCCAGCATTGTCTGTATTTCAGGTTTTAAATTGTTCACTTTGGCCCATAATCTGTAACAGCATCAACAGCTGACCCTTGTATACACCTTTAATGTAACAGAATACCCCAAAACACTTCACAAGAGAGGAAGGACTATGGTCAGAGAAGAGTTCGGGGAGGTCCAAGGTGTAGGCTTTGAGGAGACTTTTGAAGATGGGGAGAGACGAAGTCATGCTGGTTTAGGGACAGAATTTGAGTGCAGGACTGTTGGTGGCTGAATGCCCTGCCACCACTACGAGAATGGAGGGAAAGGGGTGGGAGGGCAGGACACAGGAGTACAGACTCACCAAGAGCAGAAGCCACAAGCTGGAATGTAGGGCTGGAGGAGTTGCAGAGGTAGGGTGGAGCATGACCACGGGAGGATTTGTAGACAAGGAATTGAAATCAATATTTTGAGCAATGGGCAGCCGGTGGAGATCGGTAAGTAGGTCTTAGCTAAGGGATAGAAGGCAGGAAGAGAGCATTTGGATGAGTTTAAGTCCTCGGGAGAGGTTCTTAGTGAGGAGAGTGTTGAAGAAATCAAGACTGGAGGTAATGAAGGTATGAAAGAAGATTTCAGTGACAGGGAGCCTCGAGGGAGAAACAGAGTACTCGGGGTTGAACAGGGCACTAAGGCTGTGCATCATTGGGTTTAATCTTCGTGAACAGCCAGGGAGGGGAATGGAACCTTGAGCAATAACTAAATAGGAAGGCTTTGATATTGCCAATGTTTAGTTTGAGGACGTTCTGGCTTATCCACAACTTGGACAGGTAGTCAGACTGCCCCCCAAACAGTCCTGGTGGAGAAGTAATGCTGGGCGTCATTGGCTTTCATGTGGAAGCTGCCTCCATACTTATAGATGATGCTTCTGAGAGACAGCATATAAATGAGGATTAGGAGGGGCCATGGAACTGACTGTGTGGGCACAGGAGAAGAAGCTGGTGCAGGAGATGTGCTCATTATATTGGGAGCAGTAGAACTGGAACCATGATAGTGCAGCATCACAAGGGTGGGCAAAGAGGTGGAGGTGGATTGAATGGTGAGGGACTTCAGTTATGTGGATAGGCTAGAGAAGCTGGGGTTGTTCTCCTTAGAGCAGAGGAGGTTGATCGAGGTATTCAAAATCATGAGGGTCTAGACAGAGAGAAACTGTTCCTAATGGCGGAAGTTCGAGAACCAGAGGACACAGATTTAAAGTGATTGGCAAAAGAACCTAAGGCAACATGAGGAAAAACTTTTTCTACACAGCGAGGGGTTAAGATCTGGAATGCATTGCCTGAAAGGGTGGTGGAGGTAGACTCAATCATGGCTTTCAAAAGGGAATTGAATAAGTACCTGAAGGAAAAAAAAATGCAGGGCTACAGACAAAGGGCGGGGAGCTGAAGCACTCTTGTAGAGAGCCAGACGGTCTCGACGGCCTCTGTGCTGTAACTATTCTATGATTTCATCAAAGCACAGAAAGAAGTCAAGGACACTGAGCGATAAGATGCCATGGACATAGGATACAGTTTGTGACTGCGACCAGGACAGTCTCAGTATTGTGAGCGTGAGATAAGCCATCTACAGAAAGACAACAGTGCCATTTCAGTGCCAAAGAAACAATCACATGCTAATCATCTTATTTTAAGATCTTGATGGACATTCAATAGAAATTACTTTGTTTTTAGAAAGTGCAGAATTTTTCAAATTGATCAGTGCCTAAGGTGTTGTTTCTTTTTTGAAAAAGTAATTGTTTACAGGCTGCAATGTATAATAATCATTTTACACATTTCAAATACGGCAAAGTATCTTGAACCACACAGTTCTATACCAAGATTGAAAGTATAATGGTCCTTCAGGTAATTGGAAAAGAACAGTACTAATGGTTTCAGGGGCTCCTCTGATCAATTTTTAAAAATGCTTACAGTTAGCTTTTTTGTTTATTCAGACCAAACATTTGTCTACCCATTAATGATAATGGGGGCAGGGAAATGAGGGAAGTTGGGAAGCAAAAAGTTAAGAAAGATTTGCATTTATATAGCACCTTTCACAAACTCAGGGCGTCCCAAAGCGCTTTACAGCCAATGAAGTACTTTTTGGAGTATAGTCACTGTTATAATATAGGAAATGCAGCAGCCAATTTGCACACATCAAGCTCCCACAAACAGCAATGTGATAATGACCAGATAATCTGTTTTTAGTGATGTTGATTGAGGGATAAATATTGGCCAGGACACCAGGGATAGCCACTCTGCCCTTCTTTTAAATGGTGTCATGGGATCCTTTACATCCACCTGAGAGAGCAGTCAGGGCCTTGGCGCAACATCTCATCTGAATGACTGCACCTCTGACAGTGCAGCACTCCCTCAGTACTAAATTGGAGTGTCAGCCTAGGTTTATGTGCTTGAGTTTCTGGAGTGGGACTTGAACCCACAACCTTCTGCCTTGGAGGCAAGTGTGCTACCCACTGAGCCACAACTGGGACTCAAAGGCCCATGTGGGTTTTTCTACAGGTTTAATCCAAACTTCAGGGGGCTGTTCTTTACATTCCCATGTGCCACTAGGGAATTTTGAATTTAATATACTTTCATCAGATCTCTTGATGGCCGAATAGGTAAAAGCATCACTTGGTGTTACACCAAGCCGTACAGCTTTGATTCCTCTCTGTACTCCAATTAACAGGTCAGAGTTAGGGAGATAGTTGGGTGGAGAGGGCAACCACGATTCCCGCTCAACTGCCGTGTAACGACACCTATCGCAAAATGTCCCTTTTACTGTCATTTGGTAGTGTGATGCCTTTGACGGTTGAATATCCTGCAGATACTTGCCGTCTATGCACACACGTGAAGAGCAGCTTGGGTGAAGTAACGAAGAGGTGTTAGGCTAGTATCCATGGATCTGTAATCAATACCTTCATTTTTCCAATAAAATATACTTTCATCTCTGAGGAGTAAGGAAATGTGCAAGGTTCTCAATCCTACAGCAAAAAACAGTTTTAGTTTGACAGTTGCGTCTTGCGGCCATCTTTTCCATCCCTATTTCCCCGCAAAAAATCTTTTTTTCCCCCACTCATTGCTGGCAATTTCTATCAAAAGCAAAATAGCATCCTTAACAATGGGGGATCTTACTGCACTTTGAAAACAAGAATGGTTCCAAAATTGGACAAAATCCAATTCCCACTGTCCTTGATAACTAAAGTTTGGCTGAAAACGGGACAAAATCTGGCCCCCAATAAAAGGAACAAACTGCAGCATTCAGTTGAAGTATAACTACAGTTTAGAACTGTACAAGTTTTTTTTTTGCAGAGCCAGGTGTACTGGCTAAAATTTTTTTAAAATTATCCTGATGTAAGCAAGACTAAATTAGGACAGGAGAGATGATATGGTACCTGAATTCAATATAATTGAGGTATTACTGGAAATACGACAATTTAAAAGTGCCACAGTAAGGGATATCAAGCCTGCCCAGATTTTGAACACTGACTATTTAACATGGGTGAAACCAGTATCAACAACAACCTTGCATTAATATAGAGCTTTTAACGTAGTAAAATATCCCCAGGCGCTTCATAGGAGCGTAACCAGACATAAATTGACACCGAGCCAAAGAACAAGATAATAGGGCCGATGGTTAAGATGTTTAATGTTAGAACACAGCCAGCATCAACAAGCAGCTGTCTTGCTGCTACCTCCACGTAAATATAAATGATCCAATCTTCGCCTCTGCCGCTTTTTTGTCAGCTGCTGCCAGGTTCCCTGGCTCTGCTTCTCATCCACTAAACATAGGGAACTGCTTTAGTTTGTCTGACATCATCAAAACAGCAGCTTTAACTGCCCAACTGGTCAGATTGAAATGGACTACCAAAAGCAGGTCACTATTCTGCGCACATGCGTAGAAAACATGGTCTCTGCTTCAATCATCAACTCTTGGTAGTGCATTGCAGTCTCACAACGGTCTGTAAAAAACAGTTTCCCCTGCTCTTTGTCCTAAATGTTGTGCATTTAATCTTGTATCTGTTGTTCTAGACCCCTCAATCACTTGAAACAGTCTATCTACTCTGTTCATTCCATCATAATTTATCCATTAAATCACCCATTAATCTCTTCTCTTCTAATAAAAGTAGCCCTATGCCTGGATACCTCGATTGGATTGTAGAGAAGCAAGCAATGAATGGAGCATGGTGCATGTACGCTGTAGTTACGATGATGTTGGCAATTTTTATGGCGACTTGTGCTGCTCACAATACTGCACAAGAGTTGGTCTTGGTACTTGATATCTTCCTAGGAAGGTGTTGGATACGCACTTAACAGTTGTCGAATGACCAACTAGTTACTATCCTCTGGGGAACAAGGGGGTGTAAGCAAATGGGGCCTCATTGACTCCAAGGTATCACACTTAAAGATGGGAAATTGGAACAGTTAGGGGCCGAAATTGCCCCCCCCTCCATATGCTCCATTACCGCCTCCAAGAGGCGGATAGGCCTTACCGACCGGGGGCAGACGGATAGGCCGACCCATCCGAAATTGCCACTGGGCTGGGAGCAGCGGGAACAGGTTTCCGCGCTGACCCCACACCGACACCCTTTCCAACCCCCTTGCGGGAAATTGCCCCTCGGGAGCAGAGTGGCCGCCGGGCGGTGCCACTGACCGATTTCCCCTGCGGAAAGCTGTGTGTGGCAGGGCGGCGGGCGCTGCTGGCGCCTCCATTTAAATGTAATTGTCGGCCGACTCAGAGGTTGGCCCAACAATGGTGGCCATGGGTTTGGCCGAGCCACCAACAAGCACACCGGCACCGGCCCTCCCCTTTAAATTTCTCCTCGTCTCAGTCCTAAATAGCCACCCCCTTATTCTGAGAAATGTTTATTATGTTTCGTATGTCCCTGTGGCCTTCATTCCTTGGAGTAATATCTACAAGGAGGCACCACTAAATCCGGGAGCCACTTTCTGCCTTTGACTCTGCATAATTAAAGGTTTAGTATTGTCAAAGATTTATAACGCAAATAATTCCCCTCTGTCACAATCTGCTTCCACCTCCACCAGCCTTCAGGTGACATCATTGCATTGCCCCTTTAAATAACTCAGCTGAAGTAAGTCATCCATGACGTCATTGGACCCATTACAGTTATTTGGTTGGGATACCCGGAAGTCTGACTCAATTGTAGTGGTTTCGTTAGAAAGCCGCTGAAAAACGCATTCTCCAGCTTTTGGATTCTCGACGCGATCCACAGCTCCCCCACATCCATCGAATTCAGCCTAAGAAATCTGAAAAGTATGGATCACTTATAAGAACATAAGAACTTAAGAAATAGGAGCAGGAGTCGGCCATTTTGCCCCTCGAGTCTGCTCCGCCATTCAATAAGATCACGGCTGATCTTCTATCTCAACTCCACTTTCCTGCACTATTCCCATATCCCTTGATTCCATTAATATCCAAAAATCTATCGATCTCAGTCTTGAATATATTCAATGACTGAGCCTCCATAGCCCTCTGGGGTAGAGAATTCCAAAGCATTACCACCCTCTGAGTGAAGAAATTTCTCCTCAGCTCAGTCCTAAATAGCCACCCCCTTATTCTGAGAAATGTTTATTGTGTTTGCATCACTCTAAATGATTTCCTAACAGAAGTATTTGGTACTATGCAACAACATCAGACTTTCAATTACAACTTTTCATTTCATTTTGTCCTTCCTCCATGTGCTGGGAAGATGTATGTGTTGGTGTATTTTGGTTATATTTAATAACAACAACAACAACTTATATTTATATTGCGCCTTTAGCATAATAAAACATCCAAAGGTGCTTCACAGGAGTGTCACAAAAAACATTTGACATTGAGCCATATGAGGAGATGTTCGGGCAGATGACCAAAAGCTTGGGCGAAGAGGTAGGTTTTAAGGTGAGTCTTAAAGGAAGAAAAAAGTCCCTCCTGACTGTTATAACTGCACTTATCAACTCCCAATTGTCCAACCTTTGGCCCTCCATTCACCATGACATTTCTGCAGTTACCGATCTGCTCAATCACAACCTCACCACCATCTTTGATGCCTGAGTCCCTATTAAAACCATTACTTTCTCTCACCCCAGCCGTTCCCTCTGGTACAGCCCTGATGTTGGCTCCCTTAAGTCTAAGGGGCGCAGACTTGAACGGATATGGCAGACAACTGGTTTAGCCATTCACCGCCAGATCTGGCTGGACCACATAAAGCACTATCGGGTCCTGCTTTCAACTGCCAAAATCACTCACTATTCCAGAATCATTCTGGAATGTAAAGACAAACCCCAGATTCTATTCTCCCATGCTAACGGTCTTTTTAAACCCCTCTCTCCAGTCTCCACCCTCACCTTTGACAATAATTGTGAGTAGCTCATGGACTTCTTTGTCTCTAAGATTTAGATAATCGGTTCAGCCGCCTCTGCCTCTTCCCATCCTTCCCTAGCTCACCGGGCCAAACTTCCTCTAAGGAAGCCCCCCTGCCTTAGCCCGGACTCACATCTTTCTCCAGTTTCTCTCGGATCTTCCCTCATGACCTTTCCAAGCTCATCCTGTCCATGAGACCCACTTCCTGCTCCCTTGACCCGATTCCCAGCAAACTGCTGACCACCCAACTTCCTTTTCGGGCTCCTGTGTTAGCTGACATTGTTAACGGTTCTCTCTCCTCAGGTAAACATAAACATAGAAACATAGAAAATAGGTGCAGGAGCAGGCCATTCGGCCCTTCGAGCCTGCACCGCCATTCAATGAGGTCATGGCTGAACATGCAACCTCAGTACCCCATTCCTGCTTTCTCACCATACCCCTTGATCCCCCGAGTAGTAAGGACTACATCTAACTCCTTTTTGAATATACTATCCCGCTATCCCGCTCTTCCTCAAATCTGTTGTCATCACCCCTCTCCTCAAAAAACCAACCCTCGCCCCTCCATTCTTGCAAATTACCACCTCATCTCCAACCTCCCTTTCATCTCCAAAGTGCTTGAATGTGTTGTTGCCTCCAAAATCCATGCCCCTCTTTTCCACAATTCCATGTTTGAATCCCTCCAATTCGATATTTTCGCACCTGCCACAGTATCGAAACGGCTCTCATCAAAGTCAAAAATGACATCCTTTGTGACTGTCACAAAGGCAAACTATCCCTCCTCATCCTTCTTGACTATATGCAGCCTTTGACACAGTTGACCACTCCATTCCTCTACACCGTCGTCCAGCTGGGTGGGACTGCACTCGCCTGGTTCCATTCTTACCTATCTAATCGTAGACAGAGAATCACCTGCAACGGCTTCTCTTCCTACCCCTGCATTGTTAGCTCTGGTGTCCCCCAAGGATCTATCCTTGGTCCCCTTCTATTTCTCATCTACAAGTTGGCCCTTGGTGACATCATCCAAAAGCACAGTGTTAGTTTCCACTTGTAGGCTGATGACACCCAGCTCTACCTCACAATCACTTCTCTCAACCCTTCAACAGTCTTTAAATTGTCAGACTGCTTGTCCAACATCCAGTTCTAGATGAGTAGAAATTTTCTCCAATTGAATATTGGCAAGACCAAAGCCATTGTTTTTGGCCTCCGCCACAAACTCCATTCCCTAGCCACTGACTCCATCCCTTCCCCCAACTTCTGTCTGAGACCGAACCAAACTGTTCGCAACCTTGGTGTCATATTTGACCTTAAAATGAGCTTGCGACCACATATCCGCAGCATAACTAAGACCGTCTATTCCCACCTCCGTAACATCGCCCGTCTCCACCATTGCCTCAGCTCATCCGCTGCTGAAGTCATCATCCATGCCTTTGTTACCTCTAGACTTGACTATTCCTGTCATGTATTTCACCATCTTGCAATGACTATAAGTATGTAACTGTAACTCATGCATACTATACCTGCACCCTTGTAATGCACACCCTGACCACAGGGAGTGAGCTCCTCACCTGGGCTTCCAGGTATAAAAGGGGAGGTCCCACCCAAGATCAAGACTCTTCAGTCCTGGAAATAAAGTGAAGGTCACAGAGTGACCGTGTCTAATATATCCATGCCTCGTGTGAGTTTGTAACAAGGTGCAGAGACATTACATCTGGCGACGAGAATTGGGAATCACCGAACCATAAGGATGGCCACCAGTAGCACAGGGGAACGTTACGTGTGGGTGAGGACTGGGACGACTTTGTGGAAAGACTCCAGCAGAGCTTTGTCACAAAGGACTGGCTGGAAGAGGCAGCGGCTGACAAGCGGAGGGCACATCTACCGACCAGCTGTGGTCCACAGACGTATGCGCTCATGAAAGACCTGCTCACACCCCAAAAGCCAGCGGACAAGTTCTTCGAAGAGCTCAGCCAGCTGATCAGTGAGCATCTCAAGCCGGCAAGTAGCATACACATGGCCCGGCACCGGTTCTACTCTCACCAGCGTCAGGAGGGTCAAAACATCTCGGACTTTGTGGCGGAACTGCGGCGTCTGGCCAGTCTCTGTAAGTTCTCCAATGCCTGCAGGAGGGAGATGTTAAGGGACTTTTTCATCGAGGGCATTAATCATGCCGGCATTTTCAGGAAGCTCATAAAGACTAAGGATTTGACTTTAGAAGGGGCAACGTTGATAGCTCAAACTTTCATGGCAAGGGAAGAGGAGACCAAGCTAATTTACGCACACAGCCCTGGTTTCAATTTTGTGATGAACCAGGGAGTTAATGTTGTAAAAAGGACACAGAACCCCACAAGCAGGCAAGGGCAATTCGACACCGTCCAGGCAGGCAGGCAAGGGCAATTCAACACCATCCAGGCAGCCAGGGTGGGCCTGCAACAGGGACAATGGAAAGGGGATCGGCAATTCACGCCATCACGAGGAACAATGTATCCTGTGATGGGACAATTAACACCCTCCATCAGAGTGATTAGAAACAGCCAAACGGGCCATCAGAGAGGAATGCCTGGGAATAGCCCTTTTGTTAACAGCAATCTCAGCTCATGTTGGAGATGTGGGGGCAGACACACTGCAAAAATCTGCAGGTTCCAACTTTACACCTGTAGGATTTGTAATGTCAAGGGACACCTGGCCAGGATGTGCAAAAAGGCAGTAGTGAGGCTAGTCTGCGAGACAGACGAACCAGATGAGTGGTCTGAAATGCAGGATGAGGCCTGGGGAACTACCAAGGAGGCTGAAGTTCAGAGAGCTCATACACCAAAACGCTACACATGATGATGAAAGTCTTGCTGAATGGCATTCCAGTGCACATGTAGCTGGATACCGGAGCTAGCCAGTCCCTCATGAGCGCCCAACAATTTGAGAGACTATGGCCACACAGAGCTAGCAGGCCCAAATTGGAACGCATCGAGATGCAGCTACGTATGTACACCAAAGATCATCCCAGTGCTGGGCAGTGCAAACTTGGTGGTAACGCATAATGGATCACAGAACTGGCTGCCACTCTGGTTTGTTCCGGGAAATGGCCCCGCGCTCTTGGGTAGGAGTTGGCTAGCTGAGATGAATTGGAAATGGGGGATGTGCACAACATTTCATCCGTGGAGCGAAGTTCATGCTCGCAGGTATTGCAAAAATTCGAGTCACTCTTTCAACCCAGTGTCGGAACGTTCAAGAGCACCAAAGTAGTGATACGCATCACTCCGGATGCCAGACCAGTGCACCACAAAGCCAGAGCGGTGCCGTACGTGATGCGTGAGAAAATTGAAAGTGAACTGGACAGGCTGCTCAGAGAGGGCATAATTTCGCCCGTTGAATTCAGCGACTGGGCAAGTCCCATTGTTCCCATCCTCAAAGCAGATGGCTCGGTTAGGATTTGTGGCGACTACAAAGCCACCATCAACCGAGTGTCGCTGCAAGACCAATACCCGCTCCCGAGAGCGGAGGACCTTTTTGCCACGCTGGCAGGTGGTAAGCTGCTCACGAAGCTGGACCTCACTTCGGCCTACATGACTCAGGAACTGGTTGCAGAATCCAAGTTTCTGACCACCATCACGACACACAAAGGATTATTTGTTTACAATAGGTGCCCGTTTGGCATTCGTTCGACAGCGGCTATCTTTCAGCGAAACATGGAAAGCTTGCTCAAGTCCATCCCTGGAATGATCGTGTTCCAAGACGACGTCCTTATAACGGGTCAAGACACTGAGGAACACCTCCGCTACCTGGAGGAGGTGCTACGCCGATTGGAACGGGTAGGCCTGCGGCTGAAAAAGGCCAAGTGCGTGTTTTTGGCTCCAGAGGTCGAGTTCCTGGGCAGGAGGGTTGCCGCAGATCAGATCCGGCCCATTGAATCAAAAACTGAGGCGATTCGCCAGGCGCCCAGGCCCGGCAACATGTCGGAGTTGCGATCATTCCTGGGACTCTTAAACTATTTTGAGAACTTCCTGCCGAACTTAAGCACATTGTTGGAGCCATTACACATGCTCCTCCGTAAAGGTTGTGAATGGTCTTGGGGGGATTGTCAAGAATGGGCTTTCAATAAGGCAAGGAACCTGCTGTGTTCCAACAAACTGTTGAGTTTGTATGACCTCTGTAAAAAACTGGTTTTAACATGCGATGCGTCATCCTACGGGGCTGGGTGTGTGTTGCAGCAGGGTTACGATGATGGCTGACTCCAACCAGTGGCTTACGCCTCCAGGTCGCTCTCCCAGGCAGAGCGTGGATACGGCATGATCGAGAAGGAGGCACTCGCGTGTGTGTACGGTGTGAAAAAGATGCACCAGTACCTTTTCGGTAGATGGTTCGAGCTAGAGACGGCCCACAAGCCGTTAACATCCCTGTTGTCCGACAGCAAGGCTGTCAACGCTAATGCGTCAGCTCGCATACAGCGATGGGCCCTCATGCTGGCTGCGTATGACTACACCATACGGCACCGGCCAGTCACCGAAAATTGCGCTGACGCACTCAGCAGGCTCCCACTGGCCACCATCGAGGGGGCGTCGGAGCAGAGCGCCGAGATGGTCATGGCCATTGAGGCTTTTGACACTGGGCTCCCCCATCACAGCCTGCCAGATCAAACTCTGTACCAACAGGGACCCCCTCCTATCCATGATAAAGAAATGTGTCCTGACTGGGGACTGGGCGCCAGCACACAGGGCGTGCCGCGAGGAAGTCAAGCCGTTTCAGAGACGGATGGATGAACTCTCCGTCCAAGCCGACAACCTGTTATGGGGCAGCTGGGTAGTCATGCCCCAGATAGGAAGGGAAGCGTTCATCAGGGAACTCCACAGCGAGCACACTGGCATCGTGTTAATGAAGGTCATTGCCCGGTCACACGTGTGGTGGCCGGGGATTGACTCAGACCTGGAACACTGGGTTCGCAGGTGCACGACATGTGCCCAGCTGGGCAATACCCCCAGGGAGGCCCCACTCAGCCCGTGGCCCTGGCCCACCAGGCCATGGTCACGTATTCACGTAGACTATGCAGGCCCGTTCATAGGAAAAATGTTCCTGATCGTTGTCGATGCATACTCAAAGTGGATCGAGTGCATCATATTAAACTTGTGCACGACATCCATCACTGTGGAGAGTCTGCGTACGGTTTTCGCGACCCACGGCTTGCCGGACATCCTGGTCAGCGATAATGGCCCATGTTTTACCAGCCATGAATTCCAGGAGTTTATGTCGGGCAATGGGATCAAGCACATCCGGACAGCGCCTTTCAAGCCGGCCTCCAATGACCAAGCGGAACAGGCGGTCCAAGTCATAAAGCAGGGCAAGCTACACATCCAAGGACCCTCCCTTCAGTACCGTCAATCGCGCCTCCTGCTGGCCTACAGGTCCCGGCCGCACTCGCTCACGGGAATCCCGCCAGCGGAACTCCTCATGAAACGCACGCTCAAGACGCGGCTGTCCCTCATTCACCCAGCCCTGGCAGACATTGTTGAGGGCAAGCGCCAGTCCCAAACCGAGCTCCATGATCGAGGCTCAAGGGGGAGGTGTCAAGCCCTCCCCCCCCCAATGCGGTGTCTGTCAATCTCCCGGCCCGTCCCCGAATCATTCCCTCCACGTGCTGCCGCAAAGCAGGACCTGAGGCCCGAGACTGCTGACCTGATTGGCAAAGAAGGAAACAGGATCATGGTGGTCAGACTAAACAATGGTCGCAAACACTTGGACCAAGTAAAGACAAGGTTCAGTGCAGACACGGAGGAACCGGAAGAATGATGAGATAGCACCCACACCACTGCCAGTGCACGAACAACAAAGACAGCCCTCAGCATGCACAGTCCCTGCAGCCAGCCCGGACAGGCCGGAATCACCTCAAGTGACAGAGACGCATGCTGAGGCTCAGCCACCAGAGCCACAACTGCAGCGCTCCATGAGAGAGCGCCGACCACCCAATAGACTTAACCTCTAAAATTAAAAGACCTAAGGGGGGAGGTAATGTCATGTATTTCACCATCTTGCAATGAATATAAGTATGTAACTGGAATTCATGCATACTGTACCTGTATCCTTGTAATGCACACCCTGACCACAGGGAGTGAGCTCCTCACCTGGGCTTCCAGGTATAAAAGGGGAGGTCCCACCCAGGATCAAGACTCTTCAGTCCTGGAAATAAAGTGAAGGTCACAGAGTGACCGTGTCTGATATATCCATGCCTCGTGTGAGTTTGTAACAAGGTGCAGAGACATTACAATTCCAACGTCCTTCTGGCTGATCTCCCACATTCTATCCTACGTAAACTAAAATGGGTGATCCAAAACTCAGCTGCCTCTGTCCTTACTTGCACCAAGTCCCGCTCACCCATCACCCCTGTGCTCGCTGACCTACATTGGCTTCTGGTTAAGCATTGCCTCGATTTCAAAATTCTCATCCTTATTTTCAAATCACTCCATGGCCTGGCCCCTCCCTATCTCTGTAATCTCCTTCAACCCCACAACCCTCTGAGATGTCGGCACTCCTCTAATTTTGCCCTCTTGAGCATCCCTGAATATAATCACTCAACCATTGGTGGCCATGCCGTCTGTTACCTAGGCTCCAAGCTCTGGAACTCCCTGCCTAAACCTCTCCACCTCTTTACCTCTCCTTCCTCCTTCAAGACGCTACTTAAAACGTACTTCTTTGACCAAGCTTTTGGTTATCTGCACTCATTTCTACATATGTTGCTCGGTGTCAAATTTTTTATCTTATAATATGCCTGTGAAGTGCCTTGGGACGTTTCACTACGTTAAAGATGCTATATAAATACGATGTCACTATTTGTACTGCACTTTTTTTGACAGACATGTGTCTGTCAAGCCTTGCCCCCCCCATGTCGTGTCTGTCAAGCCCTCCCCCCCCCCAATGCGGTGTCTGTCAATCTCCCGGCCCGTCCCCGAATCATTCCCTCCACGTGCTGCCGCAAAGCAGGACCTGAGGCCCGAGACTGCTGACCTGATTTCGGCGGCCGGCCGAGAGCAGTGGCGGAGGTCAGAGAAGCGGCGGGGGTGCCAAGGGGAGTGGTGGAAGAGAGAGAGAGACTGGAAGCGAGGGATTGAGAGAGGCTGGGGGGAGAGAGAGACTTGGGGAGAGAGACTAGGAGAGAGAGAGGTTGGGAGAGAGAGCGACTGAGGCGGGGAGAGAGAGACAGGCTGGGGAATAATGAGAGAGACTGGGGAAGAGAGAGAGAGAGACACTGGGGACGATGGAGAGAGAGAGACTGGGGGGGGGAGGGGAAGAGAGACACGGTGTGGGGGGAGAGACACAGTTGGGGGAGGATCGGAGGGGAGAGAGGGATCTCAGGGAAGACAGATCAGGTTATTCCAACCCACTACAAGGAACATCGTTGGAGTGGATAATATCCAGAAGTCACAACACTGTCACTATTCACTTCATATCCAATAAACCCATTAACAATGCCGCATCTATGGTGAGGTGGCGGGGGCGGGAGGTGGCGGTGGGGAGGGGGTGGTAAGGATGCACTTGCACTGGGGTAAGATTACTTTGGCTGGGGGAAGGATGCACTTGGACAGGGGTAAGATTACTTTGGCTGGGGGAGGGATGTACTTGGACTGGGGTAAGGTACTTTGACTGGGGGAGGGATGTACTTGGACTGGGGTACAGGACTTTGGCTGGCCCTTGCTGTCTTCTGGGGAGCTCTGTTATCTGTCGCTTCAGGAAGTCAAAGTGGATCGAGTTACAATTTGCAAAGTCAGCGAGACCTTGGGATGGGTGGTTCCAGTGACACATTCCTGTGAAACTTTAGGGTGTGGCTTATCCTCCAAGGGGACCAATCATAGACAAAGGGTGGAGCATGGCAGCCATTTTTGCAGTACAAATAAACGCAGCCATATAAATACAAGTTGTTGTTGAAAGAAAAGTGGAAAGGCAGAGAGATTTAGAGAGGGAATTCCAGAGCTTAGGATCTGGGCAGCTGAAGGCACGACTGCCAATGGTGGAACATTTCAAATTGGGGATGTTCAAAAGTCCCAAATAGATGGAGAGCAGATGTCCAGGGGGGTTATAGGGCTGGAGCAGATTACAGAGATAAGGAGAGATGAGACCATGGAGGAATTTGAAAAAAAGGATGAGAATTTTAAAATCGAGTCATTGCTTAACTGGGAGCCAATGTAGGTCAGCAAGCACAGTGGAGATGAGTGAGCAGGACTTGGTGCAAGTTAGCACACGGGTGGCAGAGTTTTGGTTGATGTTAAGGTTATGGAGGATAGAACCAGGGAGGCTGGCCAGGAGTGCATTGGAATAGTCAAGACTGGACATCATAAAGGCATAGATGAGGGTTTCAGCAGCAGATAAGTGGAGGTAAGGGCGTAGACAGGCAATATTACAAAGGTTGAAATATAGCCTTAGAACAGATATGAGGTAGCTAGCTCAATTCGTGATCAAATATGACACAAAGGTTGTGAACAGACTCGGTCAGCCTTAGACAGTTGCCGGGGAGAGAGATCGAATCACTGGAAAGGAAATGGAGTGTGTGGTGTGAACTGAAGGCAATGGCTTCGCTCTGCCCGATATTTAATTGGAGGAAATTTCTACTCATCCCGTGCTGGATGTCGGATAAGCAGGCTGAGAGTATAGAGATGGTGGCGGGTTTGAGAAGGTGGAGTAGAGATCGAGTTGGTTATCATCAACGTACATGTGAAAACTCGCATTGTGATGACAGATGAGGGCACCGATGGGTAGCATGTAGATGAGAAACAGGAGGTGACCAAGGATAGATTCTGAAGTGACAATGCGGTATCGGGAAGAGATGCCATTGCAGGTGATTCTGTGGTTACGGTTGTAAAGATAGGAATTAAACCAATCGAGGGCAGTCCTATCCAACTGGACGAGAGTGGGGAGTGGAGAGCATCAGTTCAAACTGTCACATAACAGGAGACTGAAGTGTATCAGTTCAAACTGTCACATAACAGGAGACTGAAGTGTATCAGTTCAAACTGTCACAGAACAGAGAGTGGAGAGCGTCAGTTCAAATTGCTTTATAATTTATAGTATAATAGTCCACATTATTTATTATTCTACCTGGCATAACACATATTTTAAATTTTATTCTCTGCCCCAACCTATGGGGCAGAGATACCGGAGAAATTCAGCTGATAGAATTTTTTTTTTGGTTGGGGCAGAATTTTTTTTTTGGTCGCGGCGTAAGTTGTTGGGGCTGTGGGGCGGAAGTGCCCTCGCAGCGGGTTGGCCGCCCCGACCAGTCATCAGTGCCACACTAATGATGTACCACATCGCACTGACGCATCACAACATCCCTTCCCTTCAGTTAAAGGGGAGGGCTGCTGTGAGCTCTGCAACAAGTTCAGTTAGGTCCACTGGGCCACCAGGGAGGGTTTCGGCCGGGCCAGCGGCCTGGCACCCAACAGGGGGTTCCCAGCCTGCCTGTTGGTGGCCCAGCTGAACCCAGGGGCATAATTGTTGGGCTGACCTGGCAAAAATAAATATAATGGAGTCGCCGGCAAAAATAAATATAATGGAGTCGCCGGCAGCGTGACCTCTCCTTTAAGAGTGGACGCACTGCCCAGCCACAAACAGCTCCCCACTGGGGAAAGCTGTCAATGGTACCGACTGGCGGTGGCACCTCTCCTGCGGGGCAATACCATGCGGGGGTCGGAAAGGGGTTCGCTGCAGTCGGTAAGGGGTCGGTGCGTGCCCGACGCAGCAGGAAAACGGGCTGAACAGAAACCCGTTCCTGCCCCTCCGGCCCGGGGGCAATTTCAGACGGGTCAGTCCATCCGTCTGCCCCCGGTCAGTAAGGCCTTTTAGAGGCGGTAATGGAGTTTATGGAGGGGGGCAATTTTGGCCCCGTAGAGTCTCTAGTGGAATATTCCACCTAGTGGATTACTTCTGTAATAACTACTGATGTAATAACAATGAAGCATGTGGCACAGTTCTTTAGGAGCCATCTTGTAAGATATCATAGTCTTCAATTTTCATTCGATTGAATCATTTTAAAATTCTGTTTGGATTGTTTATTTTGTGGTGGCTCTCATTTCAGCTTTGTGTCCAAGGGGATGCTGTGATGTTCCGTGACAGAGGGATGGTAAGGTGGGGTAATGTTGAGCAACAGGATCTGGGGTTTCATTCAAGGGAACTGAAGTCTGATGAGGCACTCATGGACAGCCTGTCCAGAACAGGGATCTGCTGCCTGCCTCCTTCTCTTCCTCCTCATCCTCCTTTTCCTCCTCCTACTCCTGAGGAGATTACAGAACCCATGGTAGCAAAGGCTGCGCCCTCATGATGGCCAAGTTTTGAGGGCGCAGCAAACCACCATGAATTGGGACACCCACTCCGGTGAGTACTGGAGAGTTCCTCCTTAGTGGTTAAGACAGCGGAGCTGTTGTTTTTGCACCCTGATGGTCTGTTCAATGAAGTTCTTCATGGCAGCATGGCTTTCATTGTATGATTGCTGTCCACAAGCAATGGGGTTGCGGAGGGGAGTCATCAGCCAGGTGCAGAGCAGATAGCCCTTGTCTCTGAGCAGCCACCCTTGAGTTCAACGTGGTAGCTGGAAGATTGCTGGTACACTGGACTGACGCAGGTTGAAAGCATCATGACTGCTGCCAGGATAGTGGGCATTCACCATCATGAAGGGCTGGTCATGGTTGCACACCAACTGCACATTTAGTGATTGGTAGAATTTGTGGTTATGGTACATCTCAGCATTGATATGTGGTGCCCGCAATACCATGTGTGTGCCCTACACCATGGGGAAGCCAGTTATCCTGCTCCTTTCTGTTTAGACCGAAGACAATGAAGTCCTTTCTCCTAGAATACAGAGCCTCTGTGACCTCCTGGATGCAGTGAACTGGGAGATGTTTGTTATGTTGCCTGTTCCAAACTGGAAGAATCCACTGCAACATACCTGCACAGTTGCACAGCTTTCTGGAGGATCCTCGCCGGCCTCTCGCTGGCTTCTACAGGGAAGGAACTGCGCTTGCACTAAAATTTGAATGGGCCGCACGCTTAGTTAAAGGGACCATGCATTAAAAAATAATTAGGGGGAACATTGATCCACTGGCGAAAAAATTGAGGGGCATGGTGACATTGACGGCCACTGTCAGAGTCATCGTCGTCCTGCTCTGAGACTGATTCCAAGAGGTGGCAGAGTTCTGTAACCAACTCCTTGGTGAAGTGAAGCTGCTAATTACACTGCTCCTGGCTTAGGTGCAGGGAGGAGAAGTGCTTCCTGAAGACCTGAGGTGGCCAACGCCTCCTGCTGACAGCCCACCCCCCCTTCCCCTTCCCCTTCCTCTTCCCTCTACGAGCAGCTTGTCATTGCTGCCTCTGCGCCATCCCCCTGTCATACTGCAGCACAACCAGAGCCTCCATGAGTGTGAGAAACTGGTATTCTCAGAATATTTAATTTAATGTAAAATCATGTACAGAAAACAAAATAAAGTGAGGCAGATAAGATTAAGAGAGAGAGCGAGAGATAAAAGAGAAAGTTAAAAATAATTTTAAATCTCCAAATTGAAATCTGAAGGAATTTGACTCCATACTTGTAAAAGTCAATTTCAAGTGCAAGAGATGTTATTTTTGGATGTTTTTCTGGCGTGTTTAGTGGGTATCTAGTGGATAATTACTTCAGCTTCATACCGTTGCATGTATTTGAATGCTGAGTCTCTCGGCAGGATATTGCTACAGTGAAGCTTGCGGAGGAGTGGGGCAACTCAGACAGCAACTTCCTGATATCCCCTTTTAACTGCGCATGTGCGGATGCTGGAAGTTGGTGTCTGATTTACTCATTAATAATGGTGTGCACTGAGAGCCTCACCATTATGCTTAACGGAAATTTGGACCAATGTATATGCCCCAAATAAATTGCAGGCCCTTCATCTTTGGGGATGCAAATCCAAGTGAGCTGCACATCTGTGCCTTTCAGCCAGGTAAGAAAGCAAGAAAGTAGAAAAATAGATTTGTAATTATCGACACACCTCCCAAACCCACGACCTCTACCTCCTAGAAGGACAAGGGCAGCTGGCGCAAGGGAACACCACCACCTCCAACTTCCCCTCCAAATCACACACCATCCCGACTTGTAAATATATCGCCATTCCTTCATCGTCTCTGGGTCAAAATCCTTGAACTCCCTCCCTACCAGCACTGTGGGAGCACCTTCACCACAAGGTCCCACAAACAGCAATGATCCCGATAATCTGTTTAAGTGATTTTGGTAGAGGGATCAATATTGGCCAGGATACTCTTCTTCGAAATAGTGCCATGGGATCTTTTATGTACAGCTGAGAAGACAGATGGGGCCTCGGTTTAATGTATCATCTGAAAGACAGCACCTCTGACAGTGTAGCATTCCCTCAGGAGTGGTATTTGAATCCACGATCTTCTGATTCAGGAGAGAGTGTTACCACTGAGCGAAGGCTAACAGCTAAAGTACACCTGTTCAGCATAGCCGGGCCCTAGCCAAGTTTGTGGCCTTTGCAGTGGACTCCTGTTGGAGTCTGCTGGAATGGCTGCAGATTTTTAAAGCCGTTTTGTCAGAGAAATTGCGGTCTACTCATCGCGGACCTGTGAAAAGAATACACAGCTACCTGATGGTGGCCATCCTACGTACACTTGCTCTCTGATGCTGCGTGCTGGAGGACAGCGTAATGGCCCACGGATCCCAGGGGTATAGCCTGTGCGGAAATGTACCTGAGATTACGTGGGCCTGGTCCTCCAATCAGGGAACAGATTGTCTTTTATTCATTTAAATTACTACATTACTTCATTACTACAGCCTTTAAAATACACACACATTTAGCATTTATCATGGGAATCCACTTCTTTACTCATAATTCCCACTTCTAAACAAATATTGTGCACTGCACAGAAAACTATGAAATGTAAATGTTATTTTAAAAACCTGCAGCTTTAGCATACACTCGGATTGCTTCCCATTAAAGCTTTTAATGTTCCTGGATGTCATTTCATTTTAAAAAAGTATTTTTTTCATTTTGGGTATCCCCTTACACAGTGGAAACAGGTGCAGGGCCTGTTTGGTAGAGAGACTCTTAACTCTCACCTGAGTCAGAAGGTCGTGGGTTCAAATCCCACTCCAGACACTTGAGCACAAAATCTAGGCTGACACTTCAGTGCCGTGCTGAGGGAATGCTGTACTGTCAGAGGTGCCCTTTCTGACGATATGTTAAACCAAGGCCCCATCTATCCTCTTAGGTGGACATAAAAGATCCCATGGCACTACTTCGAAGAAGAGTTGGGAAGATTTCCTGGCCAATATTCATCCTCTACCAGTCGGAACATTTTCGTACATAATTGCTGGGCAATTGGTGGGCAAATAGCCCAACGCTGTGCCAGCAGTTAGGTTTTCGGTGGTGGAGCAACTAGTCTGTTAACACATACGTTGACAGATTACAAGTTCAGTGGATTTCGAAGGCGGTATGATGGTGTACTCGGAGAGTGCACTGTCATACCCATCGCAAAATCTGGGCCAATTGTCTTGACACCATGTGTTGGTGAAATGGAGAATTTGCAATAAGCTCTTATTGTTGTATTCATAAATAATCTGAGCCAGTATGAATTTAATAATGTGGCTTAGTGCCTGGATCCTGCATTCTTTTAATTTCTCCATCAACTCCTGATGAATTAATATCTAAGACAGAATTGTGGTTCAGAGAATGACAATTACAATGAGTAATAAGCATAGGAAAACTTGTGGTGCAGTGGTCAATATTTAAAAGTTGCATGGTGGTATAAATCAAGGAAATAAGTCTCTGAAATGATAGTAAAAACTGCGTCAAAATCATTTTGTTACTACTTAATCCATTATTTATTGAATATTATTGAGGATTAGATTTTTCTCATCTTAATCCCACTTTCAAGATAATTTAGTAAACATTATTAAAACAGATGGTTACTCGCCTTCAGGTTAATTATTTTTCATTCTTCAATTAAAATTATCCTTCACATATCAGAAGTATGATCAGTAAAACCAATAGGCAAATCACTATTGGGAAAGGAATGGCTCTGATCGTTAAGTGCTGTGATAACATAAACATATTTTTGCGTTAATTTATAAAGTCATGATGCACAGACATTGGACCGAAAATTCCATCCTCACCGGGTCCATATGAAGTGCACACACACCCGGTTAGGCCTCGCAAAAGCCGATTCTCAGGGTGCGATGCGCATGCACCGAGATCCGGCTTTTACGATCTGTCAAGATTTCTTCTGTCAGAATCTACGCATCCCCGGGAGAAGGACATCCGCGCGGCAAGGAAACTCTTGCCCAGCAAATGTCCTTCAAACTTTTACACCTGGTAAAAGCAGGCATATAGTCTACTTTTACCAGCGTAACACTTTTAAAACATATAAAAATTACATTTAAACACTCATTTTTATATTAATAATCATGTCCATTAAGGTAAGTTTATTCTTAACTCTATTAAAACACAGTAAAGAAAATTCCAAAAAATATATATTTTTTCTAAAACATTTAATTACTTTAAATTTCAATTCATTTTAAATATGTGAGGTGTTATATTTATTTATTATACTGTGTTTTAGGGAGTTTTCTCATTGATAGTAATGGGAGCCCGTACAAACAGAGCTCCCATTTTTATCAATGAGAGTACTGCATAATGATTGGTGGTCCAGGCCCACGTGACTCCAGCTTGTACTTACGCACCGGAATGCTATGTTCCTCCGGGACCACTAGGTACTTTCGTAGATTTTTTCGGGTGGGAGGCGTTCGTGCGCAGGAAGCCTCCGACTGCAATTTTCCCTTCAACATTTTTTTGAATACTTTTTCACCTGTACCTATACACAGAGCACCCTCTTATGGCCAACATCAATTTTTCCAACCAGATCAGGGAAGGTGGTTGGGGAATAAGGTGAACATTTGATTTTACTTTTTATGTTTACACAGAACATGAAAGAAAATGGTATATTCTTTCATAGGCAATCTGTGGAATTTAAACATTACCACGGACAAATTGATTAACATGTTTGCAGTATTACACAATAGGTGATTAGCTCTACCACACCCACCAGGATAAGTGGGTATGGTAGGTATAATCACCTGTTTCCTCCTAACAAAGAGATCCAGCATTCACAGTGATGTAAGAGTATATCATTAACCCTGTGGCATGCTACTTTTGTTTCGTACATGATTTAAATTCCAAGTTTCAGCTCAAAAAGCATGTGGCATCACCTATGAAAGTCACAATTTATTACAAATATGAATAAAGAGAAAGAGCCTAAATTGTAACACAGTCATTCTGATGGCCATTTGAAGAGCAACGGAACAGTGCTGTTATTATCATGGGGCTTTTAATCATCTCTCCATTAAGTGGGACAGCCAAGTGTAGAATTTAGGGAATTAAGGGATTCCAGAGCTTAGGATCTTAGTAGCTGAAGGCACAGCCACCAAGTGTTGAAATCTCAGAATGTTGTAGGGCTGGAGGAGGTTACGGAGATAGGGAGGGGTGAGGCCATGGAGGGATTTGAAAACAAGGCTGAGAATTTTAAACCAGGAGCCAATGTTGGTCAGTGAGCACAGGGGTGATGGATGAATGGAGTTTGGTGCGAGTTAGGACACGGGCAGCCGCGTTTGGGTGACCTCAAGTTTATGGCGGGTGGAAGATGGGAGGCCGGCCAGGAGCGTGTTGAAATAGTCAAGTCTAATGGCATGGATGATGGTTTCAGCAGCAGAGGAGCTGAGGCAGGGTAGAGTCGGGTGATGTTGCAGTGGTGGAAATAGGCAGATTTGGTGTTCCCATGTATGCAAACATCTGAGGATCCTGGCTGAAGGGCATCCAGATCAAGCTATCCTGAGAAACAGCATCCTCATGCATGCACATAGCTGTCAGGCCCCTAATAGTACCAATCCGACCTTTGAATTCCTGAGAGATACTTTTCTGAATTCCAGCCTCAAATGTTGGAAGCCCAGAAGAGATTGCACTCTCAAGTTTGGTGTCACCAGCAGCTAGGATTACTGCAAGATCATGCTGGAGCTGCCACATGCAGTGATTATTTACAGTATACATGAATTTGTAGCACAGGTCCTGGTTCCTGCAGCTGCTACTCTCATGAATGTTGTTGAGGTTCCCCCAGAAGATGAAAAGAGGAGAGCTTGTTTATTGAATTGCTAAATGGCCAAAGCATTTTCTCAACCGGTTGCAGGCAATATTTTGTGTAGAGAGATTACAATTCAGTCGCAGATACTGACAAGATATTGCGTTGACTTGTAGATGGCTCCTAATTCTCTGTAAGCTACAGTCTACCCTGTTTGCCTGCCTAGTAGTAACAGGGCTTCCTCCTCAAAAGGGATGAGGGCCAGAAAGCTTGTGGGTTATCCCACAGTGGCACCGCTCTGGCAGGCACAGGGCCCCAAACACTCCTTCCAGGGAAATAGCGATTTACTTGTACTTCCTTCAATTTAATATGCTGTATTCGCTGCTCACGATGTGATCTCCTCTACATTGGGGATACCAATCGCAGATTGGGTGACCGCTTTGCGGAACACCTCCCGTTTAGTCCGCAAGGATGACCCCGAGCTTCCGGTGGCCTGTCACTTCAATTCTCCACTCCACTCCCACTCTGACCTCTCTGTCTTCGGCCCCCTACACTGTTCCAATGAAGCTCAACACAAGCTCGAGGAACAACACCTCATCTTTCGTTTAGGCTTTACAGCCTTCCGGACTCAACATCGAATTCAACAATTTCAGACCATAATCTGTGCCTACATTTTGTTCCCTTTCCTCGCTTTCATTTTTAACAAAAACTCCCCACCTCCCACCCCCACATCTTTATTTTTAGTTTGTTTTTCTCTGTTTTCTGTGGCAGTTGGTATTAATGATGCCATTCACACCCGATCTAGACTCACCTTTTGTTTCCTAACCTGTGATATTATTGTTATATATGTAAACTTGTATTTACTCTGTACAGCCACCAGAGGGCTCATCCTCTGGAGTTCCTAGGGATCCTATAATGCCTTGTGAGCACAGGTATTTAAGGAGGCTTCAGAGGTTGAAGAGGCACTCTGGAGACTTGCAATAAAAGACTACGGTCACACTTTACTTTGAGCTCACAGTGTTCAGTCTGACTCTTTCTCCATACACAGCTGGCGATGAGATACAGATAGAGAGCCCAAAGATGCAGAGAACAGTTGGCATCCTAGAAAAATTCTCGGAGGAAGATAATTGGGAAACTTTTGTCGAGCAACTCGACCAACACTTCGTGGCCAACGAGCTAGATGGGGAAGAGAGCGCTGCCAAACGAAGGGCGATCCTCCTCACCATCCGTGGGGCACCAACGTGTGGCCTCATGAAGAATCTGCTCACTCCAGCGAAACCCACGGAGAAATCATACGATGATTTGTGCACACTGGTCCGAGAGCATTTGAACCCGAAGGAAAGCGTTCTGATGGCGAGGTACCGGTTCTACACCTACAAAAGGTCTTAAGGCCAGGAAGTGGTGAGTTATGTCGCCGAGCTAAGACGCCTTGCAGGACATTGCGAATTTGAAGGACATTTGGAGCACATGCTCAGAGACTTTTTCGTACTTGGCATTGGTCACGAAACCATACTTCGCAAACTTTTGACTGTAGAGACCCCAACCTTGAGTAAGTCCATAGCGATAGCCAGGCATTCATTGCCACCAGTGACAATACGAAGCAAATCTCTCAGCACACAAGTGCTGCTACAAGTACTATGAACAAAGTGATGTTGTTTTTGAATCATAACGTACAGGGCAGGTCACACATACCTGCAGCGACACGTCTGCAGATGTCTCAGAGTCCACCATCAAGGGTGATGAATGCAAAGCCATTAACACCTTGTTCGCGCTGTGGGGGTGATTATCGTTTCCATTCAAGAGTATGTTTGCAAGGGCTGTGGAACAATGGGACACCTCCAACGAGTGTGCAGGCGAGCTGCAAAGCCTGTTAAACCTGCAAACCACCATGTTGCAGAGGAGGACAGATCTGCGGAGGATCACGACGAACCAGAGCCTCAGATCGAGGAGGCAGAGGTACATGGGGTGCACACATTCACCACGAATTGTCCCCCGATAATGCCGAATGTTGAACTAAATGGACTCCCGGTGTCAATGGAGCTGGACACGGGCACGAGCCAGTCCATCATGGGTAAAAAGACTTTCGAAAGAACGCGGTGCAACAAGGCCTCAAGGCCAGTCTTAACTCCAGTTTGCACGAAACTAAGAACTTACACGAAAGAACTGATACCTGTAATTGGCAGTGCTACCATAAAGGTCTCCTACGATGGAGCGGTGCACAAGCTACCATTCTGGGTGGTACCGGGCGATGGTCCCACGCTGCTTGGCAGGAACTGGCTGGGGAAGATAAGCTGGAACTGGGATGACGTCCGAGCACTATCGATCGCTGACGACACTTCGTGTGCTCAGGTCTTAAACAAATGTCCTTCGCTGTTCGAACCAGGCATCAGGAAATTCCAAGAGCAAAAGAGCAGATCCACCTAATTCTGGGGGCGTGACCCATCTATCACAAGACGAGAGCAGTACCGTACATGATGAGAGAAAGGGTAGAGACCGAGCGAGACCGGCTGCAAAGAGAGGGCATCATTTCCCCAATCGAGTTCAACGAGTGGGCCAGTCCTATCATCCCAGTCCTCAAGGGAGACGGCACCGTCAGAATCTATGGCGATTACAAAGTAACTATCAATCGTTTCTCCTTGCAGGACCAATACCCCTACGAAAGGCCGATGACCTCTTTGCAACATTGGCGGGAGGAAAGACGTTCACGAAGCTGGATCTGACTTCAGCCTACATGACGCAGGAACTGGAGGAATCATCGAAGGCCCTCACCTGCATCAACACGCATAAAGGTCTTTTTGTTTATAACAGATGCCTGTTTGGAATCCGATCGGCGGCAATATTCCAGAGAAACATGGAAAGCTTACTGAAGTTGGTCCCGCACACCGTGGTCTTCCAGAATGACATCTTGGTCACAGGTCGGAACACAGTCGAGCACCTGCAGAACCTGGAGGAGGTCCTTAGTCGAATCAACTGCCTGGGGTTCAGGTTAAAATGCTCAAAATGCGTTTTCCTGGTGCCTGAAGTGGAGTTCCTGGGAAGGAGGATTGCGGCGGACGGCATCAGGCCCACCAACGCGAAGACGGAAACAATCGAGAACGCACCGAGACCACAGAACATGACAGAGCTGCGGTCGTTTCTGGGACTCCTGAACTACTGTGGTAACTTCTTACCGGGTCTCAACACACTGCATGTCTTACTACGAAAAGGGGACGAACGGGTTTGGGGCAAAAGCCTAGAAAATGCCTTTGTAAAAGTGAGAAAATTGTTATGCTCAAACAAATTGCTGGTGTTGTATGATCCAAGTAAGCATTTGGTACTAGCATGTGATGCGTTGTCATATGGCGTTGGGTATGTATTGCAACAAGCTAATGGTTTCGGAAAACTGCAACCTGTTGCTTATGCATCCAGGATTCTGTCTAAGGCTGAGAGAGCCAAAGCATGATTGAGAAAGAAGCGTTAGCGTGTGTCTATAGGGTAAAGAAAATGCATCAATACCTGTTTGGGCTAAAATTCGAATTCGAAACTGACCACAAGCCACTTATATCCCTGTTCTCCGAGAGTAAAGGGATAAATACCAACGCATTGGCCCACATCCAGAGATGGGCGCTCACGTTGTCCGCATACAACTACGCCATCCGCCACAGGCCAGGCACAGAAAACTGCGCCGATGCTCTCAGTAGGCTGCCATTGCCCACCACGGGGGTGGAAATGGTGCAGCCCGCAGATCTATCCATGGTTATGGAAGCATTTGAGAGTGAGCAATCACCCGTCACTGCCCGGCAGGTCAAAACCTGGACAAGCCAGGACCCCTTATTATCTCTAGTCAAAAGCTGTGTGCTTCATGGGAGCTGGTCCAGTGTCGCAGTGGAAATGCAGGAAGAGATAAAGCCATTCCAGTGGGGCAATCGAGTAGTGGTCCCCAAGAAGGGCAGAGACACCTTCATCAATGACCTCCACAGTACCCACCCAGGCATCGTAATGACGAAAGCGACAGCCAGATCCCACACGTGGTGGCCCGGTATCGATGCGGACTTAGAGTTCACAGTTATAATACATGCTCGCAGTTAAGCAATGTACCCAGGGAGGCGCCGCTAACTTAATGGTCTTGGCCCTCCAAACCATGGTCTGGGGTACATGTCGACTATGCAGGCCCGTTCTTGGGTAAAATGTTCCTTGTGATTGTAGACACGTACTTCAAGTGGATTGAATGTGAGATAATGTCGGCTAGCACGTCCGCTGCCACTACTGAAAGCCTGCAGGCCATGTTTGCCACACACAGCCTACCTGATGTCCTGGTGAGCGACAACTGGCCATGTTTTACCAGTGCTGTGTTCAAAGAATTCATGACCCGTAATGGGATCAAACACGTCACATCTGCCCTGTTTAAACCAGCGTCCAATGGTCAGGCAAAGAGAGCAGTGCAAATCATCAAGCAAGGCTTGAAGAGGGTAACTGAAGGCTCACTGCAGACTCGCCTATCCCGAGTCTTGCTTAGCTACCGCATGAGACGCCACTCACTCACTGGGATCCCACCTGCTGAACTGCTCATGAAAAGAGAATTTAAGACAAGGCTCTCGTTAGTTCACCCTGATCTACATGAGCAGGTAGAGAGCAGGTGGCTTCAACAAAGTGCATACCATGATAGCGCAAATGTGTCACGCGAGATTGAAATCAATGATCCTGTATTTGTATTAAATTATGGACAAGGACCCAAGTGGCTTCCCGGCACTGTCGTGGCCAAAGAGGGGAGCAGGGTGTTTCAGGTCAAACTTTCAAATGGACTCATTCACTGGAAACACTTGGACCAAATCAAACTCAGATTCACGGACTATCCTGAGCAACCCACCTTGGACCCTACCTTTTTTGATCCCCTAACATACACAACCAGCACCACGGTTGACCATGAAGCAGAACCCATCATCCACAGCAGCCCAGCAGGGCCCAACACACCAGGCAGCCCAGCAAGGCCAGCTGCACAGCAGCCCAGCGAGGGCCCAACAAATGATTCAACAACGCCAGCTTTCACACTGAGACGATCAACCAGGGCAAGAAGGGCCCCAGATCGACTCACATTGTAAATAGTTACACTATTGACTTTGGCAGGGGAGGGGGGGTGGTGTTATATATGTAAACTTGTATTTACTGTGAACAGCCACCAGAGGGCTCATCCTCTGGAGTCCCAAGATATCCCATAATGCCTTGGGAGCACAGGTATTTAAGGAGGCTTCACAGGTTGGAGATGCCCTCTGGAGACCTGCAATAAAAGACTAAGGTCACACTTTACTTTGAGCTCAGTGTTCAGTCTGACTCTTTCTCCATCCACAACAATTACCATCTCAATTCGGCCCATCATCCCCTTTGTCTCTCCAATTTCTTCTGCCTTCCAACTATCACAGACCTTCCCTTTTGATCTTTCCACCCCCTCTCCCTTTCAGGGCCCCGGCCCTTCCTTGAGAATGTGTTACATTTTGAACTATTGCCAGTTCTGACGAAGAGTCTTCGACCTGAAACGTTAACTCTGTTTCTCTCTCCACAGATGCTATCTGACCCGCTGAGATTTCCAGCATTTTCTGTTTATATTTCAGATTCCAGCATCCGCAGTATTTTGCTTTTGTACTATATGCAGTCTTCTCCTTCAAGAGGAAGGTATAGAGTGTGACATAAAAACAGAAGATGCTGGAAATACAGGCATGATCTGTGGAGCGAGAAAAAGAGTTAACATTTCAGGCTGGTGATTTTTAATCAGAACTGGAAAATGTTACAGATGTAACAGGTTTTAAGCAAGTATGGAGGCAGGGAAAGGAGGCAGAGGAGAGAACAACAAATCGAAAGGTCTGTGATCGGGGTGGAAGGCAGGAAAGATTAAATGACCAAAAAGATGATGGTTCAAGGCCAAAGGAGATGGGACAAGTAAAGAAACAGAAGATGGGTCTCGAGGAGCTGTCAATGGCAACAGCAGAATCATTACCAGCTGTTGCGAAAAAATGGGGTTGTGGTTCTGATCTGAAATTGTTGAACTCGATGTTCATTCCAGAATATTGTAAAGTGCCGAATCGAAAGATGAGGTGCTGGTCTTCAAGCTTCGCTGGAACAGTGTACAAGGCGGAGGACAGCAGATCAGAGTGGGTCAAAGAATTAAAATGACAAACAACCGGAAGCCCAGGGTTACCCTTGCGGACTGAACAGAGATGTTCCACAAAGCAATTACCTAATCTGTGCTTGGTCTCCCCAGTGTAGAGGAGACCACATCGTAAGCAATGAATACAGTATACGAAATTGAAAGAAGTACAAGTAAATCGCTGTTTCATTGGAAAGGAGTGTTTGGGGCTCTGAACGGTGGGATGAGAAGAGGTGAAAGGGCAGGTGTTGCATCTCCTGCGCTTGCACGGAAAGGTGCCGTGGGAAAGGGAGGGGTTGTTGGGGGTGATGGAATCCTGGACCAGGGTGTCACAGAGGGAGTGGTCCCTTCAAAATGCTGAAAGAGGAAGGGAGAGGAGAGGAAGATGTATTTGGTGGTGGCGTTGCGCTGGAGGTGGAGGAAGATGATCTGTTGAATGTGAAGGCTTGTGGGATGCAAGGCGAGGACAAGGGAAAACCTATCGTGGTTCTGGGAGGGAGGGGAAGGAGTAAATGCAGAAGTGCAGGAAATGAGACGGAAACGGTTGAGGTCCCTGTCAACCACAGTGGAGGGGACTTTTCAGTTGAGGAAAAGGAAGTCATATCGAAGCACAGGTGTGGAAGGTGGCATAATCAGAACAGATGTGACGGAGAAGAAAAGACTGGGAGAATGGAATAGAGTTTTTACAGGAAGCGGGATGGGAGGAAAGAAAGACTTGTATTTATATAGTGCTTTTCACAACCACCGGATGTCTCAAAGCACTTTACAACCAATGAAGTACTTTTGGAATGTGGTCACTGTTGTAATGTTGTCACGTGTAATCAAGGTAGCTGTGGGATTCAGTGGGCTTTTAGCAGATAGGATGAAGACTGAAGCGGCGGGCCCACAGGCCACCCTGGTAGGCGATGGAGGTGCAGAGGGACTAGATGTCCATGATAAAAAGGTGCCTATTGAAAAAAGGAGGCAGACAAAAAGCAGGAAACTATATATACCAGTTAGCCTAACATCTGTGGTTGGGGAATGTTGGAGTCTATTATTAAAGAAGCAGTAGCAGTTCATTTGAAAAAGCAAAATTTGATCAGACAGAGTCAGCATGGATTTATGAAGGGGAAGTCATGTTTGACAAATTTGCTGGAATTCTGTGAGGATGTGACAAACAGGGTGGATAAAGGGGAACCAGTGGATGTGGTGTATTTGGATTTCCAGAAGGCATTTGACAAGGTGCCACATAAAAGGTTACTGCACAAGATAAAAGTTCACGGGGCTGGGGGTAATATATTAGCATGGATAGAGGATTGGCTAACTAACAGAAAACAGAAAGTCGGGATAAATGGTTCATTCTCGAGTTGGCAATCAGTAACTAGTGGGGTGCCGCAGAGATCACTGCTGGGACCCCAACTATTTACAATCTATATTAACAACTTGGAAGAAGGGACCAATTGTAACGTAGGCAAGTTTGCTGATGATACAAAGATGGGAGAAAAAGCAATGTGTGAGGAGGACACAAAAAATCGTCAAAAGGACATAGACAGGCTAAGTGAGTGGGCAAAAATTTGGCAGATAAAGTATAATGTTGGAAAGTGTGAGGTCATGCACTTTGGCATAAAAAAATCAAAGAGCAAGTTATTACTTAAATGGTGAAAGATTACAAAGTGCTGCAGTACAACAGGACCTGGGGGTACTTGTACATGAAACACAAAAGGATAGTATGCAGATACAGTAAGTGATCAGGAAGGCCAATGGAATCTTGGGGCTAGATTTTCCATTATTTTTGCATGCATAACGCCCACTTAACGTCCATTTTAACGCTTAAACGAGGTGTAATGCCTAGATATTGCCCATTTAACCACAAAATGGAAACTGACGCCCATTTCTCGGACACTTATTGCCGAGCGTTACTTTCACCATGTACGTAACGCCGGGAAAAAATAATATTGCCCGCCCACTTTTTTGGGGCGGACTCAGCAGAATGTGCAAAACCAACACCCATAATATCGGCCAGCATTACTTTCGGCATGTAATTAACGGCATGATTCAATAATACCGACCACCCAATTTTTTGTCGTAAAGATCACATTTGCCGAAACTCGCGCCCAGCGTCACTTTCAGCACCTCGCACACATCTTGCCCACAATATTGCTCGCCTAAAACACCGCTCTGAAAAATTTGAACTGTTCTGAACTAATCACAGCGGTGTGGATGCCATTTTGCAAATCGCAGGTCGCTTCATTGAAAAAGCTGCTTCAACTTCGGGGGAGTTTGGATTGACTCTGGAGTTCTTCTCAGGTGAAGTTACCATCTGAACAGACATCTTTTCATACTGTGGACAATTGGGTTTTACTGTAGGTGTCTTTTAATGTGGAAATTTATTGCTTGTGAACAATCGGCATTATACTTTTATTGGAATGGGGCCAGCCATTTCTCAGCCTGCATCGATTACAACGCAGATGCTGCAGAATGCAAATGGCACAATGTCTAATCCACAGCATTATGTGCCTAATCTAAGACATGCCAGACTGATGAGGAGGTCGAGACCTTACACCCTCCGCACTTATAGGGAGAAGCGGTCTTACCTCGACTTATCCGAGAACACCTGCCTTCAGAGACTGCGCTTACACAAAGTGGTTATCAATGAAATATGCCAGCTCATCAGGGCAGATCTGCAGCCTGCCAGCATCTTCAGGACATCACTGTCCGACGAGGTCAAGGTCATCGCAGCACTGTCGTTCTACGCTTCCGGTTCCTTTCAGGCCTCCACGGTCGACATTTCCCCTCTGTCTCAGCATGCCACACATTGCTGCACTAGACAGGTCACAGAAGCCCTGTACATGTGTAGGATGGACTTTATCAGCTTCCCTATGACCATGGAGGTTCAGACTGACAGGGCTGGAGAATTCTACCGCATTGTTGTTCCCCAAGGTGCAGGGAGCAATACAGTGTACTCACATCGCCACACGGGCACCTTCTCAGGACCCAGAGGTTTTTCGCAACAGAAAAGAATTTCACTCCCTGAAGGTCCAACTAGTTGTCGACCACAACCAGATAATTATGGCAGTGAATACCAAATAGCCAGGCATCTTCGATGAGGCTCACATTCTGCGTGAGAGCGCTGTCTCTGACATGTTTACCAGTCAGCCACAAGGTCAATGCTGGATGCTTGGTGACAAACGATATGGCCTAGCCACCTGGCTGATGACACCCCTGTGTGACACCCACACCGAGGCCGAGAAGTGATACAACAAGAGCCACAGAGCCACAGAGCCACACGCAATGTGGTCCAGAAAATAATTAGTGTGCTTAAGCAGCGCTTTAGAGGAGGGGAGATACAATACCACCCTGAGCAAGTAGCTCAATTTATGATTGTGTGCTCCTTCTGCACAACCTGGCTATCAAGAGGGGACAAGAATTGCCAGAAGGGACTTATGGTCCACCTCCGGAGAGAGAGGAAGAGGAGGACAAGGGTCTGGATACTGACCTCAGGCCAGACAATCAGGCTGACTATGCAACAATGCCCACGCCCCTCTCCAGACTGCAGGAAAGGTCCCATGGTGGCTACATAGCTGCAAGACTCTTACGCCAGCAGCTCATAAATGAGCGATTTGCCTGAAAGAATGTTGCTGTTATTGACAAAGCTGACACACTGCTGTGTGTGTGCAGTTCAGACATCAATGGTGGCCATCACCTTGGTGCCAGTTAAAGTTTAAGTTGATTCAAGTTAAGTGTAATTATACCCTTTCATGTTAAGGAATCACCAGTGTGTAACGGTCCAGCTATCTGAGAATGCGCAACAAGGTTACGTTGAATAAAAAACATTTAATATGACCATTGGTCTGAAATCATAAGTATCATGGGCAAAAACACCCCACCCCCCACCCTACTTTTGCAAACATTGACATCAATCAAATTGTTAACATGTCCAGCAAAACAGAACATGAATGCAAACCAAAAGGGTGGCACCTCCCCCCATACATTAAAACAAATTGCATACACCGAGCTGGAGAAATAACAAAGCCATCACCTGCGGACATGCACCTCACTTTCCTAACCCCCTCCCCTTCTTCTCCCCACCTCTACCCCTTCCCCTCCTCGTTCCACGCTGCCTGGCCGAGGAGCTCCTCAGGCGGTGCCTCATTGGAGGGGATGAAGTCAGAGCCGGTGGTTGTACGGATATGGGAGCGGGGGGCGGGGGTGTACTGAGGTGGGAACTTTCTCAGATCCAGAAGCAAGATCTTGCTCCTGCCTCTCATGTGTTGTTGGCATTGGGGATGCCGAACCTAGGGGTGGAGTGCTGCGCTCCGGGACCACTGGGAGGCCTGTGACATGAGTGTTCCTGGCTAACGCCTCCAGGGCCTCCGCCATCCGTGTACGTACTCCGTCATGGTGCCGGAGGTGCTGGCCAGCTGTCAGGATATGCTCCCCAATGGCATGTAGGATCTGGTCACCTATGTCTACAGTCCTCCTGGACAAACTGTACCATCTCTCCGCTCTCATCTGGCGCTCGTGGACCAGACCTGCCGTGTCCACGAAACTTCCGCGGGGTCGGTGCGTCCTGGGGACACCCGGGGTGCCCTGTGGCGAGGTGCTTGGGCCCAGTCCCTCCAGAATGGAGGTGGGAATAGCCGAGGAGCACTAGATGGCCTTGGCGATACAGGCTCTTCAAAGTCGGCGCTCTCCTCCGTGGAGAACAGACCCAGCGGATTGATGGGCGAAATCGGACTCCCTCAGCACCAGATGTCGGATCGTTCGGCGAGTCCGCCTCACGCCCCCACCTTCTGGCCTCTGTGGGCTTGCCTTGGTGAGCTGCAAAACACAAATGAGATTATTGGAGGAGAAGGGGGTGTTGGTTCACAAGGTGAGTCCAGCGCTAGACACAGCATATGCACGACAAAAGCACCATCGCTATCAACATCATCACAGACATCACATTTTATGACCATCAACACATTCTGCATTGCAATGATTCTCATGAGGCCAGCATTATTTATAGGACACTTTTAGAAATCATCTATCATATTATTGTTTGGATATGAGTGGGTGTGGCAGCTATTGAATTTACATCACGCAATAGTGTATACTTTACTCACGTGGCATCACTTTAGGGTCTGTAGCTGCCTGCGTGGCCGTCCAGGAGTTGCTCCCCACTAGTGCCAGCACCCGCTCCTCAATGTCAGTGAGGTCGCTGGTGACTGGGACCCCCCACCCGTTCGCCTCTGCTTGGACCTATTCGTCGAGAGCTTCTTCTGTAAAAGGTAACAGGACGACATGTCATGAGATAATTGCGTGATATCATTGCTAGGTACTGTCACAGAGACTGATACAACACATTAATCATGATTATTATGATAATTATCATTCTTTACCTAAAGACGTGCACCGTGACCGCAGGCTTTGAGTACAACATTCCCGCTAAAAGTGAAAGACCTCACATCTGATGATAGTCACTCATGACTCTTACAAATCAAATTATATAAATACATAAGTACATGTAAATAAATGTAATACTTACTCTTGCAGATCTGACAAGGTCGTTCCATCGCTTGCGGCATTGGTTTTCCTCACGCACTTCGTTGGTCGCCGACGAGACCACCTCTGCTATCTCGGCCCATATCTTCTGGTTGGCCTTTGGGGTGGGCTCCCCACGCCCTCCCTATGTCAAATCACCCCAGCGTGACTGGACCTCCTGCATGAGGGAGGCATTAGCCTCGTCCGAGAATCTCCTCGCCCTTTTGTGTCCTCCAATGTGCTCCTCTCCCACCTCACTGCTCTTGTCAGCATCAGTCTCCACAGCATGCTGTGTCGCATCATCCACTCCCTCCATTATAGGCACCAAATTCAGGAAAATATCTGGCTGGTAACAGCTAAGTTTTTTAGCACAATTTGATATAAAGCTCGAAACTCTCCCTCCTTCCTCCCAAAGCAGCCACACCACACCCACACATGCCTTCACTCCCTCTTGGCTCTCTCTCTCTCTGTCTCCTCTTCTGCTCATGTAATGATAACCCTTGACCTCCTGAATCGCGGGAATCGAGCGCTGCCATGCCATTGCTAAGGACGGTGGCACGTTACGGCAGAAGATCAGAGAGATTTAACGCTAACACCCATTTCAGATCGCACGCGGTAACGCCCAATTTTAAAAATGGAGACTAGTGGCTTTGAAAATGGGCGACAAGCCGGCGATCTGAAAACCCATTTTTACTGCCCACGCCCATTTTTAGGCGATTTGCACAAAAGTATAAAGTCTAGCCTTTAGCCTTTATTGCAAAGGGGATGGAGTATAAAAGCAGCAAAGTCTTGCTACAGTTATACAGGCTATTGGTGAGGCCACATCTGGAAGATTGGTTTCCATATTTATGAAAGGATATACTTGCTTTGGAGGCAGTCAGAGAAGGTTCACTAGGTTGATTCCGGAGATGAAGGGGCTGACTTATGAGGAAAGGTTGAGTAGGTTGGGCCTCTACTCATTGGAATTCAGAAGAATAAGAGGTGATCTTATCGAAACGTATAAGATTATGAGGGGGCTTGACAAGGTGGATGCAGAGAGGATGTTTCTGCTGATAGGGAAGACTAGAACTGGAGGGCATAATCTTAGAATAAGGGGCCGCCCATTTAAAACTGAGAGGAGAAGAAATTTCTTCTCTCAGAGGGTTGTAAATCTGTGGAATTCGCTGCCTCAGAGAGCTGTGGAAGCTGGGACATTGAATAAGTTTAAGACAGAAATAGACAGTTTCTTAAACGATAAGGGAATAAGAGGTTATGGGGAGTGGGCAGGGAAATGGACCTGAGTCCATGATCGGATCAGCCATGATCGTATTAAATGGCAGAGCAGGCTCGAGGGGCCGGATGGCCTACTCCTGCTCCTATTTCTTGTGTTCTTATGTTCTTATGAAAAGGAGATGGATAGGGCCAGGAAACTAGAAACTGTTAAAGTGGCAGAGGGCATCAGAAGAGTGTGTGAATGCACTTTGCTTGCCATCACAAGGAATGCAACCCAGTTATGAGTGAAGATTCCTAATGGAGGCGAGAATAGTTTCCAGGCCATGATATCTTCTCTATGTTAAGCTGTGAGTGAAGGAACAGTTTGAGGAGCGGGAAGATGGGCAGCGCTACAGTGGCATCTTCATGCAGACAGTAATGCAGTTTTGGCACAAACTGGTCACGAAAGTAAAAGCTCATGGGGTCCAAGGCAAAGTGGCAAGTTGGATCCAAAATTGGCTCAGAGGCAGGAAGCAGAGGTTAATTGTTGGTGGGTATTTTTGTGACTGGAAGGCTGTTTCCAGTGGGGTTCCACAGGGCTCAGTACCAAGTCCTTTTTGTGGTATATATCAATGATTAGACTTGAATGTCGGGGATATGATTAAGAAGTTTGCAAATTATACAAAAATTGGCTGTGTGGTTGATAATGAAGAAGAAAGCTGTCGACTGCAGGAAGATATCAATGAACTGGTCAGGTGGGCAGAACTGTGGCAAATGGAATTCAATCTGGAGAAGTGTGAGGTAATGCATTTGGGGAAGGCTAACAAGGCAGGGAATACACATTGAATGGTAGGACTCTGAGATGTATAGAGGAACAAAGGTGTCTTGGAGTGCAAGTCCACAGATCCCTGAAGGTAGCAGGACTGGTGGTTAAGCAGGCATATGGAATACTTGCCTTTATTAGCTGAGGCACAGAATACAAGAGCAGGGAGGTTATGCTTGAACTGTAGGCCACAGCTAGAGTACTGCATACATTTCTGGTCATCACATTACAGGAAGGATGTGATTGTACTAGAGAGGGTACAGAGGAGATTTACGAGGATGTTGCCTGGACTGGAGAATTTTAGCTATGAGGGAAGATTGGATAGACTGGTTTATTTTTTATGGAACAGAGGAGGCTGAGGGGAGACCTTATTGAGGTGTATAAAATGATGAGGGGCGTAGATAGCGTGGATAGGAAGCACCTATTTCCATTGGCAGAGGGGTCAACAACCAGGGGGCATAGATTTAAAATAATTGGTAGGAGGTGTAGAGTGGATTTGAGGGGAAATCTTTTCACCCAGAGGGTGGTGAGGGTCTGGAACTCACTGCCTGAAAGGATGGTAGAGGCAGAAACCCTCACCACATTTAAAAAGTGCTTGGATGTGCACTTGAAGAGCCGTGACCTACAGGGCTATGGACTAAGAGCTGGAAAGTGGGATTAAGCTGGATAGCTTTTTGTCGGCCGGCAAAGACACAATGGACCAAAATGGCCTCCTTCTGTGCTGTAAATTTCTATGGTTCTATGACTGAGAAAGATTCCTCTGGGAGATTTCAGGGAAGTAGCAAATGGTGTGTGTTATATATCTAAACTTGTATATACTTTGTACAGCCATCAGAGGGCTCATCCCCGGAGTCCCAAGGGATCCCATAATCCCTTGGAAGCACAGGTACTTAAGGAGGCTTCAGAGGTTGGAGACGCACTCTGGAGACCTGCAATAAAAGACTAAGGTCACACTTTACTTTGAGCTCACAGTATCCAGTCTGACTCCTTATTCATTCATAACAGTGTGGAACACAGCAAGGGTAAGATGTGCAGGATACGTGTACATGCATTTACCTTAGCTTCGGGGGACACTGCCTGTGAATCATTTTATTTTGCCTGACCTGGTCACTCATTGCCACTGCCATCTCTTTTCACTGGTCCTGGACTGTGCTCTTTGTGGGTTTCCTTTCCTCACTCCTTAGTGTGATGTATTCTGTGACATCACTAACAAACACATTCTACAAGATGGCTCTTAACACAAAAAAACCTGTCATCATGTGACTTTGCCACATGACCCTTTTATAGTTGCATTACCACAGTAGTCCACTAGGTGGAGCAGTAATCCACTAGGGGGAGCTCTGTTAAACTTCTCCCTTTTTATTAAAGGAGTAATCATAAGAAAATAATCAATATACATAACTTGCATGGTTATACACACCAAAAGATATTGACTTATTTTTCATATTTACAAATCAAACTAACAACTGGTTTACTGTTTTGAAGAGGATACCTTCGCTCTCGAACAGAACTTTCCAAACTTATTTTAGAACTTAGACTTGTTCTAGGCTGAGCCTGAGGAGAGTTTTCTCCAAGGGCAACCCTTGATCTATATTTGGACTCTCTACAAGTTCAGACTGTTTGTCTGCCTGACTCAGATTCAGACTTATATTCTGACTTTCTCTTGGACTTGTTTCTAGTACATCTGATGTAGGATTTGCTACTGGTACTTTACTTGTAACAAGACTCTCTTGGCCCGAAATTCACCATTCCCAAAGGAACGGCTACCGTGGAGTTTGGATGGTCAATCGAAAAAAAATCGATCGGCCGCCGTGGTCGGGTACTTTTCCCTCCCCGAGCCATATTCACTCGGAAGGAGAGGGGTTTCAGCGGTGCTCACTTCTGCCGGAAGCTGGAGTAAAGGAAGATTTTCGTGTGGTGATGGAAGCAGCGGCCGGGCCACTGGAAAACGGTCACACCTGGATTTTCAGCTATAAAAAGGTAGGAGCTCTTCAGGCATTGCCCCCGCCAGGTATTCGAGTCGGTGCTCGAATGCAACACCGCTGGAGTGTTGCCACAATCTGGGCCTTTTGACAAGAGAACAGTTGCATTAAGTTTTGATTTGAATTTAAAGCGCAATAAGTTGTAATAATTGTTTTGGCTTCATTAAACCTGCTGAGTGCTGCTCAGAGGTTTTGACAGACTTTTGTAGAACTTTCACTTCTGACTGTTTAGTGGAGGCCTATAGGCCTCATTGTGGGCTGCAGAGACCTGCTTGGCAGGGTTCACCCTCAGGATGGGAGGAGTGTTGGGAGGGCGACACCTCGTACACCTGGTCAGACGCAGGGTGGCACGCAGGAGAAGGCATCGCCATCAGCACTGTGCAGAGAGGCAGCGGGCAAAGGAGGCAGCAGCCATGGCTGCACAACTGAGAGAAGGGCATGCAGATGTGTGCAAACCTGCAGCTAGAGAGGGTGGCCAGGAGGGAGATGGCATCAGGAGGAGGGTGAGGGATGCTGCCCCCACTCCAAATACTGGGAGAGGAGCCTTTCCAGCAAGAGCCTCCACAGGCTCCCGAGAATGAAGAGGACCAGGGAGATGGCCAGCAGGCAGCTGCCAGGGGAGGTGGCCAACGCAGACGTGGGGGAAGGAGGCCATATCCTCAAAGGGTCTACAGACCTCAGTTCTACTTCTTCCAGTTCAGTGATGAGCAATGCCTGCGAAGGCTACGATTTCAGACGGAAGTACTGAGGGAGCACTGCACTGTCCTGCGAGAAGATTTGCAGCCTCAAACACGCCTCAGCACCGCCCTCACCGTGGAGACCAAGGTCACCATCGACCTGAATTTTTACACAATGGGGTCTTTCCAGTCTGCCACTGCAGACATTGGCAACGTCTCCCAATTCTCGGTGCATCGGTGCATCTGGTAGGTCACAGATACACTGTACAGGAGAAGGGTTCAGTACATCTCCTTCCCGATGACAAGGGTCAAACAGGTGGAACGGCAGGCCGTATTTTCCCGAATGGTAGGCTTCCCAAGGGTGCAAGGTACCACTGACTGCACACACGTTGGGCTGAGGGCGCCACATCATCACCCCGAGATCTTTGTGAACCGCAGGCTTCTACTCTCTGAACGTGCAGCTCGTGTGTGACCATCAGCGTCAGATCTGGCAGTTGATGCAAGATATCCAGGCAGCAGCCATGATTTGTTCATTCTGCACCAGACCAGTGTGCCTGCTGTCTTCACTGGCCTGAATCAGGATTGCTTGAGGACAAGGGATATCCCCTGTCCACTTGGCTGCTCACGCCACTGCGGAACCCCAGGACAATGCCAGAGTATGCATACAATGCCACTCATTGTGCCACCAGGTGCATGATCGAGCAGTGCAAAGATATTCTCAAGCAGAGGTTCCTGTGCCTGGACTGCTCTGGTGGCACTTTGCAGTACTCTCCTCACCGGGTCTCCATAATTGTCGTGGTCTGTTGCATGTTGCACAACCTGGCCATCATGAGGGGACAGCCACTGGAGGTCGAGCCAGCTGTACCACCTGAGGAGGAGGAGGAGGAGGCGCAGTAGGAGGAGGAGGAGGAGGAGGAGGAGGATCCCCGTCGCCCCAGAGCTAGGAGTTGTTGTCCCCATTGCAACCTTGGAAGGGAGGTGCAGCTGCATCTCATAGCTGCTCACTTCAGATAATCCCATCCACATATGACCCTTCAGCTCCCACTTTGAATGGCCATCGCAATGAGTGCCTTCACACAGAATTGCCCACTCCCAGATGAAACACCTGGTCAGATATATGTGCCAAAAATAAAGATTTATCCAATTATCCAAATCACTGCAAAAACAGACCATAAAGAACAATATAATACTGTTATCATTTTTTACCCCTGTGCATCTCACTATAACACCTGTTATGCGTGACTACCCTAGCACTACGCCTGTCATCCCTGTCGCTGCATCATGGGTCCGGGAAGGCTGTTGTGGTTGTTGTCTGGGACCTGCAGCTGTCCTTCTAGGATGCCCTGGAATCTCTGGGCCTGGAAGGGCCAGGTGCAGACTTGCCAGCACCCTCCTGGGAGGGTGGGTCCTTACATATATGGAAGTGCCTGACACCTCCCCTGCAATCTAACCTCCATGCATTATGCACTGGTAGTCTGCCAGGTCTCCCCACGTCAGGAAACAGTATTCTTCTTCTGTCCTCCACACTGTCCACCAGTGTCTCCAGCTCCATATCAGTGAACCTGCTGGTACTCCTTGCACCTCTTACACCAGCCATCCTTCCAAACTCTTTCCAACTTCCTTCCCCCTCTCAGGGCCTTGCTGCAAATCCTGGCCTTTACAAAGATCAGGGAGCAACTGGCTCGTTAGAAACCCTTACCTGCGTGCTGAATTTCTCAGTGGTCATATCGCTCAAATTAAGACGGCCACACTGCTGAAAACTCCACTTTGGAAGGGTTCACTAGCACTGGAACCCATTTGTTCACTTTTGGAGCTGAATATGGGTGGTCCAGCCATGAAATAATTTCGGCGCTAATGGCCACAAAAAGTTGGGGGGAGCACCAGCTTTCTAGCGGCACTGAATTTTGGGCCCTCTGACTCATCAGAAATAATCGAATGATTCAAACTTTCAACTCCTTCTACATCTGTAGGTAAAATATGATCAATGTGAACAAATCTAACCTGTCCATGATCATCATATCTTCACTACTCCTCCTGGTAGCCATTTAACCATTTATGGTGATGGTTCTTCACTCTAATCTTCTGATTCAATTTCACACTTCCCTCTCTTACTCTACCTCTATCATGATTCTCTTTCTGTCTTTGTTGCCCAAAACTCACTGTAGGTTTGTGGACAGTTTACTCGGTGGGTATTTAGTCACTACAGTCGCAACAATTTGGTGGGACTTTGAGTATTGAAAGAAAGTCGTCAACAAACATTACGTTTGAGCCAAATAAACTTTAAACTTTATTTCCCAAAATAAAATGAAAGTACAAACAATGTATAAAATAGCACATAAGCCTCACTACTTGTGCTCATATTACCTGTTAACAGAGGTGATCAATCTCCGCCACTGATGTCCTGGTTTAAGCTCCCAGCTTAAGGTCCAGCTTCTCTCGAGGGTGGGTCCTAGGTTCTCGCTGCCGAGGTTGTCGCTGCCTAGGTGGGGTTTCCCCTCCTGGTTTATACTATTCTATAGTCTGTCCCATCTCCTTTGATTAGACATTCGTCTGTGCCCTGGTGATTAGTTCATTCTATTCTATAGTCTGTCCCATCTCCTTTGATTAGACATTCGTCTGCCCTGATGATTAGTTTATTCTTGTTACTGGCGATGCTAAGGAAGGATTGCCTGAACTTCAGTTTCAATTGGTAATTCATTTCTATGTTCAAGGCACCTTAACCTTACTCTTGGGTCTTCCCATCTTGTGTTGCCATAGCCTGCATATTTCTATAGTCTTAATTGTTTCTCTTCTAATGACTGTGTCAAGTTTGGCTTTACCAACGAGAATCTGGTTCGTGGCTGTCTTTTGAGAAATAACTCTGCTGGTGTTCTACCAGTAGTTGTACGAGGAGTATTACGATACGTAATTGGAAAATTTGCCAGTTTGTGCTCCAAAGACAACTGCTGTTTCTTTGAATTTGGATCCAACATTTGCTTGATGAGTGCATGTTTTACAATTTGTACTGTGCACTCTGCTGCACCATTTGAAGCAGGGTGGTACGGTGGAACTTTGGTATGTTTCACACCATTTCTGCTCATGAACTGTGCAAATTCTTCTGAACAAAATTGCGGCCCATTATCAGACACGATTTCTTTTGGGAGCTATATGAAGAAAACAATCTTCGCAAATTGTCTTGTGTTTTAGTAGTTGTTCTTTTCCGCATCGGAAACATGTCTTCCCACTTTGAATGATTATTGATCACAATGAACAATTGTTTTCCTTCTAGCGCAGCAAAAACTATATATAACCTTTGCCGCACACTGGGAGGCCATTTCCATGGCTGTAATGGTACTGATGGTGGTTTCTTGCTTACCGATTGACATGTTGTACAATGACTAACGATGTACTCTGTCAGCTAGAGTTTCCTCATTTTTTGCATGTTTAACGCCCACTTAACGTCCATTTTGCCACTGAAATTATGTATAACGCCCATATATAGCCGATTTAGCCACAAAATGGAAACTGACGGGAATTTTTTGGAAACTTATCGCCGAGCGTTACTTTCCACATGTGCGTAACACCGGGAAAAAATAATACCGCCCGCCCACTTTTTTGGGGGGGAGTCATCAGAATAGGAGAAATCAACGCCCATAATATCGGCCAGCATTAGTTTTCACACGGAATTAATGCTGACATTCAATAATACCGCCCGCCCATTTTTTTTGTCGTAAAGAGCACATTTGGCGAAACTAACGCCCAGGAGATCGCCCACCATCACTTTCACCATCTTGCACACATATCGGCCACAATATCGCTCGCCCAACAAACTGCCCAGAAAAAGTGGAACTGTTCTGAACTAAAGCCAGTGATGTGGCTGCCATTTTTTAAATCGCAGGTCGCATCATTCAAAAGCCTGCTTCAACTTCGGGGGAGTTTGCATTGACTCTGGAGTTCTTCTCAGGTGAAGTGACCATCTCAACAGACATATTTTCAAACTCTGGACTAATGGGGGTTTACTCTAGGTGTATTTTAGTAAGGAAATTATTGCTTCTGATCAATCACTATTATACTTTAATTGCAATGGGGCCAGCCATTTCTCAGCCTGCATCGATTAATACGCAGATGCTGCAGAGTGCAGATGGCTCAATGTGTGATGCACATCATTATGTCCCCAATTTAAGACGTGCAGGAATGAGGAGGAGGGCCAGACCATACACATCCCGCACGTAGAGGTCTTACCTCAAAGTGTCCAACCACACCTGCCTTCAGAGACTGCGCTTTCACAAGGTGGTGATCAATGAAATATGTGAGCTCATCAGGCCACATATGCAGTCTGCCATCAGGGCATCACTGTCAATCGGGATCAAGGTCACCGCGGCACTGTCTTTCTACACGTCCGGTTCCTTTCAGGCCTCCGCGGTTGAGATTTGCCCTCTCTCTCACCATGCCACCCATCGCTGCATTAGACAGGTCACGGAAGCCCTATACATGAGAGGGATGGACTTTATCAGCTTCCCCATGACCACGAGGTTCAGACTGACAGGGCTGGAGCATTCTGCTGCATTGCTAAGTTCCCCAGGGTGCAGGGAGCAATACTGTGCATTCACATCGCCATACAGCCCCTTCTCAGGACCCGGAGTGTTTTCGTATCAGAAAATGATTTCGCTCCCTGAAGGTCCAACTAGTAGTTGACCATAACCAGATCATCATGGCAGTGAATGCCAAATGTCTGGGCACCTTCGATGAGGCTCACATCCTGCGTGAGAGCGCTGTCTCTGACATCTTTAAGAGTCAGCCACAAGGACAATGCTGAATGCTTGGTGCTAAATGATATGGCCTAGCCATCTAACTGATGACCCCCCTTCGAGAAGCGATACAACCAGAACCACAGAAGCACATGCAATGTGGTTCAGAAAACAATAACTATGCTTAAGCAGCGCTTCAGATGTCTGGACCACTCAGGAGGGGAGCTACAATACAACCCTGAGCAAGTAGGTAAATTCGTGGTCGTGTGCTCCATGCTGCACAATCTGGCTATCAGGAGGGGCCAAGAATTGCCAGAAGGGTCTGATGTTCCACCTCAGGAGAAAGAGGAAGAGGACGACAAGGGGCTGGACGCTGACCTAGGGCCAGACAATCAGGCTGGCTATGCCCACAACCCCCTCCATTCTCCAGGAAAGGGCCCGTGGTGGCTACATAACTGCAAGACTCATACATGAGAAGCTGATATCTGAACTATTTGCCTGAAAGAACGTTGTTGTGAGTGACAACGTTGACACACTGCTATCTGTGTGCATCAGTGGTGCCCATCATCTTTGTTATGTATGTAAACCTGTAAATACCTTGTTTAACCACCAGAAGGCTCATCCCCTGGAGTCCCAAGGGATCCATAATCCCTTGGGAGCACCTGTAAAGGAGGCCTCACAGGATGGAGAGGCACTCTGGAGACATGCAATAAAAGACTAAGGTAACACTTTACTTTGAGCTCACAGTATCTGGTCAGACTCTTTATTCAATACATAACAACTGGCGATGAGATACAGATAACGAACTCCACCGCAACGATGCAGAGAACAGTGAGCATCCTGAAGAACTTTTCAGAGGGAAATGATTGGGAAACCTTCGTGGAGCGACTCGACCAATACTTCGTGGCCAACGAGCTGGAAGGAGAAGCGAATGCTGCCAAACGAAGGGCGATTCTCCTCACGGTTTGCGGGGCACCAATGTATGGCCTCATGAAAAATCTGCTTGCACCAGCTGTTATATATGTAAACTTGCAAAAGTGCAGATCCACCTAATTCCGGGGACGCGACCCATCCATCACAAGGCAAGAGCAGTACCGTACATGATGAGAGAAAGGGTAGAGATTGAGCTAGACCGGCTGCAAAGTTATTGTAAATAATCACTCCGTAAACAAATAGCATGAGGAGCAGCACAGCTGAGAAATTATGCATTGCCACCATCCTCAAGATCGCAGCATCGACTTGTAAATCACATCAAATGATGATTGCACCAGTTGGAGGTGAGCTTCAGCAATAGATGCTTGCTCCCTGGACAGTCACAGATAAGGTCATCTCGGATTACTTCCTCGTATCATAAGAACATAAAAAATAGGAGCAGGAGTAGGCCATTTGGCCCCTTGAGCCTACTCCACCATTCAATATCATGGCTGATCTAATCTTGGCCTCAACTCCACTTCCCCATAACACTTGACTCCCTTATCATGCAAAAATCTGTCTATCTCCAACTTAAATATATTCAATGACCCAGCCTCCACAGCTCTCTGAAGTGGAGAATTCCAAAGATTCATGACCCACTAAGAGAATAAATTCCTCCTCATTTCCGTTTTATGTGGGCGACCCCTTATTCTGAAACTATGCCCCCTAATTCCAGATTCTCCCACAAAGAGAAACGTTCTCTCTGCGTCTAATCTGTCAAGCCCCCTCAGAATCTTATATGTTTCAATAAGAAGGGGAGAGAGAGGGGGAGAGAAAGGAGAGAGAGGGAGAGGGAGAGGGGGAGAAAGAGAGGTCAGAGAGAAAGGAGGGGGGAGAGATGTTTCACCTCTCATTCTTCTAAACTCCAAATAGTATAGGCCCAACCTGCTCAACTTTTCTTCATAAGACAACCCCTTCATCTCAGGAATCAACCTCGTGAATCTTCTCTGAACTGCCTCCAATGCAAGTATATCCCTCCTTAAATAAGGAGACCAAAACTGTGCGCAGTACTCCAGGTATGGCCTCACCAATACCCTGTATAGTTGTAGCAGGACTTCCCTACTTTTATACTCCATCCCCCTTACAATAAAGACCAACATTCCATTTGCCTTCCAAATTACTTGCTGTACCTGCTTACTAACTTTTTGTGTTTCATGTACAAGGACCCACAGATCCTTCTGTACCACAGCATTTTGTAATCTCTCCCCATTTAAATAATAATTTTCTTTTTAATTTTTCATACCAAAGTGGATAATCTCACATTTTCCCACATTATACTCCATCTGCCAAATTATTGCCTACTCAGTTAGCCTGTCTGTCCCTTTGCAGATTCAACTTCTCACAACTTGCTTGTCCACCCATCTTTGTATCATCAGCAAATTTGGCTACATTACACTCAGTCCCTTCATCCAAGTCATTAATATAGATTGTAAATAGTTGAGGCCCCAGCACCAATCCCTGCGGCATCCCACTATTTACTGTTTGCCAACTGGTAAATTATCCATTTACCCCAACTCTCTGATATCTGTTAGTTAGCCAATCCTCTATCCATGCTAATATATTACCCCCAATCCTGTGAATTTTATCTTATGCAGCAACCTTTTATGTGGCACCTTATTGAATGCCTTCTGGAAATCCAAGTCACATCTTTTAAGACCCTAGGATGCAAGCCATCAAGTCCAGGGGACTTGTCCCATCAGTTTGTCTAGTACCTTTTCTCAAGTGATCGTGATTGTATTAAGTTCTACCCTCCCATTAGCCCCTCGATTATCAATTATTGGGATGTTTTTAGTGTCTTTTATGGTGAAGACCGATAAAAAATATTTGTTCAAAGTCTCTTCCATTTCCCTGTTACCCATTATTAATTCCCCAGTCTCATCTTCTAAGGATCAATGTTTATTTTAGCTACTCCCTTCCTTTTTATATACCTGTAGAAGCTCTTTCTGTCTGTTTTTATATTTCTTACTAGTTTACTCTCATAAACTATCTTTTCTCTCTTTATTATTTTTTTAATCATCCTTTGCTGGTTTCTAAAAATTTCCCAATCCCCTGGCCTTCCACTATTCCTCACGGCATTGTATGATTGTATGCCTTTGTTTTCAATTTGATATCATCCTTTACTTCCTTAGCCACAGATGGCTCATCCATCTCTTAGAGTGTTTGGGGCAGAAATTGCCCACCTCTGGAAATGAGGCACACCTACCGTGTTTCTGTTGTTTTTACCGGCGCGGTGGATGCGGTGTTCTCTTGAGCGAAATTCTGCTTTTTGTTTTTTTTTTCAGCGGACTGATGACATAGCGCTGATGACATCATCACGGCACCGCATCACCACGGCTCTCCCCTTCGCTTAAAGGGGAGCGCCTGCGTGATTCTTTAAGTTCAGTCCACTGGGCCACCAGGGAAGATTTTGGCCAGGACAGCGGTACCAGGCGCCGAATCAGGGGCATTGTCGGCTTGACATGGCAGAAACAGTTGTCGGTGGCACCAAGCGGCAGTCGCAAGATTTCTTCGGTGGAATTTTGCTATCGAGGGGGAACATTGGCGGTGTGCGCTCTGATGATTTAGGATGGATTGGCAACAGTGGAGCGATAGGGGGGGAGCGGATCACCACTGGGGTACCGCAGGAGTGGAATTATCAAAATGGCGGCCATTACATGAAAAATCAGCAGCCATTGCACTCTGCAGCATGGCCGCCAATTTCAGACGATAACAGGCCTTAAGGGAAGGGGCAATTTTGGCCCCTTTCTTTTTCACTGAAATCATTATCATCATCGGCAGTGCCTCGAAATCGAGGAAGGCTTACTTCCACTCTAAAAGTGAGTTCTCAGGTGACTGTACAGTCCAATACGGGAATTACAGTCTCTGTCACATGTGAGATTGTAAGTGATCAGTCTACGGTTATTTCCCGAGCTTTTCGAGGCCTTGCCGTAAGGTCCAAATATGTAAGGGTTTTTACTTGGCAGTGACCGGTGCCAAATCGGCTCTGCCTTTCTTGCTGCGCTATGGGTTGGTTTTCTGCAGAGACCAGTGCCAATAGGTCTCTCACAGTTACCCAAACTGCTGTTTATGATTTAACACCCGCTTATAGCAAGCACACCAACCATGTCCTTATGCTCAGGCAAAAAGAGTTACAACGGATTTTCTTGTAGTGAGACACGGACCAACGTTTCAAGTTCAAAATCACACATGGTGTATTACAACAGATCAACACCTCCACTCCACTCACCAGATGCTTGTGAAGTAGAACCACACAGTGCAGTAATAGCCAGTAAAACAGTGCACTTCCCTTGTTAGCCTTACAATAGACCAACCCTTCCCATGGGCTAAACCTTCCTAGGACCCACCTAACTCTAAACCCTGCTCTGGTTTGGTTAGGGCACACTGACACCCCCTCACACACTTACATGGATCGGTTGGTGAGTGAGCAACTATTGAGTTCTCACCCAATTCGCCCTTCCTTGCTCGCTGGTCCTTCCTCAGCGGTTCAACTCCACAGCCCAGTGCTTGACTGAAGCATGTGAGATCCAGGTTGAAGTTGAAGTCCATTGGGTTGGAGAAGCGAGGCTTCGCTCTCGGTCCTTGTCCTCAAGGGGTGGGCAAATATGCCTTCACGTAGGATGCTAGAGAACAAAGATTGAGCTTCCAAAACGCTTGACAGTTATACTCCTGTAATCCACAATTCTGGCTGGATTTAGATGGTTCTGTTGCCTCGGGTAACCTTTCCATGGCTTCTCCAGGTCCTATTTCACGCTACCTGAGATGTGCTGGGGTCTGAACAAAGCCAGCCGATCGATGTCTGCAGGCTGCCCGAGTGTTAAATGGCCCATCAGTCCTGATTGCTGGACCGTTGTGGAGACAATGCAGGTGTTGGTCTTGTCCTAGCACCATGCTCTCTTCCCTAGACAGCCTGGCTCCACACACAAAAGAGTCCCTTGGCCTTCCTAAGAGTACCCAGCTCTGACGTCACTGGCCGCTGGCAGGTCAGTGTTCAAATTAACATTTGAACAGACCCAGCTTCGCTCACCAGTTTCTGTGAGAGAGAGCCACCCCCACGTGTTTCTCCTTGTCATGTATGTATGCTCAGGTTTACTAGCCACCAGGTGGCACCACTGTCGGAGGTCATTGGGCTGTGCGCACGTGTGTGCGGCCCAGGTATAAAAGGCCAGCCATCTTGTAATGTAATAACTTTGGGCCCTAATAAAGTAGAGCCAGGTTTGTACCTGTTCGGAGTTTACAGTATTCAGTCTATTGAGTTATTGCATACACAACATTTGGCAACGAGGTAACAAGAACCTTCGCATGCAAAAATGAGCACAATTGCAATTCTGGAGCAAGTCATGGAGGGAGAAGATTGGGCAGACTTTGTAGCCCGTTTGAACCAGTAATTCATGACCAACAAAATGGAGAAAGAGGCAGACGCAGTTCGGCGCTGGGCGGTCCTCCTCACGGTTTGCGGTCCGAAAATCTATAGACTCAAAGAATCTCCTCTCGCCCTTAAGTCCAATGGACAAGGACTATGAAACATTGTGTGCTCTGGTACATGACCATTTCAAACCAGATGAAGGCATCATCATCTCAAGATATCGATTCTATACACACGTTTATTCTGAGGGCCAGGATATATCGGAATTCATTGCTGACCTAAGACAGCTAGCTGGACTGTGTAAGTTTGAAATTGCATTGGCACATATGCTGCGGGACTTCTTTGTAATTGGCATCAATGACGAGGTGATCCTGCGTAAGCTACTTGGTGGCGGAGACACTGGATTTGAGCAAGGTCATCACAATTGCCCAATCAGCATTGCACTGTGGCGTCGGCCTAGTTTTGTGTGCGTGGGTTTCTGGCGTGGGACTTGAACCCACAGCCTTCTGACTCAAGGGCAGGTGTGTTACCCACTGAGCCACAGTTGACACTCTGCAAGGAAGCCACAACAGATCATTCACTTGGCACTTCTGCCTGATTATGGTTGCGAATGCGTCTGGGATTAAAAAATGACAGAAGTGAGAAATGATGGAGAAGAAAAGAAAAAAATGGGAAGCATGAAGTGCAGAATAGATCAGTAGAAAATAAAAGGCCTGAAAAGGAAATAGAATAAGGGTAATTATAGTTAAGATGAGAAGACAAAAAGAGAAATAGAAAACGTAGTGAAATGAAGGGGAGAGAAAGAGGTGAGCGAAGGAAGACCAAAAGGAAATAGCATTGAGGTAAAAGTGAGAGTAATAAGAAGCGAAACAGGGCATCTGAAATAAAAAAGAGACTAGAAAAGAAAGTCTAAGAATAAACAGAACGATCAAAATGAGAAAGAGATAAATGAATGACATGAGTCGAATAGAATTTGAAATGACAGAAAAATATTAGGAGAAACTAAATACTCACAGGGGAAACTAAAACTAGGGGACATAATCTCAGAATAAGGGGCTGCCATTTAAAACTGAGATGAAGAGAAATTTCTTCTCTCAAAGGGTTGTAAATCTATGGAATTCTCTGCCCTAGAGAGCTATGGAGGCTGGGTCATTGAATATATTTAAGACAGAGATAGACAGATTTTAGAGCGATAAGTCAGTAAAGGATTTTGGGGATCGGGCAGGGAAGTGGACCTGAGTCGATGATCAGATCAGCCATGATCTTATTGAATGGCGGAGCAGGCTCGAGGGGCCAAATGGCCTACTCCTGCTCCTATTTCTTATTCTTATTATCATGCATGATGACGGACAAAAGCTTAAAGCAGATATCAGTGAAAAATCAGAACTTGGCAAGTACTGTAAACAAGATAGTATCATTGTTTGGCAGAGCTGCACATGGCAGGGCCTACCCGACAGCGTACGCGGAAGCTGTGGCTGCTCAAAGTCCGCCAACGCGAACGAATCCGATATCACGGTGTTGGTGTTGTGGGGGAAATCATCGGCATCATCAGTGTCAGTTTAAACAGTATATTTGTAAAGGCTGTTCGAGAGTGGGTCATCTCCAGCGCATGTGTCCACAACTGACCAAGTGTGCTGCGACACACTACATGGAAGATGATAACCAGTCTGGCGTGGATCCGGATATGCAATCCGAGATACCAGAGGAGGAAGTGTATGGACTGTATTCATTCCTAACAAAAAGCCAACCGATAATGATTAATGTGAAACTTAATGGTGTGCCGCTACCGATGGAATTGGACACGGGTGCGAGTCAATCAATAATGAGCTGGAGGATATTCGACAAGCTGTGGGATACTAAGACTGTGAGGCCTAAGCTGAGTCCAGTCAATGCCAAGCTTCATAAAGAACTCATAACGGTGATTGGCAGTGCAGTAATCAAGGTGTCGTATGATGGTGCAGTTCACGATTTACCATTATGGATTGTTCCAGGCAATGGTCCAACGCTGTTCGGCAGGAACTGGTTAAAAAAACCAAATTGAACTGGAACGAGATCAAAGCTTTGTCGTCGGAGGGGGATATTTCATGTGCTCAAGTGCTGAACACGTTCCCCTCGCTGTTTGAACCAGGCATTGGCAATTTCACGGGAGCCAAGGTGCAGATCCACGTGGACTTGGATGCAAGACCCGTCCATCATAAAGCTCAGGCAGTTCCGTACATGATGATGGAGAAGATCGAAATCGAGCTGGACAGTCTCCAGCGTGAAGGGATCATATTACCAGTTGAATTTAACGAATGGGCCAGCCCCATTGTTCCCGTGCTGAAAATTGATGGCACTGTCAGGATTTGTGGAGACTGCAAGGTTACGATCAACCGAGTTTCGAAACAGGATCAATACCCGTTACCGAAGGGTAATGACCTGTTTGTAACACTAGCCAGGAGGAAGTCGTTCACAAAACTGGATCTGACGTCGGCCTACATGACATAGGAGCTGGTCGTCATGTCGAGGAAACTTACGTGCATCAACACTCATAAAGGACTGTTTATCTACAACAGGTGCCCTTTTGGTATTCGCTCAGCTGCAGCCATATTTCAAAAGAACATGGAGAGTCTACTGAAGTCCGTTCCCAGAACCGTTTTGTTCCAAGATGACATCCTGATCACAGGTCGTGACTCCGCCGAACATCTGAACAACCTCATCTGGACAAAGTGGGACTCAGACTGAAATGCTTGAAGTGTGTCTTTATGGCACCCGAAGTCGAATTCCTGGGGAGGAAAATTGCTGCTGACGGCATCAGGCCTATGGACTCGAAAACCAAGGCCTTCAAAAATGCACCCAAGCCTCAGAATGTGACAGAGTTGTGTTCGTTCCTTGGTCTACTCAACTACTTCGGTAATTTCATATCTAGATTGAGCACCTTATTAGAGCCACTGCACAAGCTGCTAAGAAAAGGCGACAACTCGGTTTGGGTTGCGTCTCAAGATTGAGCTTTTGAGAAAGCTACTAATCTGCTTTGTTCTAACAAGCTGCTGGTATATTATGATCCATGTAAGCATCTCGTATTGGCCTGTGATGCTTCGTCATATGGAATTGGTTGCCTGCTCCAACAAGCTAATGAGTCGGGCAAATTACAACCTGTTGCGTATGCTCAAAAAGTTTGTCAAAGGCAAAAAGAGCCTACAGCATGGTAGAGAAAGAAGCACTAGTCCATGTGTATGGAGTTAAAAAGATGCATCAGTACCTGTTTGGTCTTCGGTTCGAACTGAAAACAGATCACAAGCCGCTCATTTCATTGTTTTCGGAAAACAAAGATATCAATACCAATGCATCGTCCCGCATCCAGAGGTGGGCGCTGACATTATGATTATGTCATTCGCCATAGATCTGGCACTAAGAATTGTGCCGATGCATTGAGCGTCTGCCGTTGCCCACACCGGAGGTGGAAACACCACAACCGGCAGACCTACTGTTAGTCATGGATGCTTTTAAAGTGAAGGAACCCCTGTCATGGCCCAACAAGTTAAGACCTGGATCAGCCAGGACCCGATATTATCGGTTGTGAAACGTTGTATCCTTAGTGGTGATTGGTCTGCGATACCCAAGCAAATGTGTGAGGAGACCAAACCTTACATGCGTTGCAAAGACGAACTATACATTTAATCAGATTGTATACTGTGGGGTAATCGTGTTGTTATGCCCAAGAAAGGCAGAGAGAAATTTGTGCATGATCTAAACAGTACGCATCCCGGTATTGTGTTGATGAAATCCATTGCCAGGTCTCATGTATGGTGGCCTGGAATTGACTCTGATCTGGAATCATGTGTATTATATATGTAGGCACCTTGTTAATGACTCCACGAGGCAGGGGTATGGTACTCAAACTGTGTAGACTGCAGTCCTTTATTTGCAGCTCCTCGAGTGAGGATATCTAGAGGTGAGCTCCCTTTTATACTGGGTTACCTGCAGTGTACAGGTAACCCTTAGGTCTCCAGCAGCACCCTCTGGTGTACAGGTAAGGTGTGTGCAGAGTAAAGGTACATTCAGTGTTACTGACATCATATAACAATACAAGCATGCATACATAACAACACTCCCCCCCTAAGCCTTTTTTCTGTCCTTATTGTCATGACCTGGGAAGGCGATCAGTAGTGGGCTATGGGAGATAGTGGTGAGGGTTGTGTGGGTGCCAGGTGTGATCCCTGTACTTGAGGCTGGCCTCATACATTTCCCCCCCCTCACACACAGACCATGTGGATGTCACTGTTGTGGGATCCCTCAGTGGGATAACCAGTACAGCAGTGGGTAGGGTGCATACTCTGTGATGTGAGTAAGAGTATGGTGGTGGGCAGGGCTACTGCACTGTGTGGGCTCCTGGTCCTCCATTTGGGATGAGAGTCTGGTCATCCCAGGGTTCGCCAGGAAAGCTGGAAGGTACTGGCCTCTTGCTCTTGGTGGTGGCCCTGGTGGCCAGGGGGTGTAGGGCTGGTCTAGGGCAGGTTGCCAGTGGTGGTGGCTGTGCTGCCCATTGACTGCTGTCCCTGCAGTGGGTCTGCTCCTACTAGGTGTGTGTGAGCCCTTCCTTGGGCAAAGTTCCAGGCTACATGGTCTGGTAGCCTGTTGGACCTGGGATTCTCCCATGTGGGGTTCCTCTAGCATTTATATTGTCCCTGTAGAACCCAGTATCCTTTAACAGTGTCCTACCTGTATATATGATACATTGGCTCCTATCATACATAGTCGAGTCTACATTATTAACTACCTTTACATTGTTAATTACAGCATTTGCATCACTTTTTTTATCATGGTCTCACCATACATGGTTGCATTCGACATTTTGAATTTACTATCATATTCATCAGACATTACAAACTTGTTCTTAACATCACTTCCACAAGCATTCATTTCATTTTTCTCATCAGTTTCTCTGGCATCACAATTCCTCATTACATTATCATACCTGCAACCGTTAAGGACTTTAAACTTAAAAATGCAGTTGTCATCTTTCAGTTGAAACTGTCCCTTTAAATTTTTTTGGTTACCGGTCTCCTTTAAGGGAGCTTTCCAATCCGATTCGCCGCTCAGTACCATGTGTCGCTCCTCCATCGCTGCCCCTCGTGCTCTGTCGCGGCCATTTTGATTTTAGGTTCTTCTCCTTGTGGTGCGGCTGCCATCATCTGGCTCTCCTCCAGATAGGCTGTGGTGGTCTTTTCTTCCTCAGGTTCAGCCATAGACATCAGGGATTCCCTTTTCTCAATGGTATTCATCTCTTGGCGTCCTGCCATGGCCCGGAAGATGAGGTTTGGATTTTCGGTTCTGCAGGTCTTGCCACGGTGTTGTGGAGTCGTCACCGCACAGTTGAGCTAGACGATGGGATCTCTAGATGCAGCAATGGATCCATGTTCGGGGCTGTGTGGGATGTCGATTGCTGGAGCCCAGAGGCCGTCGCCACTTCGACCGAATTGGACCTGCTTCATCCAATTTCTTCCCTGCAATGTGGGACCATCGCCGGCAACGATCCACAGGGGGAGCTTGTTCATCATGCCACCCTGGAAGACCTGGGCATCCACGCAGCCAATGATTTGGATTCTTTGGTGTAGGTAAGCAGTTTCACTTGGACAGGAGACAGTTTTGGTCGATTGGCAGGATTTATCCAAATTTTTTCAAAGGTCATTTGGCTCATCAATGACTGGCTCACTCCTGTCGATCCCCATTGAAACTGGGACTCCGTCGATGTCTACTTCCATTTTCCACGGAGAACTTTCGTTGGAGCAGGTATAGATTCCATACTCTTCTTCCAGGGGTTGAGCAGCTTCATCGTCATCTGTGTTGGAGCCCCGATGATCAGCCAACTCTTCGGTGACGCAGTGAGTACAGCCTTTTCTGCACATTCTCTGAAGGTACCCTTTCTCTTTGCAGCCTTTGCATCTATAGTCTTTGTAGCGGCACTGGTGGGCCTTGTGGTTTCCTCCACAGCGCTAGCATGGGGCCAGCCGGTTTGCCCCATGTGACGGACTCAGAGTTGCGGGACTCGGGGCAGCATTTCTGCCTTTAGAAGTAGCCATTCAGTGCACTGCGTTCGTTGGTTTAGAGTCCTGGGTCACTATTCGCCTGGAGTCGCCGACTGAAATCATGTGGGCCTGGCTGACTTTAATTGCTTTCTGCAGGGTGACTGCGATGTCCGCAGAGAGCAATTTGTGGAGGAGCCTCTCCGATAACAAATATGTCCCTTAGTGCTTCGTTAAGGTGGTCGCCAAAATCACACGGTGCAGCAAATCTTCTTAAATGTGCAGCATACTTAGCAATTTCTAGGCCTTCCGGTCACCGGTAAGTGTAGAACCGGTGCCTGGCTGTGAGGATGCTTTTTTTTGGTTTTAGTTGCTCCTGTATTAGTGTTACAAGTTCCTCATAGCCCTTGGTCGTTGTCTTCTCCGGGGCTAGCAAGTCCCTGATGAGACAATAGATGGTGGACCCACAACTGCTAAGCAGGATGGCCCTGTGCTTGTTCGGTCGTGTAGCCAGTGTGTCCCCATCCAGGTCGTTAGCTATGAAGAAATGTTCCAATCTTTCTACAAAAGCATCCCAATCTTCCCCATTGGTAAATTGTTGAAAGTTGCTGAGATTCGACATGCTGTGCGTGTAATTCGTGACCTCGTCGCCAGTTATTATGTATGTAGGCACCGTGTTAATTACTCCACGAGGCAGGGTTATGGTACTCAAACTGTGTAGATTGTAGTCCTTTATTTGCAGCTCCTTGAGTGAGGACACTAAGCTGTGAGCTCTCTTTTATACTGGGTTACCTGCAGTGTGCAGGTAACCCTTAGGTCTCCAGCAGCAGCACCCACTAGTGTACAGATAAGGTGTGTACAGTGTAAAGATACATTCAGTGTTACTGACATCATATAACAATACAAGCATACATAACAATTTGTGTATCAGTGCAACACTTGCATGCAGCTTAGTAAAGCACCAGCAGAATCACCGCTGAGTCTATGGTCGTGGCCACCTAAACCATGGTCCAGGATCCACATCGACTTTGCAGGTCCCTTCCTGGGAAAGATGTTCTTAGTTGTGGTGGATGCTTATTCTAAGTGGATAGAGTGTACAATCATGTCATCCAGCACATCCACAGCTACCATTGAGAGCCTTCGTGTCATGTTTGCTACGCATGGTCTGCCTGACATCGTTGTAAGCGACAACGGATCTTGCTTCACCAGTATGGAGTTTCAAGAGTTCATGAAACTCAATGGTATCAATCATGTGAGGTCAGCACCATTCAAACCCGCATCTAATGGATAACCAGAGTGTGCTGTCCAAACCATCAAGCAGAGTATGAAACATGTAAGTCAAGGTTCACTGCAAACTCGCTTGTCACGCATATTGCTTAGTTACAGGACAAGACCACATATGCTTACCGGGGTCTCCCCTGCTGAACTATTGATGGAGAGGTCTCAAAACCAGGCTCTCTCTTGTCCACCCTGACTTGAATAATTGTGTCGAATGCAGACGTCAAAGTCAGCAAGGGTATCATGATCGCGCTACTGTGTCACGCGACATTTCTGTTAACGAGCTGGTGTATGTACTGAATTATGGTCATTGTCCCAAGTGGATCACCGGTACTGTTATGGCCAAGGAGGGTAACAGAGTGTTTATCATTCAGCTCAAGAATGGGCAGACATGCAGGAAACATGTCGATCAGATAAAGCTGCGGCACACGGATGAATCGGAACAGTCTGAGGAAGACACAATCAGTGATCAACCAACCTACCCTCAGTCATTAGAGAACTTTGCTGTCATCAATGAATCTGGACTTTCAATCACTGACATGGTTAATGAATCTGGACTTTCAATCCCTGACGTGGTCATTGCCACTCCCATCAGATCGGCTACCCAACCCCACTCGTAACAGACTCAGAATGCTCGCCCAAGGCTGGAGTGGAAAGCCCCGGACTGTCTCAATTTGTAAAAAGACCGTTACTAATAACTTAAAGGGGGATATTGTCATGTATGTATGCTTGGGTTTACTAGCCACCAGGTGGCGCCAATGTCAGAAGTCTTTGGGCTGTGTGCACGTGTGTGCGGCCCAGGTATAAAAGGCCATCTTGTAATGTAATCACTTTGGGCCCTAATAAAGTAGAGCCAGGTTTGTACCTGTTCGGAGTTTACAGTATTCAGTCTATTGAGTTATTGCATACACAACACTCCCAGCAACATGTTTCTTCCTAATTCAGACCAACCATCTTGTGTCACAGTATTTCAAAAGTCCTTTTCAGGGTGTACAGCCAACAGGGATATAAACACAACAGTCCGGAGTTGAATTTGTCGACTTACAGGACAGACAGTCGTTGAAGGAAAGGGTGGGTACCCTTTCATCTATTTTCCCAGTCCACTTTAGCCAACTCAGTCTTCATACCTTTGTAATTGTCTTTATTTAAGTTTAGGACACTAGTTTGAGACCTAGCTTTCTCAGCCTCAAACTGAATTTGAAATTCTACTATGCTATGATCACTCTTCCCAAGAGGATCCTTTACTATGAGATCATTAATTAATCCAGTCTCATTATACATCAGCAGATCTAAAATAGTCTGCTCCCTGGTTGGTTCCTCAATGTATTGTTCTAAGAAATCATCCCAAATACACTCTATGAACTCTTCCTCAATGCTACCTTTGCCAATTTGATTTGGCCAATTAATATGAAGATCAAAATCACTTATGATTATTGCCGTACCTTTCTTACATGTCTCCATTATTTCTTGATTTATACTCTGTGCTACAGTGTAGCTACTGTTTGGTGGAATAGTCTAGAGCCCTCGTGACTTCTTTCCCTTATTATTTATATCTCCACCCAAACTGATTCTACACCTTGATCTTCTGAGCCAATATCATTTCTCACTACTGCACTGATCTCATCCTTTATTAACAGAGCTACCCCACCTCCTTTTCCTTTCAGTCTATCATTCTGAAATGGCAACTACCCCTGAATATTCAGTTGTCAGCATCGGTCACCTTGCAACCACGTCTCTGAATTGGCAATCAGATCATACCCATTTATTTCTATTTGTGCCGTCAACGCAATTATCTTGTTACGAATGATGCGTGCATTCAGATAAAGAGCTTTTAATGTTGTCTTTTTCCAATTTTTCCCTATTGCTCTCCACCCACATCCACCTTCCACCACCACCCGAACCCCGCCCCACGCACCCCCCCCCCACCTCAACAATACCTCCTTCTGTGTCCACCCCGGAAAATACTCTCCCCCAACTCTCTTACTGTTATATATGTAAACTTGTATTTACTTTGTACAGCCATCAGAGGGCTCATCCCCTGGAGTCCCAAGGGATTCCATAATCCCTTGGGAGCACAGGTATTTAAGGAGGCCTCACAGGTTGGAGGGGCACTCTGGAGACCTATAATAAAAGACTACGGTCACACTTTACTTTGAGCTCACAGTGTTCAGTCTGACTCTTTCTCCACACAATACAACTGGTGATGAGATACAGATAGCGAACCCAGGGATGCATAGAACAGTTGGCATCCTGGAGAAATTCTCGGAGGGAGATGATCGGGAAACTTTTGTGGAGCGACTCGACCAATACTTCGTGGCCAACGAGCTAGATGGGGAAGAGAGTGCTGCCAAACAAAGGGCAATCCTCCTCATCGTCTGTGGGGCACCAATGTATGTTTCTGCACACTGGTCCAAGAGCATTTGAACCCAAAGGAAAGCGTTCTGATGGCGAGGTACCGGTTCTACACCTACAAAAGGTCTGAAGGCCAGGAAGTGGCGAGTTATGTCGCCGAGCTCTGACGCCTTGCAGGACATTGCAAATTTGAAGGATATTTGGAGCACCTGCTCAGAGACTTTTTCGTAATTGGCATTGGTCACGAAACCATACTTCACAAACTTTTGACTGTAGAGACCCAAACCTTGAGTAAGGCCGTAGCGATAGCCCAGGTGTTCATTGCCACCAGTAACAATACGAAGCAAATCTCTAAACACACAAGTGCTGCTACAAGTACTGTGAACAAAGTGATGTTGTTTTCGAATCGTAACGTACAGGGCAGGTCACACATACCTGCAGCTGCACATCCGCAGATGTCTCAGAGTCCACCATCAAGGGTGATGAATGCAAGGCAATTAACACCTTGTTGGTGCTGCGGGGGTGATCATCGTTTCCATTCATGTCGATTCAAAGGGTATGTTTGCAAGGGCTGTGGAAGAATAGGACACCTCCAACAAGTGTGCAGGCGAGCTGCAAAGCCTGTTAAACCTGCAAACCACCATGTTGCAGAGGAGAACAGATCCATAGAGGATCACGATGAACCAGAGCCTCAGACCGAGGGGGCAGAGGTACATGGGGTGCACACATTCACCATGAATTGTCCCCCGATAATGCTGAATGTTGAACTAAATGGACTTCCGGTGTCAATGGAGCTGGACACGGGCACGAGCCAGTCCATCATGGACAAAAAGACTTTCGAAAGGTTGTGGTGCAACAAGGCCTCAAGGCCAGTCTTAACTCCAGTTCGCACGAAACTAAGAACTTATACAAAAGAACTGATTCCTGTAATCGGCAGTGGTACCGTAAAGGTCTCCTATGATGGAGTGGTGCACAAGCTATCAGTCTGGGTGGTACCCACGCTGCTCAGCAGGAGCAGGCTGGGAAAGCTATGCTGGAACTGGGACAACGTCCGAGCATTATCGCCCGCTGACGACACTTCATGTGCCCAGGTGTTAAATAAATTTCCTTTGCTGTTCGAACCAGGCATTTGGAAATTCCAAGGAGCAAAAGTGCAGATCCACCTAATTCTGGGGGCATGATCCATCCATCACAAGGCAAGAGCAGTACCGTACATGATGAGAGAAAGGGTAGAGATCGAGCTAGACCGGCTGCAAAGAGAAGACATCATTTCCCCGATCGAGTTCAACAAGTGGGCCAATCCTATTGTCCTAGTCCTCAAGTGAGACGGCACCATCAGAATCTGTGGTGATTACAAAGTAACTATCAATCATTTCTCCTTGCAGGACAAATCCGCACTACCAAAGGCCGACGACCTCTTTGCAATGCTGGCGGGAGGAAAGACATTCACGAAGCAGGATAGCATGTGTCTATGGGGTAAAGAAAATGCATCGATACCTGTTTGAGCTAAAATTCGAATTGGAAACTGACCATAAGCCACTTATATCCCTGTTCTCCGCGAGTAAAGGGATAAATACCAATGCATCGCCCCGCATCCAGAGATGGGCGCTCACGTTGTCCGCATACAACTACGCCATTCGCCACAGGCCAGGCACAGAAAACTGCGCCGATGCTCTCAGTAGGCTGCCATTGCCCACCGTGGGGGTGGAAATGGCGCAGCCCACAGATCTAGCCATGGTTATGGAAGAATTTGAGAGTGAGCAATCACCCGTCACTGCCCGGTAGATCAAAACCTGGACAAGCCAGGACTCCTTATTATCTCTAGTCAAAAGCTGTGTGCTTCATGGGAGCTGGTCCAGTGCCCCAGTGGAAATGCAGGAAGAGATAAAGCCGTTCCAGCGTCGCAAAGATGAAATGTTTATACTGGCAGACTGCCTTCTGTGGGGCAATCGAGTAGTGGTCCCCAAGAAGGGCAGAGACACCTTCATCAACGACCTCCACAGTACCCACCCAGACATTGTAATGATGAAAGCGATAGCCAGATCCCACGTGTGGTGACCCGGTATCGATGCGGACTTAGAGTCCTGCGTTCACAGATATAATACATGCTCACAGTTAAGCAATGCACCCAGGGAGGCGCCGCTAAGTTTATGGTCTTGGCCCTCCAAACCATGGTCTAGGGTACACGTCGACTATGCAGGCCCGTTCTTGGGTAAAATGTTCCTTGTAGTTGTAGAAACGTACTCCAAGTGGATTGAATGTGAGATAATGTTGGCTAGCACATCCGCTGCCACTACTGAAAACCTGCGAGCCATGTTTGCCACACACGGCCTATCCGATGTCCTGGTGAGCGACAACGGGCCATGTTTTACCATTGCTGAGTTCAAAGAATTCATGACCCGTAACGAGATCAAACATGTCACATCTGCCCCGTTTAAACCAGCGTCCAATGGTCAGGCAGAGAGAGCAGTGCAAACCATCAAGCAGGGCTTGAAGAGGGTAACTGAAGGCTCACTGCAGAATCGCCTATCCCGAGTCCTGCTTAGCTACCACACGAGACCCCATTCACTCACTGGGATCCCACCTGCTGAACTGCTCATGAAAAGACCACTTAAGACAAAGCTCTCGTTAGTTCACCCTGATCTACATGAACAGGTAGAGAGCAGGTGGCTTCAACAAAGTGCATACCATGACAGTGCAAATGTGTCACACGAGATTGAAATCAATGATCCTGTATTTGTATTAAATTATGGACAAGGTCCAAAGTGGCTTCCCGGCACTGTCGTGGCCAAAGAGGGGAGTAGGGTGTTTCGGGTCAAACTTTCAAATGGACTCATTCACCGGAAACACTTGGACCAAATCAAACTCAGATTCACGGATTATCCTGAGCAACCCACCTTGGACCCTACCTTTTTTGATCCCCCAACATACACACCAGTGTCAACCGGCACCAGGGTTGACCACGAAGCAGAACCCATCATCCACAGCAACCCAGCAGGGCCCAACACACCAGGCAGCCCAGCAAGGCCAGCTGCATAGCAGCCCAGCAAGGGCCCAATGAATGATTCAACAACACCAACTTTCACACCGAGATGATCAACCAGGGCAATAAGGGCCCCAGGTCGACTCACATTGTAAATAGTTACACTATTGACTTTGGGGATGGGGGGGGGGGGGGGGTGAGGGGAGTGTTGTTATATATGTAAACTTGTATTTATTCTGTACAGCCACCAGAGGGCTCATCCCCTGGAGTCCTAAGGGCTTCCATAATTTATGGAGGCTTCACAGGTTGGAGAGGCACTCTGGAGACCTGCAATAAAAGACTAAGGTCACACTTTACTTTGAGCTCACAGTGTTCAGTCTGACTCTTTCTCCATACACTACAGTTACAACTGCATTTATGAATTCCCAACTGTCCGGCCTTTGGCCCCCCATTCACCATGACATTTCTGCAGCTACCGATCTGCTCACTCACATCCTCATCCACCACCTTTGATGCCCTGGATCCTGTTAAAACAATTAATTTCTCTCACCCTGGCCGTTCCCCCGGTACAGCTCTGATCTTCACTCCCTTAAGTCCAGAATTGAACGGATATGGTGGACAATTGGTTTAGTCATTCACCACCAGATCTGGCGGGACCACATAAAACATTATCGAGTCCTACTCTTGTCTGCCAAAATCGCTCATATTCCAGAATCTTTCGAGAATGTAAAAATAAACCTCGGCTTCTATTCTTCACTGCTAACCACATTTTTTACCCCCTCTGCCTAGATAGTTTGCCTTTGTCACAGTCACAAAGTGTTATATATGTAACTATGTAATACTTGCCACCAGAGGGCACGACTGTTGGAGTCCTAATGGTCACCTGCACACACGTGCAGGGCCAATATAAAAGGTTGGCTGCCATGCTGTTTAGATACTCTGGAGTTGTAATAAACAAGACTAAGGTCACACTAAGTTTAGCTCACAGTACCCAGCCTTGTGGAGTTCTTCTATACACAACTGGCGACGAGTAACAGAATAAGAACCTTCACGCAACCATGGCTGCCGTTGGAATATTAGAGAGATTTGTAGAGGATGATGATTGGGAAGCCTTTGTCGAGCATCTCAACCAGTACTTCCAACGAGCTGGAAGGAGACACTAACATGGTCAAGCGCAGGGCGGTTCTCCTCACCGTCTGTGGGCCTAACAAATACGGCATCATCAAGAATCTGCTCGTATCGACAAAACCAATGGAGAAGGAATATACAGAGTTGTGCACGCTGGTTCGGGACCACCTCAAGCCGAAGGAGAGTATCCTCGTGGCCAGATATCGTTTTTACATGCACCATCGCTCCGGGGGCCAGACATAGCGGATAATGTTGCCAACCTGTGACGCCTCGCGGGACCTTGCGATTTTGGTGCAGCGTTGGGGCAAATGCTGCGGGACTTTTTCATGCTGGGCATCAGCCACGAGTCATTCTTCGAAAGCTGCTGGGTGTTATCGTCTGTGGCCATGCATGCCAGGGCCATCGTGATTGCCCAGGCATGCATGGCCACGGACAATAACACTAAACAGATATCTTCTCAACATCGAAGCTCACCGGCAAGTACTGTGCATAAAATTACGTTTCTAGCAGGCCAAACTGCATATGGCAAGGCTTATACGTCTGCAAGACCTGTGATGACTCAGAGTCTGCCATCGGGGGTGAATGTGAATCCATTAGCACCATGTTGGTGCTGCGGGGATAATCTTCAGGCCCATCAATGTCGATTTAAGCACCATGTGTGCAAAGGCTGCACAACGATGGGACACTTCCAGCGAATCTGCAAACATGCTGCGACAAACCACGTGGCAGAGGATGATTGATCTGGCGCGGATCACACAGCACAGGCAACTCAACCCGAGGAAGAAGTGTATGGGGTACGTACCTTCACCAAGAGCCGTCCTATAATGCTGAAGGTCAAATTAAATGGAGTTCCAATATCCATGAAGTTGGACACGGGTGCGAGTCAATCAATAAAGAGCCAGAAGGCTTTCGAGAAACTGTGGGGCAATAAAGCACAAAGGCCCAAACTGAGCCCGATTAATGCAAAGCTGCATACTTACACCAAAGATTGGAAGTGCGGCAGTGAAGGTATCGTATGATGGAGCTGTGCATGACCTATCATTGTGGATTGTTCCAGGCTATGGCCCAACACTGTTCGGCAGAAGCTGGCTAGAAAAGATTAGATGGAATTGGAACGACATCAAAGCACTATCTTCAGTAGATGACACCTCGTGTGCTCAAGTGCTGAGCAAGGTTCCCTTGCTATTTGAACCAGGCATTGGCAACTTCACAGGCGCCAAGGTACAGATCCATCTCGGCCCCAATGCACAGCCTGTCCATCACAAGGCTCGGGCGGTTCTGTACATGATGAGGGAGAAAGTCGAGATCGACCTGGGCAGACTCCAACACGAAGGAATCATATCGCCAGTCGAGTTCAACAAGTGGGCCAGTCCAATTGTTCCGGTGTTGAAAAGCGATGGCACGGTCAGAATCTGCGGCGACTACAAGGTAATGATTAACCGAGTCTCACGACAGGACCAGTACCCGCTGCCCAAGGCGGATGACCTGTTCGCAACGTTAGCGGGGGGGGGGAAAGTCGTTCACCAAGTTGGACCTAATCTCCGCCTACATGACACAGCAGCTGGCTGAATCTTCGAAAAGACTGACGTGCATCAATACACAAAAAGGGCTGTTTAAATACCACAGGTGCCCTTTCAGGATTCGCTCGGCTGCAGCCATTTTCCAGAGAAACATGGAGATTTTTCTGAAATCCGTTCCGCGCACCGTTGTGTTTCAAGATGACATCCTGATCACTGGTCGCGATAGCATCGAACATCTACACAACCTGGAAGAGGTTCTAAGTCGCCTAGACAGAGTGGGACTCAGGCTGAAATGCTTCAAGTGTGTTTTCCTGGCGCCAGAAGTTGAATTTTTGGGGAGAAAGATTGCAGCAGACGTCATCAGGCCCACGGACTCAAAGACAGAGGCCATCAAGAGTGAACCCAGACCACAGAATGTGATGGAGCTGCGTTCATTCCTGGGATTCCTCAACTATTTCGGTAACTTTCTACCCGGGTTGAGCACGTTGTTAGAGCCTTTGCACAAGTTGCTACGTAAGGGTGACGACTGGGTTTGGGGCAAATCTCAAGACACAGCCTTTGAGAAGGCCAGGAATCTGCTATGTTCAAATAACTTACTTGTACATTATGACCCATGTAAACGTTTAGTGCTAGCTTGTGACGCCTCATCGTACGGGGTCGGCTGTGTGTTACAGCAAGCCAATGTATCGGGCAACCGCCAACCGGCTGCATACATGTCTAGAAGTCTAAGACTGAAAGAGCCGATAGTACGGTGAGAAAGAGGCGTTAGCATGTGTATATGGGGTTAAGAAAATGCACCAATACCTATTTGGACTTCGGTTTGAGCTTGAAACTGACCACAAGCCGCTCATTTCACTGTTTTCAGAGAGCAAAGGTATAAATACCAATGCTTTATCCCACATCCAAAGATGGGCACTAACATTATCCGCTTATGACTATGTTATCCGCCACAGGCCAGGCACTAAAAACTGTGCCAATGCTCTCAGCCGGCTACCATTACCCACCACTGGGGTTGAAATGGCACAGCCCGCAGACTTGCTACTGGTCATGGATGCTTTTGAGAGCGAGGGGTCACCAGTCACAGCTCGCCAGATCAGGACCTGGCCCAGCCAGGATCCTGTGCTATCCTTAGTAAAGAGTTGCATCCTAAATGGGAACTGGTCGGCCGTTCCCGGGGAAATGCAAGATGAAATTAAGCCGTTTCACCGACGCAAAGATGAAATGTCCATCCAGTCGGATTGTCTCTTATGGGGTAATCGCATGGTTTTGCCAAAAAAAGGCAGAGAAACGTTTATATGCGACCTACACAGTACCCACCCAGGCATTGTCACAATGAAGACAATTGCCAGGTCGCATGTTTGGTGGCCCGGCATTGACTTGGACTTGGAGTCATGCGTACATCAGTGCAACACTTGCCCGCAATTGAGCAATGCACCAAGGGAGGCTCCACTGAGTCTGTGGCCATGGCCCTCCAAACCGTAGTCCAGGATCCACGTAGATTTGGCCGGCCCCTTTCTAGGAAAGGTGTTTTGAGTGGTTGTGGATGCTTACTCCAAATGGATTGAATGCGTAATCATGTCATCCAGCACGTCCACAGCCACCATTGAAAGTCTCCGGACCATGTTCGCCACCCATGGCTTGCCCGACGTCCTTGTCAGTGACAACGGACCGTGTTTCACCAGATCGGAATTCCACGAGTTTATGACCCGCAATGGCATCAAGCATGTCAGGTCTGCCCCGTTTAAGCCTGCGTCTAACGGTCAAGCGGAGCAGGCAGTCCAAACAATTAAGCAGAGCATGAAACGCGTGACGGATGGCTCCCTGCCGACCCGCTTGTCTCGCATTCTGCTCAGTTACTGGACTCGACCCCACTCGCTCACCGGGGTTCCCCCGGCAGAATTGTTAATGAAGAGAGCCCTCAAAACCAGGCTCTCCCTAGTCCACCCGGATCTTAATGATCACGTGGAAACCCGGCAACACCGGCAGATCATGTACCACGATCGCGCGGCTGTTTCACGTGACATTGATGTTAAATGGCCCTGTGTTTGGCCTGAATTACAGTCATGGTCCCAAGTGGGTTGCTGGCATTGTTTTGGCCAAGGAAGGGAATAGGGTGTTTAAAATCAAACTGTTAAATGGCCAAACATGCAGAAAGCATTTAGATCAGACAAAACTGCGATTTACTGATAGCCAGGAATGACTTGAAGAGGGCATCACCATTGACGATCCACCAACACACACCCAACCAGCAATCGACCTTGCTGTCAATCACGAGGATGAACCCACCATTCCTGATAGTCCGGTCAGACCAGCCGCGGTGCAGTGCAGCAATGGTCCGGCCAACTCACACATGCCAGAGTTTGAACTTAGACGATCAACCAGGGAGTGAAGGGCTCAGGATCGCCTCAACTTGTAAATAACTTGTACCGAAGACTTTGGGGGGGGGGGGGAAGTGATGTTATGTATGTAACTATGTAATACTTGCCACCAGAGGGCACGTCTGTTGGAGTCCTAATGGTCACCTGCACACACGTGCAGGGCCAGTATAAAAGGTTGGCTGCCATGTTGTTTAGGCACTCTGGAATTGTAATAAAGACTAAGGTCACACTAAGTTTAGTTCACAGTACTCAGCCTCGTGGAGTTCTTCTATATACAACACAAAGGATGTCATTTGTGACTTTGATGAGAGCCGTTTCAGTACTGAGGCAGGCACCGAATCCGAATTGAAGGGATTCAAACATGGAATTGCGGGAAAGATGGGCTTGGATTTGGGAGGTTACAACATATTCAAGGACTTTGGAGAGGAATGGGAGGTTGGAGATGGGGCAGTAGTTTGCAAGGACGGAGGGGTAGAGGGTTGTTTTTTTGTGGAGTGGGGTGATGACAGGTTCTCTCTCTTCAGGGACTGCTGTTAACAATGTCAGTTAACATGGGAGTCAGAAAAGTAAGTTGGGTGGTCAGCAGTTTAGTGGGAATAGGGTCAAAGGAGCAGGAAGTGGGTGTCATTGACAGGTTGAGCTCGGAATGGTCACGAGGGGAGATCAGAGAGAAGCTGGAGAAAAATGTAAGGTCAGGGCTAGGGCAGGGGCAATCCTTAGAAAAAGTTTGGCCCGGTGAGCTTCGGGAAGGAAGGGAAGAGGCAGAGGCGGCCGAATGAATGGTACCAATCTTAGAGACAAAGAAGTCCTTGAGCTCCTCACACTTATTGTGGGAGTTGAGAATGGAGACTATCCCTCCTTGTCCCTCTTGACTTGTCTGCAGCCTTTGACATGGCGGATCACTCTATCCTTCAACGCCTCTCCACCGTCGTCCAGCTAGGTGGGACTGCACCTTCCTGGTTCTATTCTTATCTTTCTAACCATAGCCAGAGAATCACCTGCAACGGCTTCTCTTCCCACCCCCATATTGTTACCTCTGGTGTCCCCCAAGGATCTATCCTTGGTCCCCTCCTATTTCTCATCTACATGTTTCCCCTTGGCGACATCATCCAAAAGCACAGCGTTAGTTTCCACATGTAGGCTGATGACACCCAGCTCAACCTCACCACCACTTCTCTCAACCCCTCCACGGTCTCTCAATTGTCAGTTCTGGATGAGCAGAAATTTTCTCCAATCAAGAGGGTCGGACTGAAGGGAGAGAGAGAGGTTGGAGGGAGGAGGGGGAGGGAAGAGAGGAGGGAGAGAGAGGGGGGAGAGGTGGAGAGGGGAGAGTGTGGAGCGAGGGGTGAGAGAAAGGGAGGGAGGAGAGAGGGGAGAAAGAGGGAGAGAGGGGATGAGAAAGGGGAGAGAGAGGGCAGAGAGAGGGGCAGAGAGAGAGGGGGGAAAGAGAGGGAGAGAGTGGGCAAATGAGAGAGTGGGCGAACGAGAGAGTGGGAGAAAGAGAGAGTGGGAAAAAGAGAGGGATTGAGAGAGGGGGAGAAAGAGATGTGGAGAAAGGGGGGGGGTCATGGACGTGGTGTCAGAAAGAGGGGTCAGGAGAGGGAGAAAGTTGGAGGGAGAGAGAAGGTCAAAAAAGAGGTGGAGATGGGGGTGAGGTGGGGGGGAGGAGATGGGAGAGGAGAGAGAGAGGGAGAGAGGGGGGAGAGAGAGAGGGGGGAGAGAAAGGGGAGAGATAGAGCAGAGGAGAGAGTGGTGGAGAGAGAAATGAAAGAGGGGGTCGGAATGATAGAGAGAGAGATGGAGGGAGAGAGAGAGAGAGATGGAGGGGGAGAGAGAGCGAGTTGGAGAGAGGGAGGAAGTGGAGAGAGAGGGGGGGTGTGGAGTGAGAGAGAGAGAGAGAGAGAGGAGCAGAGAGAAAGGAAGGGAGAGAGAGAGAAGGGCGTGAGAGAGAGGGAGAGAGAGAGAGGGAGGGGGAGAGAGAGGTGGGTCAGAGAGGGGGGGGAAAGAGAGGAGGTGTCAGAGAGAGGGGAGTCAGAGAGACGGGGGTCAGAGAGAGGGGTCAGGGAAAGAGAGAGAGGGGGAGAGAAAGTGGGAGGGAGAGAGGGAGGAGGAAGGGGGGAGGAAGGAGGTAGAGGAGACGGGAAAGGGCAGTGAGAGAAGTTGGAGAGAGGGGAGAGAGAGCGGGGGGGGAGGAGAGATGGGGAGGAGCGTGAGGAGAGAGAAGGAAAGAGAGGCTGAGAAAGGGGGAGAAAAGGAGGAGAAAGAGAGGGGAGAGAGAGCGGGGGAGAGAAAGTGGCGGCGAGAGATGGGGAGAGAGAGGGAGTGTGGGAGAGTGGAAGAGAGAGAGGGGGTTGAGAGAGGGGAGAGAGAGAGGAGGAGGGAGAGAGAGGGAGAGAGAGGGAGAGAGAGGGAGAGAGAGAGGGGTCGGAGAGAGGGGTCAGAGAGAGAGGGAGAGAGGGGTCCAAGAGAGAGGTCAGAGAGAGGGAGAGAGGGGTCGGAGTGAGAGGGAGAGAGGGGTCGGAGCAAGAGGGAGAGAGGGGGAAGCGAGAGGGGGAAGCGAGAGAGGGAGGGAGAGGGAGGGAGAGGGGGAAGAGGGGGGGAGAGAGGGGGGTCAGTGAGCGGGAGTGTCAGAGAGAGAGGGGTCGGAGAGAGGAAAAGGGTTGGAGAGGGGAAGGGAGGCAGAGAGCAGAGGAGGAGAGAGAGGTGGCAGAGAGGAAGGGTCTGAGAGAGGGGTCGGGGAGAGAGGGGAGAGAGGAGAAAGAGAGAGGGAGGGGGAGAGGAGAGAGAGGGGGAGAGGAGAGAGAAAGGGGGAGAGGAGAGAGAGAGAGGGGGAGAGAGAGAGGGGGAGAGGAGAGAGGGGTGGGAAGGAGAGAGAGGGGGGCAGGAGAGAGAGAACGGGAGAGGAGAGAGAGAAGCGAGAGAGGGGGAGAGGAGAGAGAGAGGGGGAGAGGAGAGAGAGAGAGGGGGAGAGGAGAGAGAGGGGGAGAGGAGAGAGAGAGGGAGAGGAGAGAGAGAGGGGGAGAGGAGAGAGAGAGGGGGAGAGAAGAGAGAGAGGGGGAGAGGAGAGAGAGAGGGGGAGAGGAGAGAGAGAGGGGGGTGGAAAGAGAGAGGGGGGTGGAAAGAGAGAGGGGGGTGGAAAGAGAGAGGAGGTGGAAAGAGAGAGGGGGAGAGGAGAGAGAGGGGGGTGGAAAGAGAGAGGGGGAGAGGAGAGAGAGAGGGGGAGAGGAAAGAGTGAGGGAGGTGGAAGGAGGTGGAAGAGACGGGAAAGGGCAGTATGAGAGGTTGGAGAGAGGGGAGAGGGAGAGAAAGGGAGGAAAGATGGAGAGGAGTGTGGGGAGAGAGGAGAGAGGGACTGAGAAAGGGGGGAGAGAAAGGGACAGAGAGAGTGGCCACCATAAGTAACTGCATGCAAAACTCTTGGTCAAGCACATTCCCAGATGCTGGTCATGGAGGTCTCCAAATAAAAACATAAGAACATAAGAACATAAGAAATAGGAGCATACGGCCCCTTGAGCCTGCTCCATCATTTAATACGATCATGGCTGATCCGATCATGGATTCAAGTCCACTTCCCTGCCCGCTCCCCATAACCCCTTATTCCCTTATCGTTTAAGAAGCTGTCTATTTCTGTCTTAAATTTATTCAATGTCCCAGCTTTCACAGCTTTCTGAGGCAGTGAATTCCACAGATTCACAACCCTCTGAGAGAAGAAATTTCTCCTCATCTCAGTTTTAAATGGGTGGCCCCTTATTCTAAAATTATGCCCTCTAGTTCTAGTCTCCCCTATCAGTGGGAACATCCTCTGCATCCATCTTGTCAAGCCCCCTCATAATCTTATACGTTTCGATAAGATCACCTCTCATTCTTCTGAATGCCAATGAGTAATTTGGACCTGAATTTGTTTGGTATAACCACTCTTGCACCCCACATGATACAATCTTTATCGACTAATAATTCATTCCTATGAATGAAGAATGGATGAATATCTTTGTCTATTACCTGGTTTGGCCAGCTTTTGCAATATAATCATACACCTTTGACATAACTGGGTTACATTTGGTTGCTCTACCAATCTCTTCAGCTGTGACTGGCAGTTCGTCAATGTATGAAAAATAGAACACTTCTTCCCTATTGGGTGTAACTTGTGATGGGGAAGGCAATCTAGACATTGCATCAGCATTACTGTGATCAGCTGATCGTCTGTATTCAATATCATATCTGACAAAATCAAAGCCCATCTCTGCATTCGGGCTGCAGCTAATGTTGGAACTGGGATTTTGGATGGGGGATTGCTGTCAGGGGCTTATGGTCTGTAATGATGCTAAACTTACAAGTAAACTTACAAGTATTTGTTGAATTTCTTGACCCCCAAAATTAATGCCAAAGCGTCCCTTTCGATTTGCGCATAATACGTTCACTGGCACTGAGAGAGTGTGAAGCAAAAGCAATTGGCCCCTCCTCCTCACTATGTAGTACATGAAAGATCACTGCCCTAACTCCATCACATGCTAGCTTGATCTCCTTAGATACATCATAGTGAACTAACATGGTGCTCTCTATCAATTTGCATTTACACTCTTTGAATGCTGTATCACATTCTTCTAACCACTTCCAATGGACCTGTTTTTTCAATAGTTCATTCAGTGGATGTAATACTGTAGCCAAATTTGGTAGGAACTTTCCATAATAGTTCAAAAGACCCAAAAATGATCAAAATTCAGTGACATTCTTGCGAGTGGATGCATTTCTGATTGCATCCAGCTTTCCCTTGGTTGGATGTAAACTATCTTTGTCTACTCTGTACCCTCAGTACTCCACGGAGTTTTGAAATAACTCACACTTGCGAGCAGACACTCGTACTCTGTGCTTCTCTAGCCGTTTGAGGACTTCATTAAATATGTTATTATGAATTTGCCTATTTGGAGTTGAAATGAGCATGTCATCTAAACAACATACTACCCCTTTCAATACCTTGCAAAATCTGGTTCATCACCCCTTGGAATATGGCAGCGGCGGAAGACACTCCAAATGGTAGCCTATTAAATTGATAAAGGCCTAGATGAGTATTTATAGTCAAGCATGACACGGGGCTAGATTTTCCATTATTTTTGCATGCATAATGCCCACAACGTCCATTTTAACGCTGAAATGAGGTGTAATGCCCAGATATCGCCCATTTAGCCACAAAATGGAAACTGACGCCCATTTCTCGGACACTTATCGCTGAGCGTTACTTTCGGCATGTGCGTAATGCCGAGAAAAAATAATACCACCCAACCACTTTTTTGGGGTGGAATCATCAGAATGGGCGAACCCAATGCCAATAATATCGGCGAGCATTACTTTTGGCACATAATTAACACCAAGATTCAATAATAACGACCGCCCACTTTTTTTTGTCGCAAAGATCACATTTACCGGCCAACATCACTTTCACCACCTCGCACACATCTCGCCCACAATATCGCGCGCTGGAAACACCGCTCTGAAAATGTTGAACTGTTCTGAACTAATCACAGCGGTGTGGATGCCAATTTGTAAATCGCAGGTCGCTTCATTGAAAAGGCTGCTTCAACTTTGGGGGAGTTTGGATTTACTCTGGAGTTCTTCTCAGGTGATGTGACCATCTGAACAGACATCTTTTCATACTGTGGACAATTGGGTTTATTGTAGGTGTCTTAGTAGCAGCTTCGATGAGGCTCACATCCTGCGTGAGAGCACTGTCTCTGACATGTTTACCAGTCAGCCATAAGGTCAATGCTGGATGCTTTGTGACAAATGATATGGCCTAGCCATCTGGCTGATGACCCACATGTGATACCCACACCGAGGCCGAGAAGCAATACAACGAGAGCCACAGAGCCACACACAATGTGGTCCAGAAAAAAATTTGTGTTCTTTAGCAGCGCTTTAGATGCCTGGAGCACTCAGGAGGGGAGCTACAATACAACCCTGATCAGGTAGCTTAATTCGTGGTCATGTGCTCCATGCTGTACAACCTGGCTATCAGGAGGGGACAAGAATTGCCAGAAGGGACGGATGGTCCACCTCAGTAGAGAGAGGAAGTGGAGGATGAGGGGCTGGACACTGAGCTAGGGCCAGACAATCAGGCTGATTATGCCAACATGCCCACGCCCCTCTCCAGACCGCAGAAAAGGGCCCGTGTTGGCTACATAGCTGCAATACTCTTACGTCAGCAGCTCATAAATGAGTGATTTGCCTGAAAGAACGTTACTGTTATTGTCAAAGCTGAAACACTACTCTGTGTGTGCAGCTCAGGCATCAATGGTGGGCATAATGGTGTCAGTTAAAGTTTAATTTGATTCAAGTTAAGTGTAATTATACCCTTTAAAGTTAAGGAATCACCAGTGTGTAATGGTCCAGCGATCTGAGACAATGCGCAACAGGGTTATGTTGAATAAAAAACATTTAATACGACCATTGGTCTGAAATCATAAGTATCATGGACAAAAACACCCCACCTGTAAAGTCCCCTCAGTACAAATTCACACGAGGCATGTAGTGAAGTCAAGGTCACTCTGGACCTGCACCTTTATTTCACAGCTCTGGAATGCTGCACTTGCCTGAGACCTGTCCTTATATACCTGTCTCTTGCAAGTGCATCCCTGGTGGTAAGGTATGCTGGTGGTTACAGGTCATATCTTATTACAGTCATGTATAGCATGTTAAGATACAGTTAGATATAATTATGTAAGATACATGACATCACCCTCCCCCAAGGCCTCATTGTCTTTATAGGTTCAGTCTCTCAGGTGGTCTATGCTCTCGCATGGAGCATCTGAGTTGTGGTTCAGTTGTTTGCCTTGGTGTCTGTTTTTCTTTGGGTGTGGTTGCTGGTATCTCGCTTGGGCTGTCTGTTTAGATTGGTGTGATTGTTGTTGACTCGTCTGGGCTGTCTGTTGGGATTGCCCTTTCCTCAGGTTGTTCCCTCGGTCTGTCCACCAGGTGTGGTGCCAGTTCCACATTGTAGTTCCGCAGTGTTATTGGTAAATCTGCTTTTGACTTGGTCTACATGCCTCCGGCAGGTTTTGCCATTGTCCATTTGTACTACCAGTAGCCTGTTTCCTTCCTTGCCCGTTACTGTCCCTGCAAGCCATTTGGGACCCCTGCCATAGTTTAGTACAAACACTTTGTCCCCTATCTCATTCCATCTCCCCCTTGAATTTCTGGCATGGTACTCAGCCAGCTTACGGCGCTTTGCCGCAACGATTTCGTGCATGTCTGGGAGGATTAATGAGAGCCTTGTTTTTAAAGTCCTTTTCATCAACAGTTGCGCGGGGGGGGGATCCCAGTCAATGAGTGCGGACGAGATCTGTATGCCAGCAGCAGTCACGACAGGCGACCCTGCAGCGTGGGACCTTGGATTTTAAGCATGCCTTGTTTAATGATTTGCACTGCTCTCTCCGCCTGGCCGTTGGAGGCCGGCTTGAACGGTGCCATCTTGACGTGATTTATGCCGTGGTCAATTATAAAGTCTTGAAATTCTGCGCTGGTGAAGCACGGACCATTGTCACTGACCAATATGTCAGGGATTCCGTGCATTTGAAACATGGTTGCGAGGCTCTGCACAGTGGTGGAGATTGTGCCCGAGTTTAAAATGGTGCATTCGATCCACTTTGAAAATGCATCTACAACTACGAGTAACATTTTGCCCATGAATGCATAGTCTACGTGCACCCGCAACCACGGTTTGGTAGGCCAGGGCCAGGGGCTCAATGTAGCCTCCCAGGGGGCATTGCTGAGTTGGGCACAAATGGTGCACCTTCGGACGCAGAGCTCCAAGTCCGCGACAATACCAGGCCACCAGATGTGGGATCTGGCTATGGCCTTCATGAGAACGATCCCCGGGTGCTCGCGGTGGAGCTCCCGGACAAATGTCTCTCTGCCTCGCAGAGGCATGACTACTTGGCTGCCCCACATCAGGCAGTCTGCTTGTAGTGATAGCTCATGCATGCACCTGTGAAAGGGTTTTAATTCCTCGGGGCAGGCATCACGAGCCTCTGCCCAGTCACCGGTTAGGACACATCTTTTTACTAAGGATAACTTTGGGTCGCTGGCCGTCCACGCTCTGATTTGGCGAGCCGTCATGGGCGAACCTGTGGACTCAAAGGCATTGATTGCCATGACTATCTCACACTCCTGTTCGTCAGACCCTTCCGTGGTCACCAGGGGTAGCCTGCTGAGCGCGTCGGCACAGATGTCTGTGCCTGGTCTGTGCCTTATGGTATAGTCGTAGGACGCTAGCATGAGTGCCCACCATTGAATTCGCGCCGAGGTGTTGCCGTTTATTGCCTTGCTCTCGGATAGGAGGGACGTGAGGGGCTTGTGGTCGGTTTCTAACGTGAACTTGGCCCCGAAAAGGTATTGGTGCATCTTTTTGACACAGTACACGCACGCGAGCACCTCCTTCTCTACCATTCCGTACCCGCGCTCCGGCCGCGAAAGTAACTTGGAGGCATAAGCTATGGGTTGTAATTTGCCCGCACTATTGACATGTTGCAAAACGTACCCGACCCCATACGCTGATGCATCGCATGTGAGAACTAGTTTTTTACCTGGATCTAAGAAAGTCAAAACACTGTTGGAACACAGAAGGTTGCGTGCCTTATTGAAGGCGCGTTCCTGGGCGTCCCCCCAAAACCAATCGCACCCCTTCCTGAGTAGCACGTGGAGAGGCTCCAGCAGCGTGCTTAAGTTCTGCATAAAGTTCCCAAAGTAATTGAGTAGCCCGAGAAAGGCGCATAGTTCTGAGACATTCTGGGGCCTGGGTGCCAGGCGAATTGCTTCTGTTTTGGATTCTGTTGGGCGGATTCCATCAGCGGCAATCCTTCTGCCCAAAAATTCAACCTTGGGTGCGAGGAACAGGCACTTGGATATCTTGACTCGTAGGCCTACCCGATCCAATCGCTTTAGTACTTCCTCCAACTTACGGAGATGGGAGTTGGTGTCCCTGCCCGTGATAAGTTTGTCGTCTTGAAATACAACCGTCCCCGGGATGGACTTGAGCAGACTCTCCATGTTGCACTGGAATATGGCAGCTGCCGACCTGATGCCGAATGGGTATCGATTGTATATGAAAAGGCCATGATGTGTGTTGATGGTGGTGAGTAGCTTGGATTTCTCAGTCAATTCTTGCATCATATATGCAGATGTGAGGTCTAATTTTGAGAAAAATTTACCTCCAACCAATGTGGCAAATAAGTCCTCCGCTCTGGGCAGTGGGTACTGGTCCTGTAGGGAGACTCTGTTTATGATAGATTTGTAGTTCCCACAGATTCGTACGGATCCATCAGGCTTCATGACTGGGACGATGGGACTTGCCCAGTCGTTAAATTCCACAGGTGATATAATGCCTTCCCGCAGAAGCCTGTCTAGTTCGTGTTCAATCTTTTCCCTCATCACATAGGGTACATCTCTGGCCGTGTGATGGACCGGTCTAGCATCCTGTGTGATGTAGATTTTGACTTTGGCCCCTTTGAAAGTGCCCTCACCTGGCTGAAAGAGATGTTTAAATCGCTTTATAACTGTTGAGCAGGAGGTCCGTTCCTCTAATGACATGGCATGGACATCATCCCATTTCCAGTTTAGTTTTGCCAGCCAGCTTCTCCCCAGCAGTGCTGGGGGGTCTCCGGGGACAATCCACAGGCGAAGTCGGTTCACTGTCCCTTTGTGTGTGACAGAGAGCATGGCGCTGCCAAGGACTGGTACGATTTCTTTGGTATAGGTCCTTAGTTTGGTGTCGACCCTTGTGAGTTTTGGTCTGTCTCGTTTATGCGGCCACAGTTGTTCAAATTGTTAAGTGCCCATGAGAGATTGACTCGCTCCCGTATCCAGCTCCATGTTGACAGATATCCCATTGAGTAGGACCCTCATCATTATAGGAAGCTTCCTGTTGTAGGAGCAGCGGCCATTAATCGTGTTGACCCACTGTACATCCTACCGGATACTGTCCCCACCGTCTTCTGGTCCGCTTTCCGACCCATCTGATTCGTATACCAGCCGTGCTGCCGTTTTTTTGCACATGCGGGCCAAATGCCCTGTATATTCACAGTTCCTGCAAACAGCCTGCTGAAATCGACATCCCCTTGACGAGTGCCCACCCCCACACCTCCAGCACAGACTGCTTGCAAAGAATGAGCTGTGTCTGGCTGATCTATCTTGAGCTTCTCTCAGTTTGTAGTTGATTGCTCAGATTGTGGGTTGATGAGGTGTGAACGGCCGTTCCTGTGGCCTTTGATGGCTTCTGTTGCCACTGCTTGCTGTCGAAAGCCTGTTCTCCCGGTTTTATCTGTGTGTGGGGGTAGCAGCTTGTCTAATGCTGTGAACTCCTTGTTCCATTATTTCGTTAGTTGTCGTACCTGTTTTGTAAATCAACCTTGTTTCTTCTTCCGCTACCAAGAATGTTTGTGCAACCAGTGCTGCTGGCTCTAAGGTCAGGTTCTTGGTCTCTATGAGCTTTCGGAATATGCCTGCTTGGCCTATTCCTTCAATGAAAAAGGCTCTCAGCATTTCTCTCCTCAGTTCATCGGAGAACTCACATAAACTAGCCAACCTCCGAAGTTCCGCCACGAAGTCGGGTGTACTCTGGCCCACACAGCATCTGTAGATGTAGAACCTGTGTCTGGCCATGTGTAGGCTGCTCGCTGGCTTCAGGTGGTCTCTTACCAGTGTGCTCAATTCTTCAAACGACTTGCTTGCTGGTTTCTCTGGTACCAACAGATCCTTCATTAAGGCGTATGTTTTCGAGCCACAGCTGGTCAAGAGATGGGCTCTTCTCTTGTCTGCCTTATCGTCGCCTAACCAGTCTTTGGTTACAAAGCTTTGCTGGAGCCTTTCTATAAAGTCCTCCCGCATTGTACTTTTCATCTGACCCGTTGTTCGCCATTCTGTGGATTCTGTAATCCCGTAACCCGTCGCCACTGTAAAGTCCTGTCCCCTCTGTACAGATTCACACGAGGCATGTAGTGAAGTCAAGGTCACTCTGGACCTGCACCTTTATTTCACAGCTCTGGAATGCTGCACTTGCCTGAGACCTGTCCTTATATACCTGTCTCTTGCAAGTGCATCCCTGGTGGTAAGGTATGCTGGTGGTTACAGGTCATATCTTATTACAGTCATGTATAGCATGTTAGGATACAGTTATATATAATTATGTAAGATACATGACATCACCCTCCCCCAAGGCCTCATTGTCTTTATAGGTTCAGTCTCTCAGGTGGTCTACGCTCTCGCATGGAGCGTCTGAGTTGTGGTTCAGTTGTTTGCCTTGGTGTCTGTTTTTCTTTGGGTGTGGTTGCTGGTATCTCGCCTGGGCTGTCTGTTTAGATTGGTGTGATTGTTGTTGACTCGCCTGGGCTGTCTATTGGGATTGCCCTTTCCTCAGGTTGTTCCCTCTGTCTGTCCACCAGGTGCGGTGCCAGTTCCACATTGTAGTCCCTCAGTGTTGTTGGTAAATCTGCTTTTGACTTGGTCTACATGCCTCCGGCAGGTTTTGCCATTGTCCATTTGTACTACCAGTAGCCTGTTTCCTTCCTTGCTCGTTACTGTACCTGCAAGCCATTTGGGACCCCTGCCATAGTTTAGTACAAACACTTTGTCCCCTATCTCATTCCATCTCCCCTTCGAATTTCTGGCATGGTATTCAGCCAGCTTACGGCGCTTTGCCTCAACAATTTCGTGCATGTCTGGGAGGATTAATGAGAGCCTTGTTTTTAAAGTCCTTTTCATCAACAGCTGTGCGGGGTGGGATCCCAGTCAATGAGTGCAGACGAGATCTGTATGCCAGCAGCAGTCACGACATGTATAGCATGTTAGGATACAGTTATATATAATAATGTAAGATACATGACACCACCCCCACCCCATTTTTACGAACATTGACATCAATCAAATGGTCAACATGTCCAGCAACACAGAACACAAATGCAAACCAACAGGGTGGCCCCCTCCCCCCATACATTACAACAAATTGCATACACCGAGCTGTGGATATAACAAAGCCATCACCTGCGGATATGCAACTCACTTTCCTTCCCCCCTCCCCTTCTTCTCCCCACCTCTACCCCTTCCCCTCCTTGCTCCACGCCGCCTGGCCGAGGAGCTCCTCAGGCAGTGCCTCATTGGGGGAATGAAGGCAGAGGCGGTGGTTGCACGGGTACGGGAGTGAAGGGTACCGAGGTGGCAACATTATCGGATGCAGAAGCAGGATCTTGCTCCTGCTCTTATGTGTCATTGGCACTGGGGGTGCAGAGCCTAGGGGTGGAGTGCCGTGCTCTGGGACCACTGGGAGGCCTGTGCCATGAGTGTTCCTGGCTATCGCCTCCAGCGCCTCCGCGGAACGTACCCCGTCATGGTGTCAGAGATGCTAACCAGCTGTTGGGATATGCCCCCCAATGCATGTAGGATCTGGTCACCTATGTCTACAGTCCTCCTGACCAACTGTACCATCTCTCCGCTCGTCGACCAGACCTGCCATGTCCACGAAACCTCCGCGGGGTCGGCGCCGTCCTGGGGAAACCTGGCGTGCCCCGTGGCGAGGTGCTTGGGCCCGGTACCTCCAGAGTGGAGGTGGGAATGGCCAGAGGAGCATTAGATGGCCTTGGGGCGAATGCCTCCTGGTGCCTGGCGATGCAGACTCCTCAAAGTTGAGGACATCCTTGGAGAACAGACCCAGCTGATTGACAGGCGAGAATCGGAGCTCCTCAGCAGCAGATGTAGGATCGTCTGGTGACACCGGCCCCGCGCCCCACCTTCTGGCCTCTGTGGTCTTGCCTTGGGATGTGCTACTGGCTGAGCTGCAAAACACAAATGAGGTTATTAGAGGAGAAGGGGGTGCCAGGATCACAAGGTGAGTCCAGCGCTACACACAGCATATGCATGACAAAAGCACCGCTGTCAACTTCATCACAGACATCACATTTCATGACCATCAACACATTGTGCATTGCAATGATTCTCATGAGGCCAGAGTTATTTATAGGACACTTTTAAAAATCATTTATCATATATTATTGTTCAGATATGAGTAGGTGTGGCAGCTATTGACGTTACATCATGCAATGGTGTATACTTTACTCACGTGGCATCATTTCAGGGTCTGTAGCTGCCTGGTTGGCCGTCCGGGGGTTGCTCCCCACAAGTGCCAGCACCCGCTCCTCAATGTCGGTGATGTCACTGATGACTGGTGGCCCCCCACCCGTTCGCCTCTGCTCGGATCTATTCCTCGAGAGCTTCTTGTGTAAAAGGTAACAGGACACATGGCATGAGATAATTGCGTGATATTATTGCTAGGTACTGTCACAGAGACTGATACAACATATAAGCGACAAATGTAATCATGATTATTTTGATCATTATCATTCTTTACCACAGGCTTTGAGTACAACATTTCCAGCAAAAGTGAACGACCTCACATCTGATGATACTCACTCATGACTCTTACAAATCAAATTATATAAATACATAAGTACATGTAAATAAATTTTATACTTACTCTTGCAGATCCGACAAAATCTTTCCATCGCTTTTGGCACTGGTTGCCCTCAAGCACCTCGTTGGTCGCCGACGAGACCACCTCTGCTATCTCGGCCCATATCCTCTGGTAGACCTTTGGGGTGGGCTCCCCACGTCCTCCCTGTGTCAAATCACCCCAGCGTGACTTGACCTCCTGCATGAGGGAGGCATTAGCTCGTCCGAGAACCTCCTCGCCCTTTTGCGTCCTCCAATGTGCTCCTCTCCCACCTCATTGCTCTCGCCAGGGTCAGTCTCCACACCACACCCACACATGCCTTCACTCCCTCTCAGCTCCCTCTCTCTCTGTCACCTCTTATGCGCATGCAATGATGACCCTTGACTTCCTGAATCGCGGGAATCGAGCGTTGCCATGCCGTTGCTAAGGATGGCGACACTTTACGGCAGGTCAGAGAGATTTAACACTAACGCCCATTTCAGATCGCTCGCGGTAACGGCCATTTTATAAAGTGGAAAATAGGGGTTTTAAAAGTGGGTGACAAGCCGGCGATCTGAAAACCCATATTTACCGCCCATACAGGAAATAACACCCATTTTTGGGAGATCTGCACAAAAGTATAAAATCTAGCTCACAGACTCCTCATCTAGTTCAAGCTGTAAGTAGGCATTCATAAGATCCAACTTTGAGAAGATCTGACCACCTGTCAGTGTTGTGAAGAAATCTTCTACATTTTACAATGTATTGGGGAGATTACCCTCTCGAACCTGGTTTACGGTTACTTTATAATCACCACACAATCTTACCTTACCATCAGACTTAGGTACAGCAACAATAGATGTAGCCAATTGCATAGATCTATCTTAGAAATAATGTTCTCAGTCTCTCGTCTTTTGAGTTCTTACTCAATTTTCTCCTTGAGTGCATATGGTATGGGACGTGGCTTGCAGTAAATTGATCTAGTGTCCTTCTGTACCCTGACACTCGCCTTGAAGCCTTGGATCAGACTGCCTGTTTCGCAGAACAACTTTGGATACTTCTTGATGACATCATCCTTTGATACAAATCTCGTTTCAACACGAAAAATCTCACTCCAATCCAGCTTCAGTGATCCCAACCAATTTCTTCCTATTAAAGCAGGTTTGTCTTCTGCCACTGCTAATAAAGACAAGCTCTGAAATTGATCCTTTTATTTCACCGGTACGGTGATACGACCTACCACAGGAATGTTCTCTCCCGAGTAGCCTCGCAGCTCTATCTTGGATTTCTCCAATGGGAAATCACGCAATTTGTCAAGATATAGCGATTCCGGTACTACACTCACGGTGTCGATTCCCATGGGTATCTTGGTTCCTGCAACATCTATGTGGATGATGATACGTTTCGAATCGCTATTAGTTAACCTCGTGCTCCTGATAATGTGTAGCTCTAACACCTCCTCGTCCTATAGTTTTTCTTCCATGCTGTGTAGTCTTTGGGGAATTCTACTTATGGCTTTGAAAGCTGGTTTACCCTTCAGTCGGCATGCCTTCGCAAGATGCCCAGTTTTCCTGCAGATGAAACACTCTGCCTTCACATATGGACAACTTTGAGCAATGTGTTGTCCCAGGCACTGATAGCAGGATATCAATGTACTGTTACCATTGCCAGTTTCTGAGACCTTGGGGCCCAACTGCCTTTTACTTTTAACCTGCAGGTGATTTTACCTCGGTTGTCTGATGACTGGAAATAGTATGAAATCCTCGGGAATATTGGTCGGCCATGCTCATTGACATAGCTGTCTGACAAGCTAAATCAAAAGTCAAGTTAGGAGTTGTCAATAAATTTCTTCTGATCGCATCATTTTTCATCCCACAAACAAAGCGGTCACGCAATGCTCGGTCCTGAAAGTTTCCGAAATTACAGTGAATAGATAACTTTTTTAATGCTACAATGTACTCACTGATATTTTCTTCAGTTAACTGATCTCATATTCCCAAAGATAATTTTCAGCAATTTCCAGGGGCTCAGGACTGTAGTGCTGTTGTAACTTAGTTAGAATCTGCTTAGGAGTTGTGTCCTTTGGCTTGACAGGCACAAGCACATTTTTCAAGGTTTCATACAGGTCCTGCTTCAGTTAAGAAAATCACCCGTTGTCTTTCCAACACCATGGTTTTCATCGATATTATTTGCGGGTGAAAAACATTTCTAGCCGCTCCACATACACTCTGAAACTTTCACGGTCGTGTTGAAACTCCCCCAAATACCCTATTATTCCCATTGACGCAGCCATCTGGTCTCTGGCAGTTCAGACAAGTGTGCTTGTAATTTACCTTAGATTTGTAGCTGTTAATCAAAACAGAGAAGCTCTCAAAGTCTCTCTGTCGGTTGGCTGAATCCTCCACCAACAAAAACTGCAGCTTTTTTTCCCCAATTATACCATTCTCATCGCCATTGTTGTATCTTCAGAACAACTCACAAACACACACAAGCCTTAAGATGGCAGAACACTCCGGAACTCTAGTCAGGTAGGTCTGTTCCCTCTTTATTTGTACACAGCACTGGCTGCAGTGCCACAGTAGTCCACAGGTGGAGCTATATATATTACAGAGAGGGAAAGAGCGAGAAAGGGGGCGGAGAGATGGAGAGGAGCATTGGGAGAGAGAAGCTGAGAAAGGGGGGAGAGAAAGGGGCAGAGAGAGTGGGGGAGACAGAGAGAGGGAAGGAGAGGGAGGGAGGGAGAGAGGGAGGTAGAGAGGGGGTGAAAGAGGAGAGAGAGAGGGGGCGGGAGAGGGGGGGGTGGGAGAGGGGAAGACAGAGGGATAGAGAGGGTTGAGAGACGGGGAGAGGGCGCAGGAGGGGGGGGAGGAAAGAGGATGCAGGAGGAAGAGGGGAGGAAGGTGGTGGGAGAGGGAAGAGAGATTGGGAGAGAGAGGGAGAGTGAGAGAGGGAGGGTGAGTGAGAGAGGGAGGGAGAGTGAGAGAGGGAGGGGGAGTGAGGGAGAGAGAGGGGGAGGGAGAGGGGGGAGAGGGGGAGGGAGAGAGAGGGGCAGGGAGAGAGAACGGGGAAGGGAGAGAGGGGGAGGGAGAGAGAGGGGGAGGGAGAGAGAGGGGGAGGGAGAGAGGGAGAGAGGGAGAGAGAGAGAGAGAGGGAGAGGAGGGAGAGAGTGGGGGGGAGAGAGTGGGGGGGGAAGAGAATGGGGGGGAAGAGCGTGGGGGGGAGGAGAGAGTGGGGTGGGGAAGAGAGTGGGGGGGAGTGAGTGTTGTGTATCTGTAAAGCATGCACTCCCATGTTCCGCCACCAGGGAGTGCATCCCCTGAAGTCCCAAGGGATCCCAGCATCCCTTGGGAGCACTGTATATAAGCCGGTCCCTAAGGCCTGTTCCTCACTCTGGAGTGTCTTATTAAAGACTGAGGTCATTGTTACTTTAACCTTCCTGTGTGCAGCCTCATCTGTGTTAGGAACACAATAACTGGCGACGAGAATACGAATCCAACGCAAAGATGCAGAAAACTGTGGGCATCCTGAAGAAGTTCTCGGAGGGTGAGGACTGGGAAGCCTATGTCGAACGGCTAGACCAGTGCCTTGTAGCCAACAAGCTGGATGGAGAAGGAAGCGCTGCAAAAAGGAAAGCAGTCCTCCTCACGGTCTGCGGGGCACCGACCTACAGCCTCATGAAGAATCTTCTGGCTCCGGTGAAACCCACAGATAAGTCATATGAGGAGCTGTGTACACTGGTTCGGGAGCATCTCAACCCGAGGGAGAGCGTGCTGATGGCAAGGTATCGGTTCTACACGTGCCAGTGATTTTAAAGTCAGGAAGTGGCGAGCTACGTCGCCGAGCTAAGGCGACTTGCAGGACAATGAGAGTTTGATGGCTACCTGGACCAAATGCTCAGAGGCTTTTTTGTACTGGGCATTGGCCAAGAGACCATCCTACGAAAACTTTTGACTGTAGAGACACCGACCCTCAGTAAGGCTATTGCGATAGCACAGGCGTTTATGACCACCAGTGATAATACCAAACAAATCTCTCAGCACACAAGTGCTAGCAATGTTCATAAATTAACTGGAACTGTGTTTGTGAGCAGAAATGTACAGGGCAGAACCCATGAGTCTGCAACTGCCAGCAGGCCTCAGGTGACCCAGATGAGTCAGAGTCCCCAACAAAGGATGAATGCAAGAAAATTCACACCTTGTTGGCGTTGTGGAGGCTTCCATTCAGCCTATTCATGCCGCTTCAAAGGGTATGTTTGCAAGAGCTATGGAACAATGACGCACCTCCAACGAGCTTGCAAACGAGCTGCAAGCTCTGCAAAACCTGCTAACCACTACGTCGCAGAGGAAGATCGGTCCATTGTGGATCAAAGCAATTTCGAGCCTCAGAGAGAGGAGGCAGATACTGAAGTACACGGGGTGCACACATTTTTGATGAAATGTCCACCCATAATGCTAAGCGTAAAATTGAATGGCTTACCCGTAGCCATGGAACTGGACACTGGCGCTAGCCAATCCATCATGAGTAAAAAGATTTTTGAGAGACTGTGGTGCAACAAGGCATTCAGACCAGCCCTGAGCCCCATCCACACGAAACTGAGAACATACACCAAAGAGCTTATCACTGTCTTGGGCAGCGCCATGGTCAAGATCACCTACGAGGGCACAGTGCACGAACTGCCACTCTGGATTGTCCCGAGCGATGGCCCCACACTGCTTGGATGGAGCTGGCTGAGCAAAATCCGCTGGAACTGAGATGGCATCCGAGCGCTATCACATGTCGATGAGGCCTCATGTACCCAGGTTCTTAACAAATTTCCTTCCCTTTTTGAGCCAGGCATTGTAAACTTTTCCGGGGCGAAGGTGCGGATCCACTTGGTCCCAGAGGCACGACCCATTCATCACAAGGCACGTACGGTACCTCACATGATGAGGGAGTGGAAATCGAGCTGGACAAGCTGCAAGCAAGGGCATCATCTCCCCAATGGAATTCAGCGAGTGGGACAGCCCGATTGTTCCAGTACTCAAAAGTGATGGCACAGTCAGGATTTGTGGCGATTATAAAGTAACTATTAATCGTTTCTCGCTGCAGGAAGGCAGATGACCTATTTGCGACGCTGGCAGGAGGCAAGACGTTCACCAAGCTCGACCTGACTTCGGCCTACATGACGCAGGAACTGGAGGAGTCTTCGAAGGGCCTCACCTGCATCAACACGCACAAGGGACTGTTCATCTACAACAGATGCCCGTTTGGAATTCGGTCGACTGCAGCGATCTTCCAGAGAAACATGGGAGTGCATGCTTTACAGATACATAACATCAGTGAGGAACAGACCTTAGGGGCCGGCTTATATACAATGCCCCCAAGGAATGCTGGGACCCCTTGGGACTTCAGGGGATGAGCTCCTTGGTGGCGGAATATGGGAGTGCATGCTTTCACCCCCCCCCCGCCCCACCTAAAGTCAAAGTTAAAACTATTTACAAGGTGAGGGGGTCGGGAGCCTTTCTTTCCCTGGTGGACCGCCTCAGTACAAATGTCTGTTCTGGTGTGTTGGCGGTGCCCTCGCTGGGCTGGCATGTTGTTAGCCCTGCAGGGCTGCTAGGTGAGCCTGGTCTTGCTGGGCTGTTGGGCGTGATGGGTTTGATTTCCTGGTCTGGCATGGTGTCGTTGATCCTTTGGGTGTGTGTTGTGGGCTCGAAAAAGGTGTTGTTCAGGACAGTCCTGTTGCATCAGTACCGGTTTGGCCTCAAATTTGAGCTGGAAACCGATCACAAGCCCCTCACATCCCTGTTCGCTGAAAACAAGGGGATAAATACTAATGCCTCAGCCCGCATACAAAGATGGACACTCGCGCTATCAGCGTATAACTATACCATCCGCCATAGGCCAGGCATCCGAGAACTGTGCGGATGCTCTCAGTCGGCTACCATTGCCCACCACGGGGGTGGAAATGGCGCAGCCTGCAAACTTGTTGATGGTGGCGCAGCCCGCAGACTTGTTGATGGTCATGGAAGCGTTTGAAAATGATAAATTACCTGTCATGGCCTGCCAGATTAGGACTTGGACCAGCCAAGATCCTCTGCTATCCCTACTAAAAAACTGTGTACTGCATGGGAGCTGGGCCAGCAGCCCCATTGAAATGGAAGAGCCAAATCAAGCCATTCCAGCGGCGATAGGACAAGCTGTCCATTCAGGCAGGCTGCCTGTTGTGGGGAGAGTGGGTGAGAGAGAGGTCGGAGAGAGGGGGGAAAGGTAGGGGGGCAGTATGCGGAGAGGGAGAGAGAGTGTGGCAGAGAGAAAGGGAGGGCGAGAGATGGAGGGAGCGAGAGAGAGAGAGAGAGAGAGAGAGAGGTGGGTTAGAGAGGGGGGGTCGGGGAGAGAGGAGAGGGGGGGAGAGAGAGTGAGAGAGAGAGGGTCGAGAGATGGGGAGTGGGTGAGGAAGGAGGGGGAGGAGAGGGGAGAGGGAAGAGACAGAGGTTGGAGTGAGGGGAGATGGACAGAAAGAGAGAGTGGGATTGGAGTGATGAGGAGGCGAGTGGGGTGAGAGAGCGGGTAAGAAAGGGGAGAGAGAGGGGCAGAAAGAGAAAGGGAGGGAGCTGGAGGAAGGAAGGGAGAGAGAGAGGGAGAGAGAGAGAGTGGGAGAGTCGGGGAGAGAGGGGTCGGGGAGAGATTGGAGAGAAAGAGGGGGAGGAGGGAGTGGGGAGGAAGGAGGCGG